>NC_040903.2:15722303-16025333 GCF_004126475.2 Phyllostomus discolor
ATTTTGTTTTCAGTATCCGTAAGACAGTCATCATTTTTTATTTGTATAACTTTTGGGGAGGCACTCTCTCTGAGTCTCTATAAAATATAACTCACCTTGTGTAGTTCTTTTGTAATTTAATTCAAATGATATCTGTAAAATACTTAAACAGACCCTGGCCCATAATAATACCCAATAAATGTTTTGAATTTTTAAAAAAGATTTTATTTATTTATTTTTAGAGAGAAGGGAAAGGAAGGAGAGAGAGGGAGAGAAATATCAATGTGTGGTTGCCTCTCATGTGCCCTCCCCCTGCACTGGGGGCCTGGCCTGCAATCTAGTCATGTGCCCTGACTGGGAATTAAACCAGTGACCCTTTGGTTCACAGCCCATGCTTAATCCACTGAGCTACATCAGCCAGGGCTGTTTTGAATTTTTTTATCCTATACTCTGATATAGTATAAGATATGGATTATTAGTTCTTTGAGGATTTTAAAGAAATTGCCCATAAATTGACTTGGGGTATATGTGTTGTGTATGTTTTGGCACGGAAGAAGGAAACAGATTTTTGACTATTGATTTAGCTTCTTATAATGGGTAAAAGTCCAGTTTTGTTAAAGTTATGTGTTTCTACCCCTGGTTGGTATGGCCCAGTGGATTGAGTGCTGGCCTACAAACCAAAGGGTCACTGGTTTGATTCCCAATCAGGGCACATATCTGGGTTGCAGGCCAGGTCCCCAATAGGGAGTGTGTGAGAGGCAACCACACATTGATGTTTCTCTCTCTCTCTTCCTCCCCTCCCCTCTCTCTAAAAATAAATAAAATCTTTAAAAATATTATGTGTTTCTAAAATATTATTTGAGTTTTAAAATTTGTTGACTTGAAGTTGTCCATAGTATTTTAGATGATTTTAAAAAACCTTACTTATATCTTTAAATCTCCTTTTCATTTGCCTTCCTTGATTAATTCATCATAAGTTGTCTATTTTATTTCACTCTTTCATTCCTCAAAGAACTAGCTATTGGATTTTTTAATATTCTCTATTTCTAGTCTTTTATTTTCTTTATTAGAACTTTTTTTTTGTTTTAATATTTAGACAACTAGCTTATGAATTTTTAATTCTCCTTTTTTCCTTATTGTATGATTTTATGGCTATGAATTTTCCTTTAAGAACCACTTTAACTATTGCCTTCTCCTGATTTCCTGACCTATTTCTTGATTCTCATTTTTATGTTGTATTCCTTATTGGATTACATTTCTCAAAAAGAATAAGTGGAACAAGAATAGAACAAGACAGAACTTTGAAGAAGTCCAGCAGTTAAGGGACAGGTAAAGGAAAAGGTGAGAATATGGTTAGAGAAGTCAAGGACAGGACAAAGTAATCATCAGTGTCAATGGCAATATAGACTAGTGCAGCCACTGTGGAAAACAGTATGAAATTTCCTCAAAAATTTTAAAGATGGAACTTCCTTATGAACCAGAGATTCCACTGCTGGGAATATACCCTAAGAATCTTGAAACACCAATTCAAAAGAACTTATGCACCCTTATGTTCATAGCAGTGCTATTTACAATAGTAAGTGCTGGAAACGGGCCAGGTGTCCATCAGTAGATGAGTGGATGAAAAAGCTGTGGTACAGTCACACAATGGAATACTACACAGCAGAGAGATAGAAGGAACTCCTACCTTTTGCGACAGCATGGATGGAACTGGAAACTATTATTCGAATTGGAATAAGCCAGTCAGTGAAAGACAAATACAATATGACCTCACTTAAAACTGGAATCTAATGAATAAAATAAACTAATGAGAAAATAGAACCAGAGACATGGAAATATGGAACAGACTGACAGCTATAGGAGAGGAGGAGGGAGTGGGGAGTGGTGGAAGGAAGGGGAGGGATTTGTCAAAGAATGTGTGTGTATGGCTCATGGACATGGACAACAGAGAGGGGATTGACGGTGGGCTAGAGGGGTGTGCTTGGTGGAGGAGGGCAAACGGGGAAAAATTGGGAGACATGTAATAGCATAAACAATACAAATAGTAATGCCAAGTGTGCTGATCAAAAATGGATTGAGATATTCATAAAATTAAACAAGTCATGACTTTGTTGAGAATGGTTGCAGCGAAGTTGTATATAAGCACTTTACAGTTTCTTTGAGGAATAAGTGAAGCTGAAGTAGTGGAAAATGTAAATAATTCTTTTTTTAGATAATTTAAAATATTTTTTTTAGTGGAGAAAATAGACACTTCTATTTCACAAAAGGGAAGAGATATATGTCCACTGAAAAGCTGTCGGAGAGTGGAGGAGGTTTTTGGTTGCTATTACATATCTATTTTGTTTTAGGGTTTTTTTTTTTAGCATGGATTTTTAAACACTTATGGAAAATAAGAAGGGAGAAGGTGAAAATAAATGATCAGAAGGGCTAGCCAACAGAGTAAGGACCTAGTGCTTGTGGTAGAGAATGGGACAGATAAGTGGAAGGAACGTAGTATGTGAACTAGAAAGGTAGAAATGTGGTCAGAATCTGTCTAATGTCTTGATTTATAATTTCGAAAATGGAGCAATTTTGAATGATGAGACGAGGCATGAGAGTGGGTGGTGGAGTAGAACAGAAGTAAATGTCTGGTGAGAAGAGATGAAAACCATAATTAGTGAAGGTGTTGGCTATGTGTTACACACGGGGTTGCTCAAATTGATGGAAGGTTGGATGAATTGGTAAGAGCATGACCAGGAAGTGACTAGTGAAGTGCAGATGGAATATTCACGTAGCTTCCCACAGTTAGCTTCAGCGGTACATTTTATACAAGAGTGTAGGAGTGAGGGTTACAGACAGTGTGGGGTGGTGAGAAGGCCACCGGCCTGACGTTCCGATGCTGCAGTGTCTGAGACAAGAATGAACAGCTTCAGCTTGAGAAGGTGGTTCTTAGGAGCGCTATGCGTCAATCAATTACAGCAACGAACTGGAAGGGTCATTCAGTGAAGATAATAGCATTAACAGAAGTTCGTGTGCTTGGGTCTAGACTTAGACTAGTAGCAGAAAGAAGATAACCTAAGGCTAGTAGTTAGTTCCACAGTGACCAGTGTTCAAGAAACAAGTTTGGGTCTCACTCTGCCTAAGGAGCTGTAAGACTGTGTATTGTCGTATTTCAATGGTCCTTGATTTAAAACTTCCTGAAATTAAAACCAGTTTCACTATCTCAAGAAATATCCATTGATAAATCCAACCTGTTTTTTACTGGTAATTTTCTTCTTTTAATGTTAAAGTTTATTTTGCAACAAAGTGCAGATTTCTTATAAATAGATTGACTTTTAATCTTGAATGATTTGTTATCTTGGGTAGATTTTTAAATCTTCTTGGTTAGTAATGTCAGATTTTGTATTAAAGCCTCATTTGTTTATATTCATTTCTGTTTGTTTTTAGACCTGCTTTAATTTTTGTTATATTTTACTTTTTCTTAATTTTCCTGAGGAGCAGTGATGGAGGATGGTAATGGTTCAGTTGCTTACTTCAGTAAAGGTAGATTAAATAGTTACGTATTAGTGACACGAGTTGTCTTGTGCGCCTTTACAATGTGTATAAAGGAGCGTTGGATTTTATGAGCTGTTCTGTTTCTCTGTGTTTGGTTTTCAGGGACCATGGCTAAGCCCGCTGGATCACTAGGCAGAAGCAGCAGCTTGTGTCGCTCTCGCCGCAGCATCGTGCCGGCCTCGCCGCAGTCCCCGCGTGCTCAGCTCCCCGCACACACTCCTCACCCGTCACACACTCGGCATGTCCACCACGCTCAGCTCACGCAGCACTCGTTGACTTCTCCCGATCCAGATATCCTCTCCGTGTCAAGTTGCCCTGTTCTCTATCGAAGTGACGAGGAGGAGGAGGCCATTTACTTCTCTGCTGAAAAGCAATGGTATTGGCGGCGAACGAACTATCGTATCTGTTGACTGGGCGTGTTGGAGGTGGGAGTGGGGTGGGTAGGCGTGGTGTGCAGCATGCAGTTTTTAGCGCTCAGTTGTGTATGCCAGAGTCCTAGCTTGGTATGGCTGGGCTTTCTGCCCAGGGTCTGGCAAAGCTAAAATCAAGGTATTGGCTGAGCTTTGCTCTTATCTGCAGCCTCTGAGCCTCTTTAAAGCTCAGTTGGTTGTGGAAGAATTCAGTTCCTCGGGGCTATATCACCGAGGTCCAGGTTCCTCCCATGCTTGCTTGCAGCCAGGGGCTGCTCTCCGATCTTCGAGGCCGCTCACTACTCCTTGCTACATGGGACTTCCATCGTCAGAGTCAGCAACAGAGGATTTCCCTTCTGCCAGATCTTTCCTTTGCTTTGGATCTCCGACTTCCTCTATATCTGATCTCTAGGCCCAAATTTAAAAGGCTGATCTGGATAGTAATCTCTCTCTATTAAGGTAGACTGGGTTGGGGCCTTAATTACATCTGCAGAATCCCTTCTAGATCAGTGTTTGAATAACTGACTGGGAGAGGATGTCTCTGTACCAGGGCTGGGAATTTGGGGACCGTGTTAGAATTCGGCTCACTACAGACACAGGTAGATACTTTGAGATCCAACTTTACAAGAGGCCATAGCACACAGTTGACTCAAGTCTCCAAACATAAACTTGGCTCATGAACAGTTTTATATGTACAATACGCTCTCATATAAAAGCATGAGCTTAAATATATTTAAGGACAAAAAAACATTAAATATGACCAGCTGAGTTTTTACAATATTTGTTGTCAGTTAATGATTTATTGTTATGTGCTGGTACTTGGTAGTAAACAAGAAGTATAAGATGCCAAAGGTTTAAGAAAATGTGGGAAACTTAAAGGAGGAATTTATATTCATGCTAATTTTTTTTCTATAAAATGGGTATGGTAGCAGGGTATTCTAGCCCAGCTGAAGGGACCCCACTCCTCCATGAGACTTGTTGCTACGGAGGATCTGTCTAAACCACTGTCCTTTGAAACAGTGTGGTACTGACAGAAAAACTGGTGTTAGTTTCTGATTTTGCCACTTAATAGCTGTGTAGCCCTAAAGTCTTACTGTCCTCGTATGAGAAACAAAACTGGGTGCAGAGGGCTGGGTCCTCCCCATGTTCCTGTGTAGCTCTGTGTCATGTGATTCTTTAGTCAATGTCATCATCAAATAATCTTTTTTACATTCATAATTTTTTCATCTGCTAGTGAAAGTAAATTTTATGATCAGCAAGTGATCATGATTATAGCATATTTCTAAAATGGTAGTCCACATTTTGTATTCTCGTTGCAGTTGGAGAATTTGAGGTAGCTTTGCTTGGTTAGTACTTTATTTTTAGCTATTTTATGTAACCTTTGCAGTAAACTGTAGTCACAAACAAGATGGTTTTACTGGCAAAACTAATTTTGTGTGGCTTACGGAAATTAGTAGGAAAACTCCAGAGCTCTGCTTCCCAATACAGTTTTTGGAGTTGTTGGAAGTTTTCAGGTCTCATTTCATATTCAGGTCTCATGTCACAAATTCATAGCTAGCTCGGACATATGAGAAGAATTTGGAGTTAGAAAACTTTTCCTCTTCTCTGTTTCAGTCTTTTTTTTTTTTAATATATTTTTTAAGATTTTTATTTATTTTTTTTAGGAAGGGAAGGGAGGGAGATAGAGAGAGAAACATCAATGTGCGGTTGCTGGGGGTTATGGCCTGCAACCCAAGCATGTACCCTGGCTGGGAATCGAACCTGGGACACTTTGGTTCCCAGCCCGCGCTCAATCCACTGAGCTACGCCAGCCAGGGGCTCTGTTTCAGTCTTCTAAGTGTTGAAGCACCAGAAGCTTACAAAATAATAATAATAAAATTTATTCTTTACTGATGTTGTATGTCCTACGCATTATGCATGTAGATGCTCATTTAAACCTCACCTGAGTTGTCTTGTTATACGTGCATTAAACTTACATGAGTTCAGCTACAGCACATCACTGTGGGGAAAAAGGAAATAGAAAAATAACACAAATGGTACACACAGTTAAATTCAACATACTAAAGAATGTATACTCTAGAAAACATGGGAGATTTTAGGGTGCACTGTACCTGCTCTCCAGATCTGAGCAGTGAGGCAGAAGATGCAGCGCTTTGGATGATTTGTTTTGTAATTAGAATGTTAGAACTAGAAGTATTAGTAGAGAGTAATAGAGTTCTCTTAACTTTTACAGGAAAATTAAGACCTGGTTAAATTAAGTGATTTGCCCAAAATTGTACGGCTGATTTTAGTGAACAGGACAATTTTCCTAGTGTAAATTGGTATTCTTTTCACACGTCACTTAGAACTTCCAGACTAGTTTTTGAAATATTTTTAGCCTACTTTAGAATTTCACACAGAGCAGCCAAACCATGTAGCAAAAATAGAAGTTAAATTAATAAAATAGTAACTAACCAGCTTCTGGCTCTGGAAGCTAGAACAACTTCAGGAACAAATGGTATACATCAGGTCTGACTGGGAAAAGTCTAGCCATTGTTAATATAATGAGAATGATTTGCAACATTGACATCACTTGGCAGCCAGGGAGATGGACTGGAGTGCACACGTGTGAACAATGACGACTTCACTGTAGTCGTCAGTGGTAGGTGTCCTTGAATGAGCATGTGTACTGCGCAGGCGTTGCATTCAAAATGAGAAAGTAGAGCAATGAATCTGCATCAGATTTTGCATTAAGCTTGAACATTCCTCTGCCAAAACTATTTGGATAATTCAAAAGGCCACAGCTATGGGCAGCTGGTGATTGGCAGCTTCATCATGACTAGGTGCTGGCTCATGCATCACGTCTCATGCAGAGGTTTTTGGTGAAACATCAAGTCACCCAGGTGACTCAGCCCCTCCACAGCCCATATTTGGTGGCCTGCAACTTCTGACTTTCCCCAAAACTAAAATTACCTTTGAAAGGGGAGAGATTTTAGACCCTCAGTGAGATTCAGGAAAATATGACGGAGCAGCTGATGGTGATTGAGGGAACTGTGTGAGGTCCCAAGGAGCCTGCTTTAAAGGGGACTTGAGGCGTCATTGTCCTGTGTACAATGTTTCTTGTATCCTGTCTCTTCTTCAATAAATACGTCTCTAGTTTTTATATTACATGGCTGGGTATCTTCTGGACAGAACTTACTGTATGCTATTCAGTTAATGAACACCTGCAAAAACATTCCAAAGAAGCCTAGCAGAAAAGACCCTACTAATGATAGATTTTTGAGTCATTTTTTTCCTGTCAGAACTGCCTCTCACCCTCTGTTAGCACTAGCCATTATCAGATTATAAAAGCAATTGAATATTGTACAGTACATGTAGGTATATTATATGAAAGCATTTTTAAGTCTTTACTTGCCCAAGTGATTTTGCACATTGAAAGCTTGTAGTGTAATAGAGACAATCTTCACATACATGTGTGGGTACATAGAAATGACTAAATAAATGAAAAAATCTAATATATAAAATATGGTATTATTATAGATATGTTAATATGTATATCAAAAGTAATAAAAATGCATCACACCCTGAATAATTACAGTAATCCTGGGTCACCCAAGGCGAGAGCTCATTCAGCTCCCTTCCATCTATAAGTACAAATGCAGTCTGCTGCGTGCCACGCACTTGCTAATCACTTGAGCTGCCAAGACAAGTGAGACGAGATCCTGTCCTGCTTCTCGCTGGCAGATTATGATTTTAGGTGTTCCTGCTTTCTCTTCTGTCTTTAGCTCTATTTTTTCTCCCACCTTATTTCTTTTGCCTGTTTTGGGGGCCTTGACTGTACTTTGAAGTTTCTTAATGATTTTTTCATACAGTGAACAATATTTGTGTCAGGCGTGGCATGTACAAAAATGAATAAGACATGGTCCCATTTCTTCAAGATCTCCCTGCTACCTTCCTTCCCCCCAAATCCTTTTAGCATTGCCTCCATTTATATTTTGATAGATGACGTGTTGAAAATTGTTTTGGTTACAATGTCTGCTGGTACTCGTCACATATCGACTTAAAATTTTACCTTTGCCTCTGTCTTATCCAGGGAAGTGCCAGACACAGCTTCAGAATGTGACTCCTTAAATTCTTCCATTGGAAGGAAACAGTCTCCTCCTTCAAGCCTTGAGATATACCAAACATTGTCTCCTCGAAAGGTATCAAAGGATGAGCTCTCCCTAGAGGATTCGTCCAGAGGAGACTCGCCCGTCACTGCAGACCTCTCTCGGGGCTCTCCTGATTGTGGGGGCCTGACAGAGACGAAGAGCATGATCTTCAGCCCCACAAACAAGGTGTACAACGGCGTCTTGGAGAAGTCCTGCAGCATGAACCAGCTTTCCAGCGGCATCCCGGTGCCGAAGGCGCGCCACCCGTCCTGCTCCTCCAGCGGCAGCCACAGTAAAGCGGTGCAGGAGGCCCTGAACGCCGCCAGGGTCGGCAGCACCCCGCACGACCTCTGTCATAATGGAGAGAAGAGCAAAAAGCCATCAAAAATTAAGAGCCTTTTTAAGAAGAAGTCTAAGTGAACTGGCTGACTTGATGGAATTCCATTCAAGTGGCGTCTTTAAACTTTTATCTCCCACCCTCTGATCCCACTTTTTTTTGTTTAAATTTTAGGAATGTAACTCCATTGGGGCTTTCCAGACTGGATGCCATAGTGGAATGTCCTTAAGGGCAGCTGTCTACTGTCTGCTTATTTAAATGACTATATAATCAATTTGTCAAGCTAGTTATTACTGAAAAATTATTAAGAGAGACAGTTTACAGTCATTTCTGCCTATTTATTTCTGCTTTGTTATTAGTGATGTATATACAACATTTTGTTGAAAGCCACTATGGACTTACAAGCTTTAATGGACTAGTAAGCCAGCATGGGCTTGCAAAAATTCCTTGTTTACCAGAGCATCTTCTTATCTTTCCACAGAGCTATTTACATCCTGGACTAAGTAACTTAAAAGAAGTAAAACTAATTGCACTACTGTTTTCCAGACTGGAAAAAAAAAATCTCTGCAAGTGAAACTGTATAAAGTTTATAAAGTGACTGTGGATAGGGGTCTGTTTTCACTTTTAGATCAAATGGGTTTTTAAGTAGAACCTAGGATTTCTAATTGACTTGATTTCTGGAAATGAAAACCCATGCTTTTATTATGGGAAGCTTCTTTAAATGCATTTAATATTATAAAGTTTCAAGTCCTGCTGTAAGGTCACGTTGTCTTGTTGTTCCCAGGGCTTTCACTGTGATTGACTGCATTGCGTTGCAGGCTGTAGGACGGGATATCAGTCATTGAAAGGCAGAAGGCTCTTTATTCCTTACGCAAGTGGAAGAGTTAAAACTCGGTCAGAGGACTTACAACATTCACAAGCTTAAACTGAGGTGGGGGGACGTGGGGATTCAGACACTTGTTTACAGACTTTGAATAACTGCAAAGGATTTATGGTTTGTGAAGAATTTGTACTGTGGAAAAGATAATAAATCGGAGACATTACTGTGTGGGACTGTGCTGGTTTTTGTTGGTGACACTCCACCGAAACACTACATGTTTTCTGGAGAGCTGTGTAAGCTATCTTGTTGCTTAACTGCAATATAAAAAAATAGCAATGTAAGTTGTCAACAAATTTCTTTCTATTTTATATTGTTTGTCATATTTTTATGTAGTTTGAAATGTTTAAATGTTCTAATATCAAAGTTAACAAATATAAATTTATGGTGCATTTAGATTGTGTTGTATTAATTTGTAACGTTTGGGGTGCATTAGAGTGACAGATTA
This sequence comes from Phyllostomus discolor, assembly GCF_004126475.2. Lineage (NCBI taxonomy): Eukaryota > Metazoa > Chordata > Mammalia > Chiroptera > Phyllostomidae > Phyllostomus > Phyllostomus discolor. Next base: position 15,732,019 of record NC_040903.2, read on the forward strand.
TTAAAAGGGTAGTTTTTACTGTGAAGATTGTCATATAGCACAACAAAGTACATTAATACCTGGGAAGTTTCTGCTTAGAATGCTTCTTTTAAAAATTCAGTCATAAATGATCTGGGTAATACAATATGGATGGATACGTGGGTGAACCACTCATACATATCGGCGAGAATGGTTTTTCAACATTACGGTTAAAATACATAATGTCTAATCCAGTCCTGTTCAGTGGAAATGCTGATTGATAAACAAGAAGTTTACTTTGAGATTTGCTCCAAAGAAATATTTTATTAAGAATATGAACAGTTTCCTGAAGTCGTCCTGTAAATTGTGATTGTACTGTTAAGGTCTTCAATGATATTTATACATATGGATGTTTATATTTTTAATAGTGCTATAAGGCCAAAAATTGAAATACACATAGTGTTTTGGACTAATTATAAGGGAAGGCAAAATGAAAGGTCAGGAGTTGAGGAACATAGTTTGTCAAGCTGTTGATGAAGGAGAAAAATTGTGCATGAAGAACTGAAAAGCATTCTGGAAGGTTTCTTCAGAGTGAACGGAATACCTCACTTTCTTCTCCTTATAACCAGACAGGAGTGCTTCCCTTTGAGAACTGCAGGAGGGATGAGATAACTTGGTAGTTTACCGGGTAGAAAAGGTGAAAGCCGCCGGAGGGGGAGTGAAGCTGGGAGAAGGCATGGCTCTTAGAGCTGCTAGCGAGGCCTACTGCTTGTTCAAGGTTGGAAGGGAATTCTGGATCAGAGCCGCCTGCACACCGGGACTCGTGTGGGGGGTGAGGGCAGAGGCTGGCCTAAGCACGGTGTGCACCCTCTTATGTCAGTGAATGCGTTGTTTGTGCTAAATTTCACACATTTATAAACATTCAACCAAGGGATACTTACTGCACTGTGTTTCTTGTCATTTTTACTTGGCATTAGTATAAAGCTCTATTTGAAAATTCAACAGAAAATAATTGTTTTGGAAAGCCACGATAATTTCTGTACTACGTCATTTATATGCGAAGGATTGGTGATTAATACAAATTTTATAAGTGACCCATTCATTACCTTATTTTAACCTCTTAAAACCATGGTGGTTTCCTGTGTTCTTAAAGCAGCATTTTCCTTACTATAGAAAACAATTCATGATAGAATATTTTCCTTACTATAGAAAACAATTCGTGATAGAAAAGTATAAGGAAATAAAGAAGAACAACAACAAGCAGGTCAAATTCTGCCCAAATAATTGCTTTTAATATTTTAGTATGTTTTCTGCCAGATCATTTTTTTAAGATTTTATTTATTTATTTTTAGAGAGGGAAGGGAGGGAGAAAGAGAGAGAGAGAGAGAAACATCAATGTGCGGTTGCTGGGGGCCGTGGTCCGCAACCCAGGCATGTGCCCTGACTGGGAATCGAACCTGTGATACTTTGGTTCGCAGCCCGCACTCAATCCACTGAGCTACGCCAGCCAGGGCCTAGATCATTGTCTGTATATTGGTACTCTCTATATTTAATTTCATACCATGCTTTATTTAATAGAAACACTTCTCCAATATCATTAACAACTTTTCATAAATAACATTTTAATGATTATAGTATGCCATTGTATGGATTAACCATATCTCTTTAATCGTTTTCATATTATTAATCATTAGGCTGTCTCCAAATTTCTGATCTGTGGACTAATAGCATCTGACATTTACTGAGCACTCCGTATGCCAGGCACTGTTCTGAACTCATTAGTGTACATTCTCATTTAGTCTTCCTACCACGCTTGTAAGGAAGGCACATTTTTTCCCTTTGGCTTTTAAAATCACCATTTTACTAATGAGGAAACTTGAGCGCAGAAAATTGGTAACTTACTAAAGGCCACGTAGCTAGTAATTGGTAGAACCATGCTGTTAACTTCTATCACATAAATTCTAACCAACAGTTTGCGTCCTTAGGATATGTATATTTAGAAGTGGATAGAAACCCATGAAGACGTTCTGGTTTGTAAGTGCTTTTGTACCTGTGCACACAGCACTGAGTCTCACACGCGTACCTCAAGTTAGCTGTTGTGAAGGTTCCTTCTCCACACGGCCATGTTTATGTCTCACCCACCACATGAGTGTGAGCACCTTTTGCTTTACATTGTCCTTAGGAATGACCATGTGGTTAAAGCTTTGATAATTCAATAGGTAAATAATGTCTAGTGTGGTGGGAAAGTTTTCCTGGTACATTTTTTCATTTCAGTGAATTATCTATTCGTGTCTTTTACCCCTTAAGTTCTTGGGGTCCTAGTGTTTTTCCAACTCTTGTACACAGACTTTCAAATGTAGCTGTTCTTGTATTCTTTATTTACCAACTAAAACAGTGATTTAAAAAAATCAGATGTATTTCTTCATTTTTATTTTAAAGAATGAGCAAAAGAAAACCCAGACTTAAGTTTTAGTATTATTGATCTCCTACTTTTAGGTCTTGAATGAGAGAATAGATTCTCCCCCCCAAAATTGCAGGTAAGGGAATCCACTTAATTCATTCAACAAACATTTAATAGCTTACCATGTAGCACGCGTCATGATAAGCTCTGGAGGTACAGAGGCTAATGCAACAACAGACTAATGCCTGAGCAGGGGTGTCCAACCTGCAGCCTGTGGGCCGCTTGCGGCCCAGGATGGTTGTGAATGCAGCCCAACACAAAATCATAAATTTACTTAAAACGTTATGAGGGTGTTTTTGTGTGTGTGTGTGATTACACATCACAATGTATTTAATGTGTGGCCCAAGACAATTCTTCCAGTGTGGCCCAGAGATGCCAAAAGGTTGGACACCCCTGCAGCCTAAAGGAACTTGATTATGTAATAGGAGAGACAGAGCAAACACAAACCCTTGTAATAAGGGCAGTGACAGAAATGTAAACCGAATGTCGAGGAGATGGGAGCTAATGGGGAGAGAGTATGTAGCTCAAAGTATTGGGTATAATGTAGAGGTGCCAACTTGCTGCGGGTGTGGAGAGATTTGCTGTGGCTGAAATGTACAAATCCAGGGGCAAGTTAGTTTTAGGTCTTCTACTAACTAGTAGTCTAGTTGTAACACATGAGCTTGCAGTTCCTGAGTTTCAGCAAAAACACTGTAAAAGCTGTGAGGGTGCTTGTTCTGAGATAAGGGGTTGACCAGGGAGACACACAGCATTGGAGCGATGCCACGTAAGGCCTGATAGTACTGATAAGTGACTGTGTTCTGCCCCATACCCCAGCCCTGAAACAGAACAGCCTCTGTTGAAAGATGGGCTCCTTCCCATTTACCCGGGTAGGCCTCATCCTATCTGAAATCAGTTGGTGTCAAGTGGGCTTCAAGCCAAGATGCAGGACTTTAGCTGGGTCCTGTGGTTGGGATTACCTGAATATGTACAGGTCTCCGAAATGGCCCTGAAGGGGTCCTTTCTATGGCGGGGTCTGCTGTAGGGCAGGTAGGACATCCAGATCGTGACTAACAGTGTGTGGGGACTCCAACTAGGCCCAGGGTCCCGTCAGGTTCTCCCTTCTGATGTTTCACTGTTGACTGGGTGTGTTGCCACGTCTTCATCGGCCTGCACAAGTGAGAGAGGGCAGTGAGTTCAGGGGCCGGCGGGCAGTTGACTTCCCCCTGGTGAGAGCAGCTCTGCAAGCGAGTCCCAGGGAGCCCCCGTTGCTCAGCCACTCAAAGCTCCAGCCCTTAAAGCGAGGGCAGCGCCTCTGCTTCCCCTTCCCACCTGCTTCCTAGTTTGCCTGGGCGGGTTCTAGTTCCCTGCAGACGCAGGACTCAGGAAATGTGATCTGGGTCAAAATCGTTCTTCCTCTTGCTTGCTTGCAACATTTTAATTCCAACAGCAGCCACGCCAGTGTCGCAGTTCTGTTCAGAACATCTTGTGTTTATTTCTTATGTACAAGGCCTGTAATGGAAGCATCTTGAGTTCTAGAATGCCTATGCGAGCTAGTTTTCCACACGTGAGAGTGTGAACAGCTGGGAGACGACAGACCTGAGGTTCCCAGGGTACCGGCACTGGCAGGGGTGCTGGGGAGATGAAGGCTGCTGCCACTTGGGCACGGGAAAAGCTTTTGAGAATAAGAATACGGCATTTATGTTTCATTTTTGAAATACCAGCTCCTCAGGTTTGATTGTTTTTTTGAGAAAGCTTTCTATAAACACCTGGGATGTGCATCTGTAGCCAGAAAGTACAATGATGAGAATTTAAAAGAAAGAGAGATGGGAGGGGGGAGATAAAATGAAGCGTGAGTGAGACAGTGACTCCCAGGGGCTGCCTGTGACCTGCAAGGTAAAGGTAAGAGAACAAACTGAAAATAGGACCGGGCAGGGGACCTTCGGGAGGGAGGGGAGGCAGGGAGGGAAAGGATGCCCCTATTGGCAGATCACCAAATCTCGTCGGTTTAATCCCTGAGTAGCTCAGCGATTGTCTCTCCCTACTGCTTGGGGCTCACCCTCATTTCTCATTTTACTGCCTCCGACAAGCAAACTGAACCCACACTCACCTTTCATCCCCTCATTGGTCAGCTTTCTTAGCCATGTGGCAGGTTTTCTCTGATTAAAATCTCTCTAGGCCTTTCTCATCACCTGCAGGATAAAATATAAACTTCATAGCGACTAGCAGAAGACTGTGTTCTGGGCCCTGCTTGCTTCTCCAGCCTCGTGGCTGGTCAGGGTAGGGGCGTAACCTGAGCATCGGGGCCCCGAGCTGCATGCAGTTTCCTGAACTAGCCGGCCGCTCCCACCCACCTCCCCGACTCCACACTGGCTGCTTTCTCCACCTGGACCCCTGGCCTGACACCCTCCACTCAGCTCAGGCGCATCCCCAGGAGGACTTCCCCGCGAGCCCCCAAAGTGGGTGCCATACCGCTTCCATGAATGTCCAGAACTTGGTGTTCATTACACACTTGTCAGGTCCTGTTACAACAGCCTGTTGACTTGGTTGCCCATCAGTTCAACTTGGAAATGCCTTATCTAACTTCGAACTCACTTCGAACTCGCAAAGACGATTCCATCAGGCACGGAATACAGGACATGCCTGATGAATGAAATGAATCATATACTTGCTGCCTTCGAGTTGCAGGTGGTTGCGGGCATTCACAAGTTTAATGAGTAGGAAACGGTTCAAGACTGTGACCCAATACGCATGAGCATTGTACGCTGTCTTTTTCATTCTCTGACTTGGAGGTTCCAGGAAGGGCGCACTGTCTGTGAGGTCAAGGTGTCGTGGTCAAGGCATGTTCCCTTTGTGAAATGGGGAGTGCGGTCTGAACAGGCCTCCTGCGAGGACCAGAGCCCTGCACGCTCTACGGAGGTTTTCCTCCGCCAGCTACTCCCCCGCTCCAGCCCCGGGGCTCTGTCCCCTCTCCTGAGCTCAGCATTCAATGGTTAGGTATCTGGCCACGCATGTGATTTCTGTAGTTTAGTGTCTTGCTCTCGCAGTGATTCGATAGCGAGAGCCTATGCAGAATGTGCTGAGTGCTGGGCATACAACAGTAACGAAGATAAACACGATCCACCTCGTGGAACAATTCTGTAAATAATTAAATAACCATGCTTGTTATTAGTGCCGTGACGGAAAAGTTCACGGGGCAAGGCGATTACTTAACTTGGAGGTCGGGGAGGGCCTTCCTGAGAAAGTGGCATTTGCACACAATCCTGCCGAATTAGCAGGACGCGGACAAGGAGGCGAACAGGCTTCCGAGTGGCCCAGGTGGCCGGGGTGGCACGTGTGGAGGAGACGCGGGGGGAGGGGGCGAGGGGACGGGGGTTGCGGGGAAGGACCTGGGCGTGTTCAGGAAACCGAATGGAGGCGGGTAGGACCGGGCTGCTGTGAGTGGGCCAGAGCAAGGGGCAAGGAGGTGCAGTGCCTTGCAGGAAATATTGAAGGTTTTAGACTCGGTCCTGCGATCAATGGGAGATCGTTAAAAGGGTAAGCGTGGGAAACATAATTCTCTTTATATCTTCTGCCTCCAGACGACTTGAGGGATAAACATGTCGGCTTACATATCCTTAAATGTCCCCTTAGCCCCTTCACTAGATTAGCTGCTCAGTAAATGTTTAGCAATTTGCTTTACAAATGGAGGGAGACGGAAGGCTGAGGAGGAGTGGGGTCTTTCAGGAGACGCAGCAGGACAACGGGGAGAGAGTGGGGAGCCGTGGGGAGTGAGGTCAGTGGGGTGGTCACCAGCTTCATTGAGAGGCTTTGCCTGAGCTAGGGCTGCTGCACCACATGTCGTGGGCTGTGGTTTCCACAGCAGAAGCTTAGTCACCTCTGGGTCGTGGAGGCTGGACGTGAGGTCGAGGTGCTGGAATGGCTGGGCGCTGGTGTCTTCTTCCTGTGTGTGTGTGGGGGCGCAGAGAGAGAGCGTGCCCCCGTGCTACAGGAATAGGACCCCAGTTCGTCTGGTTATCACCTGGGGGACCCTAGGTCCAAACCCAGTCACACTGGGGTTAGAGCTTCGTGAAGTTTGGGGCGCACACTTCCACCCGCAGCAGGGCCCCTACCGTGATGCCAGCCGTGCGGCAGGGGCCCGCCCCAGGGGCGGTTGCCCTGGGGGAGCTTTCTCAAAACCGACGCGGCGGTCTCCTGTCTCGGGAGTTTCCTTTTTGTTTAATCCGAGGCTAGGGACCCAGAATCTATGTTTTCCAAGAGTCTCCCTGAGACAGTTCTGGCCGCTGTGCATTCCACGCCCGGCCTGTAAACTGTGGCCCTTCTCCCCCTCTCCCTACTCCCTCTGGGGTTTCTTCTATTACAGCAGTTGGAGAGAACCCGGCGTCTCCCGGGCACGCACAGGGAAGGCAGCTGGCCTTGCGCTCTCGCACTCGGGGATGTCTGCCCTGCCTTCACTCGTGGGTTGTCAGACAAACCACTGTCTCCCGTGGCGTTGGCCGGGCGGGTGCCGAGCACCCCTGACGTTCCCGCCAGTGGTTGGCCAGGCCTGGGTTTGGAGGAAGGAGGGGACGGTGGGAGGCACAGTTTTAACCTCGGGGGGCTTTAACAGGATGGCATTTAGCCCTCAAGTCACAGATGACACAGTGAAGCAGTGGCTCCAAAAAAGTAGGGGCTTCTCGTCCCTCCCGTGACGGGGTGTCGGGAGGCAGGCCATCCAGGGCTCCGCGATGCCGGCAGAGGCTGCGCTCCTGCACTCTGCCCACGCACCTCCCCGAGCGGTCAGACAGCGCAAGACGACAGTGCTCCCCCACCGCCACAGTCACGGGCGGGCAGGAAGGGGCGAAAGCAAGTGGCGTGTGCCAGGTGACGCCACCGCAACCTCCTTTCCAGCTCCCCAGCCGGAACGATGCTGCGGAGTCATCCTCAGCCTGAGAAGAGGGGGAAGTGGGACGCTTTAGCATTTATTTGTTTATTTATTGGGTATGGTGCAGCTCTCAAACCGTCCTACTGGTAAGAAAGGGTGGGGGTGGATTTTGAGTAAACAGAAACATCCCTCTTAGGGACATGCTGAATTCTGATGTCTGGCTTTACCTGGGAACTCTGTTCTGTTTGGGGGTGGGGGAGGGAAAGAGAGACAGAGAGGGAGGGCCGGGTGGGGGGGAGAGAGAGAGAGAAAGATTGAATACAGGGGGTGTCCTTGGGCACTTGCTTGACCTTGACATACATTTTAGATTTACTCGTGTTTCCACAATGTGCTGGGAACCATTCTGGATGCTAAGGCCCCACCGCCGTGGCCACTCTGGCGGGGGACACAGCAAACACACGGAGTGCGTCGTGTGCTAGTTGAAGGGAGCAGGCCGTGCCGCAGGCGCGATGGCTGAGGAGGTGGGTTGCCATTTTCAGCTGGGTGCTCGGGGGAGGCCGGTGTTAAGCTGATGGCATTTGAGCAACGACATGAAGGAGTGAGGGACAGAGTCATCCAAAAACACCTGGACAGGGGCACTCGAGCAGAGCCACCAGAGCGACCGTTGACAAAACCCAGGGGTCCCGCTTCATTGCCGGTGCACGTTGTTTCATGGATGCTTGATGTTTTCATGGTAACTTCTCCGCACGGGCAGTGGGGCACACGGCGGGCCTCCTTCAGAAGGGCACCTCCAGGGGCCCCTGGCGCTTCCTCCCTGGAAGAACAAGGTGCCAGGTTATACATCTCGGCAAATGAGTGCCTGTGTTCACTTATCCCCCTCTTCTGAATCCTATGTATGTCCTTATTCTTCAGGGGACTCTTACGAAAATGGACCTTGGAGTCTTAATAGCTCATTTTTCAGGAGATTTCTCCTGTTCTTTCATTTGTGGGTGTGTCTTTGCCTCCTCGGTTTGGCTGGCTGAGTTTGTGGCTATGTGGTTAGGTGGAGCTGCTCTGAGTCTCAGTCTTGGTAGGGTGGTCTCATGTAGTCGGTGGAGCTGCTCTGAGTCTCAGTCTTGGTAGGGTGGTCTCATGTAGTCGGTGACTCTGGGGTCCAGTGGCATGGTCTCCTTGCCCGCCTGAGCCTGGTGCTCCAGGGGTGCCCCTTGTTTGGGTTAGGTGGGCCCTGTGTTGCTAACTGAGTCTTGATGGGTGTTGGCCCATCTGTGTGTGGGAGCGACTCTTGGGCTGGCTGACTGCGAGGCTCCACCCCGACCGCAGGTGCGCGCGCTGCCGTGCAGGTGCTGACCGCGAGATGCAGAGCTCGCCTCCGCAGGATGTGGTGCCTGCCAAGGCCTCCCCGTGGACAGTCTGCTTGTGAAGCGTATTTGATCCTGCTCCGGTGTTGTTGAAGCTGGCCATGGGCGTGTTGGTTCCGGGCCTCTGGGAGGGACTCTGGTGCCGACCAGTGTTAGACGCTGCCTGTAACTGGCCCTGGGCAACCTGTGTGGAGCTCTAAAGCCATCCACAGTCCGTGGCTGCCTCTGCTGGGCCTGAGTGTGTGTGGAAAGGACGAAGCTGTGCACCAAGGCCAGCTTTTACCAGCACCGGGCAGGTCAGCAAAAATCCAAGGTACTCCAAGATCCACCTCCACCTGCCTCCACCTGCCTCCACCTGCCGCCTGCCCGTTAGGCTCAGTCACGGAAGGACCTTCTGGCGGTACTCAGGTTGCAGGAGGTGGGTTCTCAGTGAGTTGCCAGGTGGGGGTGTGTGGTGTTCACCAGACGAATACAGGCTCAAATTCAGTGTCAGTGCTGGGTCTGAGGCCACTCCTCAGAAGTCCCAGAGTGTCCCAAGTCTAGCTGCCACCTGCAGGGTGCTTGCACACCTTAGGGGTGGGGCGGGCTCTCAGGGAATCATCAGATTAGGCCAGTAGAGTGCATCTGACCCCAAAAGACCAACATTCGGCCCTGTGAAAGGAGGGCTCTGTGTTGCTTAGGTGTTCGAGGGAAAAATGGCCCCAGTCCCAGAGCCACACAACCCCGTGTGTCCCAGATTCTGGGGGGAGGAGCCTGAGCTCAGCAGGGTGGGGCCCCGGGGAGTTGGGAGGATGGGGCTAGTGGATCTCCCATGACGGGGAACTGCCTGCCAGTCAGGCTTCTTGGAAGGTAGGAGCTGTGGCCTCTGCCCCGGAGCCACACTAGTCTGCCCCAGATTTTGCCTGGATTGTGGCTGGGTGGAGCCACCTGGAGCCCAGAGGGTAGGGCTAGTGGATATCCCGTGAGAGGGAAGGGCCCTGTGCAGGTTCAGGGAAAGTGGGGGAAATGGCCCCTACCCCAAAGCTATACACCTTGGTCACCGACACCTGCTGAGCCTGCCTAGACCTCTGCACCCCGGCGAGGCAGCTGACTCCTCAGCGGGGTGTGAGCTCCACAGGGTGGGGCCACTGCTTTCCCACAGGCTGATGCCACTCGGAGGGGAGTGCTGCCCCCAAGAAAGATGGTGTCCGTGGTGTGGGGGAGGGACTGGCATAGGGATCCTGGTGGCTATCCCTTCAGCTCTCCCCCAAGAGCCACAACCCCCAGACTCTCCTCACACGACCCTAGTCCTCTCCACGCTCCCTTCGCTGGAGCCCAGGGTGAGTGGATGCAATCGAGCTTGTTGCATGTCCACCCTTAGAGAGGGCAGCTGTTTCTCCCAGCAGACGCCTGCCTCTCTCTCCCTGGTGGACAAACTCGCTGCTGGTTTGCACAGCCAGATATTATGTGGGCTCCTCTTCCTGGCTGTGGTGCTCTGGGCTGGGGAGCCTGGCTTGGGGTTGAGACCCCACAATCCTCAGGGGGAACCCCGACAGCTGACATATTCCTCCAGAATCTCAGCCAGCACCCATGGGAGCAGGGCCAGCCCTTTTTGTGTCTCCCATTGTCCTTCCGGTCTCCATGTGGCTTCTGCTGTAAGCCCTGGCTTCCGAGGCTTCTCTCCAGTCAGTCTTCAGTCGGTTGCTCAGGCTGGTCATTCTGTAAATTAGTCGTAATCCCAGGGTGGTCCTGGGAGCAGGTGAGTGTGCCTGCTGTCCACTCGGTTGCCATCTCGGATCTCTACAGTTAGGGTTTTTAAGCTTTTCACTGCCATTGTTTGAAAACAGTATCGGAACAAAAGGCTTTTTTTCCTTCAGCCTGTGTTGTCTCTACTTTTAACCTTTGTTACTGAGCTTGCTTTCTTCTTCTTTAAAATCTTTTTTTATTTATTGAATTTTTCATAAAGAGAGAGATCATTTTGTTGTTCCACTTACTTATGTATTTGTTGGAGGATGATCGCACGTGGCCGGACTGGAGACCAAACCCACAAACCTGGTGTGTCAGGACGGTGCTCCAGCCAACTGCACTTCTCCTCCTTCCTGTTTTTCCTGTTGTGTGTCTCCCATCTCCAGGGTTGCTGTGTTTCCCATCACCAGGGTCACGGTTCTTGGGGGCTCCTGTTCAGATGGAACCAGGGTCAGCGGAAAGGACTGGCCTAACACGCGAACAATTGAGCAGCATGGGTACTTTCACATGCGTGACATGTGGGGGGAAGTGTCTTGTTGTCCTTGCGTGCAGACGACTGCACGTTTCGTTAAGTCCTACACCGCAGAGGCCTGTGAACGGGAGTTGGACAGTTGACGCTAATGTCACGTTAGGTTCTTGTCTCCTGCTGGACTTCAGTGGCACTTGTGGGTGTGGCACAAATCCTCACTTGGCGAGTTTCCAAGGTGGTAACAAACTCCTGACGTGCCCTCCCTTTCCTGTTCGGTCAGTAGTCTCCAGCAATATATATTTTTTTCCCGGCCAAGTGCCCTTTGAGCCACAGCTGGCTCTCAGACATGTTTTATTCAGACTAAACAGTTACATTTTGTTAAAGTTGCCAAATTGAAGTATCTTGAGATTCCACATTGCAAACACACTTGTTCAGCTTTCATTAAACAAACCAAGCAAAAACTCCAGGTATTACTAAGCTTGAGCTCGCTCATTCGTTCAGATTCTGGAGGGTCCCGGTGGTCCTGAGGGTCTGAGTTTGCGACTTCTCTTCCTGGTCAGCATCTCTGCCCCCCGTTCGACCTCCCAAATACCCCAGGGTCCGTGGCAGTGAAAACAAATTGAGATCTGAGTTAAGTCATGCTAGAACAATAGGAATCTGATTATTTTTGCATTCGAGTCTCCTTTTTTCTGTCGTCAGATATTCCAGCAAACTCTTCTATTTTGCTTATTTTCAATCTCTAGAACAAAGCAATCAGAAAAAAAGTTTTTTGAAAGAGGCTGTAGTTTTTCATTAAGTCCTCTAGATGGCAGCATTGCACCATTTTCTCGGATACTCCTTATTCCAGCCACCTTCAGAATGTTAATTATATAATTTTTCAGTTGAAGTAATTTCTGTTTCTAAATTTATTACAGCATTTTCCAATAATGTAAAAATTATCAGTAAATAGGAAGTACCCATAAGATGCAATATTTAATTGGACAAAACAACAATCCTTCCCCCCGCATCTCCCACTTTGGGGCTTCCTGAGTTGATTAGTAGAAACAGAACATATTGCAACGTATAATTGTCACGATTATGTGGGCTGTTCATTTGGAGTGTGCGTGTGCGCATGCATTCAGCTGCCACATCTGCAGCGCACGTTGGAAAAATAGCCCTTCTCTGTGCATTTTGAAACATCAAATGTTTCTCATTTGGAGCAATTTCTTTATTTTATTTTGTGGATAATGAATGTTACCCACAATTACGGGAGGCAAGGGAGCAGAAAATAGTGTGTACTACCGGGGGGAGGCGCTCAGAGACACACACACACACACAAACACACACACACACTCGAGCAGACGCATGTGGGCTGTGTGTCGGCCCCATCCGTAAACAAGGCGAGCGCTGGGAAGGGAAGTTGTGTGTGTTGATCAAATTAACGGTTGGAGAACAAATTCATTCCAGAGCAGCTAATTAAATATTTCATTGTGAGTTATTTTGTGTAATTTGCTTTGGTATGTGACAGACACATATTAAGTATTCCATTTTATCTTCAAGCACGAACCATGAATAGTTCACTGATTGAATTCTTTGCTTTCAGTGCTTTGGGTTTTGAATACACCTGTCTTTGGAGTTCTGGTCAATCCACCTGACAGCTGAGCGTGAGACCGGGAGCCTGCAGTTTTCTTCGGCACGAGCATGGCCACCTCGCTTGGTCCGTGACACCTTGGACCGGCCTAGGGAGGACTGAAGCTTGCTAGTTGTCAGAGCCTTGACGATAATCCTGACATGTCAGGGTTGGGGGAACTCCACGAGGCTCTCTCATCCAGTGTGCAAGTGTTACTTTACAATTTCCCTGCCGGCCCGGCCCTTCAGTTCCTGCGTGGGTGCCCTCGGGGATGGGAGAGCGTGGGAGCCCTTGCAGTCAGCATCCACCTGACTGAGGGGCAGAGCAAACCGCGGGGAATGTTACTCCTCCGGGAGAGCCAAGGAGGAAGTGCCGGCAGACAGGTGGGCGGGGTGCGGCCTGCCGAGTTCTGCAGCCGCCGTGAGCAGCGTGTGAGCTTCCCACAGACCCTGCAGGATGTTGCTACGATTTCATCAGAGATGGCACGTGGGTTGGAACCCGTCCGTCTTCCCGGTTGTGTCCAGACAGGTGAAGGCAGCATCCAGAGTCCTCTGTAACCTGGCCCCGCTAGTATGAGAGAGAGAGCTTTACCTCTGTGGTCCAGACTCCCCAACACCCGAGGTGAACGCCTTAAATCTTAGACACAAGTGATGGCTTTGACCACTGTTCTGCTGCGGTTGTGCCCCCTCTGTGAACATCCTGCGTGGAGTCTGGCTTTTGGGTCCAGCTCGGCAGCCCCCACGTAAGATGTCCAGGACAAAGGACATCAGTAGCTGTGGCTCTCGGGCATCTTTCCTGTTGGCACAAGCTGGGTGCTGCCCCGTCAAACCCGAGAAGCTGCCCGACCTCCGCAAGTGCAGCTCCCATGCCTGCTGGACCAGGGGCCTGTCCTGACCCATGCTTCCCTGACCTGCCCAGTGCCGGCCTGCCTCCTGCCCTGCCCCCTTTCGTGTCCCTCAAGACCTAAGGAAGCCCCCATGCCTCTTCCTAGGCCTTCCCGGACACACCTGTCTCCACAACAATGGGTTCCCACTCTCTGAACACCTCCAGGTCCTCGATCTGGAAATAGTTTGAAAGATTCCCCAGATGAGGAAGGAGACTGCCCATCCTTTTGCCCAGGTTTTCAGGGGCTCTAACCTCTGGTAAAGGGACACTGAGTTAGAACGTATAAATACCCACCCTCTGGCCCATTTAAAGTTCTGACAACCTTTCTGGTTTCAAGGAAAATTTCAAGACAAGTCACCTTTTATACGGAGCATGCATTTTCAACACGGCAGCCTTTGGCTAATGGGATGTCGTTACAGGAAGCATGGGGTCCACGTGGCCACCGTGGCGCCTTGGGCGGATGCCATCTCTCCTCAGGCCTGGGAGCCCTGTGTGGAGCCCAGCTCCCCTGTCAGAGGCTCACAGGCTAACTGACAGAATTTGCAAAGGCTGAGTGACCTGAGCAAACAGGAAGGGACAATCGGGGGCTGGGAGGCAGGTCTAGTGGGAAGATGTCCTGCCTTTGGACTCAGAGTTTCTTTTTTTTTTAAATTAAAGATTTATTTATTTATTTATTTTTAGAGAGGGAAGGGAGGGAGAAAGAGAGAGATAGAGAAACATCAATGTGCGGTTGCTGGGGGTTATAGCCTGCAACCCAGGCATGTGCCCTGACTGGGAATCGAACCTGCGACACTTTGGTTCACAGCCTGCACCCAATCCACTGAGCTACTCCAGCCAGGGCTTGAGTTTCTTTTTTGTTTAATCCTTACCCAATAATATGTTTACTGATTTTGAGAGCGACGGGGGAGAGAAAGAGAGAGAGAGAGAGGGAGAGAAACATTGATCAATTGCCTCCAATAGATATATGCGCCCTGGCCAGGGATTGAACTCACAGCTTCGGTGTGTGCCTTGACTGGGAATTGTACCTGCAACCATTTGGCGTATGGGATGATGCTTCAAAGAACTGAGCCACCTGGCCAGGGCTAAACTTAGACATTCTTCAAGGAAGAAAAGGTGGTTTTTGAGAAGATGAAATGGAGAGGGCGTTCCGGGTAGAGAGAGTAGTAGTGTATGTGAAGACACGGAAACATGAAACAGCTCACTGTCCACACACTCCTTTGCTTCAAGGCTCAGCTAAGCTCCTGCCTTCTCCAAGGTTTTCACCGGTCATCTCAGGCCACGGGGACCGTCCCCGTGCTTCCCATCTGATTCTTACGGAGCAAGACTGGGAGCCCTGGAGACCGGCTCCATCTCCTCCTCTGTCCCTCCCGGTCGCCAGGCCTGTGCCTGGGACTGAGCTCAGGGGCCGTCCAGGATGAAGGGAATGGAACTGTCCCAGTCGCCAGCTCCTTACTGATTCTGCAACAAAAGGGCAAAAAAAAAAAAAAATCTTTCCTCATAGAATGCCCAAGGTGAAAAACTGTTCAAGTGTGTCTTGGTGGAAAACAAAAGGGAAGTTGGCTTAAACAGGACTCTGCCTTTTCAGCATGTAAAGTTTTGTTTTTCTGCAAAATGGGGTTTTTAATATTTGATAAGTTCTTTGAGAACACCGCACAGTTGCAGCTCTCGACTGTGGGGCTCTGCTCAGGGGCTTGTGTAAATATTTCCAAAGCAGAGTCGTGTTAAAGAGCCTGGTGCCCCGATTTGCACTTGCGGTCCATTCACACGTCGCTCTTCAGAAGAGGTGCTCTCTCAGCTTCCCATGCTTCCAGACAATCTGCTGGCCTTTGCACGGACCAGAAATCTGGCCAATTTGTATTCGTCCGGCAGCTCCGACAATCAAGCCACTCTCAGTACTGAATACAATTGAAACTGTCTCCCAGCTGTGCAGCTGATTTGAATGCAACCTGTGACATTTGTCCTGAGACACTGTAATCAGTGATAGGAGGCAGGAGGAGTTTTGGGGCTCCTGGGGACTCAGACAATGGGCGTGTTAGCGAGAGGTGCAACCCCAGCCACCTATCACCATGGGAAACACAGCAACCTGCCCGCTGGCCCCGGGGCTTGCTCACCTTTGTCACATGATGCCTTCAGTGCAGGACGTGGGAGGGGTCCAAATATGCTGAGAAAAATCAGAGGTTTTCATTTGCAGGAAACATCTCTGATGACTGTGTGTGTGTGTGTGTGTGTGTGTGTGTGTGTCCCGATCATCTGGCCAGCACGAAGATCTGCGTTTATTGCTCACGGGAGCAATGACTGTCCCCTGGGTGGCCCTGTCTCTGCGGTCAGCTCGGAAGGAAGGCAGCTCTGTGCACTGCTTCTGGCTGCTGCCGCCTCTCTGTTTAAACGTGGAGAGGGGCCCCTCCCCCTGGTGTGGGGACCTTCGGGCTGCTCCTGCTCTCGGACTGGTTTCCCATTCCTTCTTGGGGAGGGGATGTGCGCGGTCCAGCCTGCCTTCTGTCCCCAGAGCTGTCAGTCACGCCACACCACATCGCTGGGGAGCAGGGCCGGTGAATAAGCATCTCCCTCTGCCTCACCCGAGGAGTGCGTGTCTCAGAATAGAATGCAGGCGGAGACACACTCCGGGCTTCCAGAGCCCGGAATTACAGAGGGGCTGTTGGGCAGAGCGGGGCTCGGAGCAGGAGGCTGGGTGGAGGCTGGCTTCTGGTTTGGCTCCCGCTGGTCACAGGGGCGGGGCCGGTCACAGGAGGGGACACGGGCAGCTTCGGTGCGGGCCGGGTCCTACTCTGTTGTGGTAATGAAGACGAGGTAATAGACTGTTCTGGGGAAAGACTAGGATTTCCTCTTGCTTGTTGCAGGATGTTGTGTTTTATCCTTCACTCCCGAAAAGGTCGGAAAAAATAGAGTTGTCTCCAAGCTGTTGACTCATTACCCCCGAGCGCCCACTTCTCGGGTGGCCACCAGACCTGGCACCTCACGAGGCACCTATTTCATCAATTTAGATGCAAGCGGATGGCAGCAGTCATTCTGGGGCTCCCCCAAAGCAAACAAATCCTTTCCCACCCTCCCGAGTTTGTTCTTGCTCAGGTTCTTCTGTATTATACCTATATCCTTCTGACTAAAAACCTTCTCATTTTTTTCTCATTTATCATTTCCTTCTGTCTCTTTAAAGGTAGAATGAATGTTTTGTGTGGCAAATTTCTGGAAGATTATCTTCCAAAATATGGTTGTGTTGAGTGATACATAGTTTGTAAATATTTGAAATGATAGGATTTGATATTACACCAATGACTGGTTTCTGACTCCCTGGTCGATGTGTACATGCAAATTACCTATGATTCCTGTCCCCAGTGCCCACCTGGGGCCCGCACCCCGCAAGGCGGTGCCTCTGATTTCTGGCTTTGTTACCTGATAGTCAATATAGATTCCACTTCCCATTTCTTTGGATGACCGTAGTCATCGCCAGGTTAAAGGGCTAGTTGTCACTCATTTCTCTGCGGGGCAGTTGATCTCCCCAGTCGAGTGTAGTCCAGTGAGCTCCTCCCCACAGGAGCGCAGAGGAAGTGGCTGGGACGCAGATAAAAAGAATTAGCATTTCCTGACGGCCAAGGCCGTGCCGAGTGCTCTGCACAGGTCATTTCATTTCTCTTTCACGGTGACCCTGTAAAACAGGTATCAGGTGCCAGCCGAGAGGCTTGGAAGTTAAATCTTTCTCCCAGGGTCATGCAGAGGCCGAGATGAGGCCTGAGCCGGCCCAGTGTGGCTTTGGGATATAATTGAGAGGATTCAGTAGTCGGTGAGGGCAGATGGGAGGGAAAAGGATGGGTGGGAAACAATAAATCTCACTCAGTCATCAGCAATCAGTTAGAACACAGGCGAGGACACGCTGTCACCTGTCACACACAGACGTGCGAGACCAGTCTCAGGACCCAGGAACGAGAAAGGAGCGCGGCAGCTCGCAGGGAGAGGAAGCAGAAGGGCGTGCCGGTGCGGTCTCGCAGGGACCTCCCGGTAGGGGCCAACAGCTGGGCGCTGGAGGCAGACCCCAGACACGAGGACACACTCCCTCCGCTCCTCGCCCCACTGCGCCTGCGCCCCAGGCAGCCGCGCCCCTGCAGGCAACACGCGGGGATCCGCACTCCTGGGTGACACCACTTCCGTCCCTTCTGACCGCAGCTCCTCCTTCCTCTGAGACCTGAAGTATTTGGGACTTCCATGAAGGCTTATTAGGGTGTTTTCTAGGACAGAGCTCGGCTTTGCATCCTAATCTGCCAAAAATGGGACCAACACCATGCCCAGGCAGGGCCCAAATGTCACACAGCCTGGCGGGAGAGGAGTGGGAGGAGAGAGTCCAAGAATATCAATTCGTTGCGGGGCCCATGGCAGGCTGCGGGCTTTGGGTGCATCCCTGCAGTGGCGCGGAGCAGGGACTTCGACAAAGTGAGTGCTGGATGAACTTGTGATGACAGAGGGGATTGTTAGAATGTGCGAGGACCTAAGCCGCCACCCACGCTGGAGCAAAGAAGGCAGGCACCACCGGCTGATACCGGACCGCGGGATTCCCTAGTATCAGCAGCCACTGAGGCATAGCCACGGGTATCCTGTCGAATGAAACCCACTGAATCCTCTCTGCCCCTCCCCGCGCCCCCCAGCTTTTCCCAGAAACAAGGCCCATACATTTCCAGGATCTTCTGTCTCAGAATCAGTCATCCCTGACCAGAGGACGCTGTCTTGCAAACACCTATACCCAGGACTCCTGGGGCAGACCAGCAGGGTGACCCGCCCTCCCCGGGGTCTGCTGCACACCCTGAGAAACCCTCCCACCCTTTCCCTCGCTGCGGCAGTCTGCTCGGACTCGGCCCGCCCACCGCAGTGTGCTGCCTCCAATACAGGCCCTTAGCTGGAGTTTGCTGGCCCCTGGTCCTCTCTTAGCCACCTGGGCTGCCTAGCAGGAGGGAGGGCAGGCAGGCAGGCAGGCAGGCATTCTCTGAGTTGGCATAACTTTGTATCAGACACAGAGTATCTCTCCAAGTTTCAAACATTACCTTTTTTTTTCTCTTGGTAATTGACTCTGGAAGTCATGACGCTTCAGTGCCAGGGGGCTCCCATCTCCCCGGTGCCGATTCTCCCCGCCAGCAGGCTGGCCCTGGCCATCGCTGCCTCTCGGTTGGGCTATTTCCCCTGCGGTTTTGGGTGTCCGTGGACTGCGGACTGCGTGCCTCTCCTTTCGATGGGTCAGGTTCTTCCTTCCCACTCTGGTCGGTCTAGCTCGCATGCGTGGAAAAACATACACTCAGGTAGGAGGTGCTTTTGGAAGTGAATGGGAAAGGATGCCTGAAGTAACCTCCAAGACCCCCCTGCAGCCAGTGGCTTTCTCCGCGACGGTGCTCAGCTGCCGAGGGAAGGGAGCCCCGGCTCCCGGAGGGCTGCTGTAAGTGCTTTCTGTTGAGAACAGCAGATCTGCGCTTGTCCCCGAACCCCAAGTTGCTGTGAGGCTACGAGACTGCGGAAAATACAAGACCCAGGCCTGGCCCCTCCTCTCGCAGCCTCTCCCCCACACCCTCTGAGCTGTCACGGCTTCCTGTTCGCCTGGGGGACCCCACACTCTCCCGAGCCAGTGACGTGTCCCAACAAAGGGCAAAAGTAACGCTATCACAACCGACTCTGTGGAGACACCTAAATGGCAGGTTGAAAACTGAGCAGTCAATACCAAAACCAAAAACAGAACAGGAACCCGCCCTCCCCTGCCCCTACGAACTGGAACCACAGGATCCTCACATCTGAGCTGAAGGACTCAGAGTTCCCTGGCAGCGCTGGAGCCCAGCCCCAGGGGGAGCTGTTGCGGCCGTGGGAGAGGCGCGCACAGTGCATGCGAGGTCGGCAGAGCTGGGAATGTGTCCAGCGGATTTGACAACGTAGTGACCTTGGGAAGAAGCTTAATGTCACTTTGTTTCCCTTTGCCCATTTCACACATCTGTCAGAGATGCGTAATAACCCATCCTCCTCTCATGTGGGGCCTGAGGATTAATTAATAAGTGATTGTAAATTACTTGGCGCTCCTCAGAGGAAGCGCATCCTGCATGTGCGGAGAATTGTCATTATCCAGCGGTCCGGCTGGCTCCGAGCAGTAATGACTTCGGGGAGCCCGCGGGAGCGTGTGCTGTGGGCTCTCCGGGCTGGAAACCAAGGGCTGAGGGAGGACGTGGCTCTTCGGTTCCCCTGTCAACCCGGCTGTAAAACGGGGCACTCTCCCCGACAACGACGTCTGCCCCATCGATGGTGTTTTACCCCCTAACTTATGAAAACAGATCTCTTCCCGGATTCTAGCTGGGAATCCACAAAGGGGCAGATGGTGATTTCCAAGCGCAAGTCTCTGAGCACCAGCTGCACGAACGTGACGCACGGGAGCTCAAGGGCTGTGCGGGGACATCCCGCATCGAGCCCTCCTCTTGGGGATGAGCAACCCCCTCCACGTGTTCCAGTCCGGCGAGGGGTTTTAAGAACGTGTTGAGTCTTGTTTACTCCACTGTTTCCCACATTATTTGATAAGTCTTGCAGATGTTTGCCCAATTTTCACGTTCCGCTCCGTGCACGTATCCGCGATGGAACGAGACTTCCTTTGCTCTTCTTGTCAGCAGGTGGGTTGATTTCTCAACACGTTAAATGTGTGGGCAGCCCTGCGACCTGCCAGGCAGGGCCAGGCCAATAGCATGAGGCCAAAGTGACCTTGTACCAGGTCTGAGCCCAGGAATCAAGAGGTTTCGCAATCTCCGTCACACCTTTGGAGCCCCACCAGCCTCTGCAGGAAGCAGCCTGGGTTCGTCCGCTGCAGGGTGAGAGCGACTGCGTCCTGTCTCCCCCACTGTCCCAGCCAACAGCCAGCCACCGACCCCTCCCCTCGCACCAGTGGAGCCACCTGGCGTCTTGGGAGGAAGCTGCACACAGACAGGTGAGAGAGACCCCACGGCCCAAGTTGCTTTTTTAAAGTATATTTTACTGATTATGCTATTACAGTTGTCCCATTTTTTTCTCCCCTTTATTCCCCTCCACCCTGTACCCCCCATCAGCATTCCCCCCTTTGGTTCATGTCCATGGGTGGTACATGTAAGTTCTTTGGCTTCTCCATTTCCTATACCGTTCTTAACCTCCCCCTGTCTATTTTGTATCTATACCATTTATGCTTCTTATTCCCTGTACCTTTTCCCCCATCCTCCCCTCTCCCCCTCCCCACTGATAACCCCCCATGTGATCTCTATTTCTGTGAATCTGTTCCTGTTCTAGTTGTTTGCTTAGTTTGTTTTCCAAATTGCTGACCAGGGAATAGTGAGCCAAATAAATGGTTGTTGTTCTCAACTACACAGTTTGGGGTGGTTTGTTATGCAGTGACAGATTAATAATACAAATTTTTACCGGCATAGGGTAAAAAAATTCCCTTTAATGGTCCCAGGTTTGTGAGTTGGGATTATAAGTTGGCCGAGCACAGACTGTTTGGCATCGTGGCCGGATCGGCTGTGGTCAGTTCAGTGTCATTGCTGCCTCTTTATCTGTCCTTTTTATTGTGGGAAGAAGTGGGGACTTCCATGCCATGGAGTTCTTGTCCAATTATAGTTTTGGCTTCTACTCAGCCCATCAGAGGCATTCAAGTGAGATTGGTAAAGCAGAAGAGAAGGCAAAGCTATTGTCCTTCCGGGTAATTGTGGGCAGAAGCGCAGGCAGATGCTGGTATGAGGTTTGTAGCTGCTTCTGAGCAAACCCTTCGCAATCACCCGCTTGGGGGCTGTCGGTAGCTCCTGCACAGCCCTAGCGCTCCCTGGGCTGATGAGCTCGGCAGCTGCTTCACTGACCTTTGCTTCCCAGGAGACGTGTAAACCTCTGGTCGCGCAGGCTGCCAATGACACCAGGAATTAGAATGCGATGAGAGTTACAACAAGGGAATTTCCAGGGTATAGCGTGTCTGTGACTGATGGCCCTGCAGAGCCAGACTCCAGGAGGAAGCTTCACTTCGATACTTCTTTTTCATGTTTGCTGACTTACCACGGAGGGCACAATTCAGAACAGCCAAAGGAAGACATGTATAGACAAGTATGGGGGAGGGGCATGGAGCCCCCCTGCCCTCTCTGGGCTTCCACCCCCCCCCCCCACGCACCTGGGTGGGCTCACCCTCCTGCGAGCTCTGTGGGGATACTCTCCGCTCAGTAGCTGCAGGAAGTTCCTGGATGCTCCGCCTCATTTTATGCACATGTGACTTGGGAATAACAATTCCTGTCCCAGAGAGTTGTCGTGAGCAGTAGATGAGGCCCACACGTGCAGTGTCGGTGGCGCACCGTCACTCAGAGTGGCAGGTGTCTGTTCGTTCAAGGTTATGTCCAAATTTCCAGTGACTGGAGTCTACATTATTGAGTGGTACTCTTTCAAGCGTCCCACTTTTCTCCCTTCACTTTCGTGTCAAGTTTGACACATGCGTCCATCTCAAGAACTTAATAACTTTCAGAGCAGCCCGGCCGGGCCCCTCCCCCCTGATCCTGGCGTCTCCCGCACGGCTGGCTCCTGGTGCAGAGATTGTTTTCTAATAAGCAAATACATTTTACTCGGGTGAATTTGAACACAATTGCTGTGGTATTTCCCAGGGACTTGCCTTTGAAATCAACAAACAAATCAAAACGTCTCATTTCCCTGTAAGGATCTCAGTAGGATTGCCTCGGAACCCAGAGGCAGGGAGGGCGGGACAGAGATGAAAAAAACAATCCTTCATTTTCACTTGCACGGTGGAAGTTGCTGTGCTGAGAGGGCCCCACAAGGATTCCGGACTGGATTAAAAACAAAAAATCAAAAAAAACTTTATCTGGTGTCTTGCTGTTCTTAACTTGTTTGCTTACTTGTGGGGAGGCAAGGGGTTAGTTATTCTTCTTGAACTTTTTAATGAAGGAAACTTCAAGGGCAACGGAGAGGAAACCCATCTCCCCAGACAGCTCGATGTGTGATCTGGTCGCCCAGACCAAAATCGTGCATGCACTTGATCTTAACAATACATACTGATTTCTCCTAGGCACAGTATATTTACTTACTTACTTATTTATTTATTTTAAAGTTCTCACCCAAGGATATGTTTATTGATTTTGAGAGAGAGGAAGAGAGGGGGAGAGAGAGACAGAAAGAGAGAGAGAAAGATTGAGAGAGAAACATCGATCGCTTGTCTCCTGGGCACACCCCGACTAGGGATCGAACCCGCATCCTGGGTACGTGACCTGACCATGAACTGAAGCCACATCCTTATAGTGCACAGGATGACGCTCCAACTCACTGAGCCACCCGGCCAGGGCTCTGTTTATTTTAATGTGGGAACTAGACTTCCCCTCAGTCTGTACAGGTTGCTGATGCTCCAGGAAGGTGTGAGCAGCAGGGTAACTCCCAGAATGGTAATGCCGTAGGGAGAATGGACTCAGGACTCAGACAGATGTGGGTTTGTGCACTGTCTGTCCATTCCATGTCTGTGTGACCCGGGGAAAGCGAATTAATTTCTCTGAGCTGGTTGTCCCATCTGAAGAAAACAAACAAATGAAAAACCCTCAACCCCCTCCTCCCCCGCCCCCACATTTCTCTGGCAGGGTTGCTGTGAGGAGGAGGATTAAATGAGATGATGTATCTAAAGGGCCAACAAAACAAGTGGCGTGTGCAGACAGGAAGCAGTAGGTGTTGTGTTTACTGTTACTTATTCTTAGAAGGAAGAGGGTGAGGGAACATTTTTCATGGCGTTGCCGGAAGACCACTGAACTTTGATCTTAGTCAAAGCTGAGACCTCAGAGTGAACAGGGTGACACCCTTGCTCAAACTCTTGCTGTTGGGAGCTCAAGGGAGGAGCCTGGACCAGCCGGAGAGGAGAAGATGCACGTGTGTGAGGAGTGGACTCCGTGGGAGCGACGCCTTTGATTTTCTTCAGCTGGTGCCTGTCAAGGACCCGCTCCGGAAAGCCTGGCCCGCCAACACGTGTCTGTGGATCAGAGCGTTTGGTCTGAGAGGCACGTGCTTAGAACTGTGGGGTGCTGACGGCACGGGCTTCGGAAACCTCCGTTCACTGGGCTCACCTGATCCGCCTGGTTTCTTTGCATAAACAGATTGCAGGCACCAAAAACACCTTGTCAAGTAAGTATGGCCAGATGAAATGAGAAGATTTTTCTCTCTGGTTCTTTGCTTTTGTCACAAGTATTCATTGCCTCCAGGGGAGGAGTGGGCCAGAGGGGACATGAACACTTCTCTGGATGGTTGTGCAGCAGGTTTCTGGAGCAGCGTTAGAGGTAGCAGTAGACACGGTTGTCTAGCAGCCGGGCTTTCTACTGCAAGGGCTTTGGCGTTTGGTTTTATTTTCGATGAAAGGTGGTTTTGAGGCTGGAGTTTACCATAGCCCTTGCGGGGCATCCAGGCTTTTGGCGTCTCTGGGCCACACTGGAAGAAGAAGAGTTGTCTTGGGCCACACATTAAATACACAAACACTAATGAAAACTGATGAGCAAAACAAAGGTTTTAAAGTAAATTTACGACTTTGTTCAGGGCCGAATTCATAGCCATCCTGGGCAGCATGCGGTGCACGGGCCCTGGGTTGGACACCCCCCTCAGCGGTGTGGGTACTGTGAGGCCATGCCTTGAAATGGAACTCGGCCCATTACAGCACAGAGGACAGAACTCGGCAGTGACGAGATGCTGCTCCAAGAACAGAGTATGAAAGGGCTTTCCTCTTGGGAGCTGTCTCTCACTCCCTCTTGGATCACATGCTCTGGGGCAGCCAGCTGCCATGCCATGGGGCAGCCCTGTGGAGAGGCCATGTGAGTGGCCTTGGGAGCGGACCCTCCCCCAACTGAGTCCTGAGGGGTCTGCAGCTCAGCCAGGGCCAGGCTGGCTGCCGTGCTGGGGGACACCGTGAGGCAGAGAGGTGCCCACTAGTCATGCCAGGGTTCCTGACCCGTAGAAGCTGTGAGAGTGTCAGTGTTCATTTGGTTGAGCTGTGACGTGTGGGATAATTTCTTCTACAGCAATAACTAACTGATACATGCAGCCAATAAGTGAAGACACAAAATAAGTTTTCTTGTCTACAAAGGGGATATGATCGGAAGGCTGGCTAGTGGACGGGGATCGGCAGAGAGAATGTCACCAGGGTTAAGACAAGGCTGCGTCTCCATCCTGGGACAGGGACAAAGGCCCGCCTTCCTGGAGGATTAGAAGGAAACTCCAGGCCATTTGGGGGATTGTACAAAACATGGGGGGATTTAAGCCTTGCGCCCTGAGCAGGCAGCAAACTTGCCAAAGAAGAAAACAACATCTCCTGCATTGAAATGACAGTAAATGGGAGAAACAGCCAGTGTGTCTAAGCCCGAGATTGGCAAACGTTCTCTATCAAGACCCAAATAGTAAGTATTTTTGCTTGTTGGCCACACATGCTCTGTCACAGCTACTTACGCCCGCCGCTGCAGAGTGAAGGCAGCCTCGGACACAGTGTAAACATGTGGGCCTGCCTGTGTTCCAAGGAAAGTTAATTTACAAAGACAGGCAGTGGGCCGGATGTGGGCCATGTGTGCTGACCCCCGGCCATGATTCAGGGGACCGCGTCCAGCCCCCCGAGGCTCTGGAGCACCCAGGAGGAGGGAGGAGAGGCTGAGGCAGCCTCCTGGACCCAGAAGGCCTTCTCAGTGAGCATGAAGACATGCAGAAGGAACTGTGGGGGCCGGAGGGCAGACGGGCCCCCCACCGCACTTCCTCACTCAGGAGGGGTGAGGACCTAAGACCGAAGACTGATGGGAATTTTACATCTCGCAAGTCCGCACGGTGAATGCTGTGATGGCAGGCTGGGGATTTCTTCTCAGACTGTAGTCCCTCCCTGAGCGTACAGATGAACAGTACGTGTATGTGGAGTTTGCAGGGGGAGAATCCTGCATGAACTGAGTTCAGACCCCAAAGTCGCTGGGTTCCCTTAAACTGGCATATTTTTTTTCCATCAGTGGCAAATAAAGTCTTGAGAACTAAGTTTGTATTAGGGAGAAATGAGAAAGGTGACATTTTGCACAGCTGAGCACTGTGATTATATAAAATTTGTGTTTTCTTTCTTTTTTTTAAGATTTTATTTTTATTTATTTTTAGAGAGGGAGGGGAGGGAGATAGAGAGAGAGAGAGAAACATCAATGTGCGGTTGCTGGGGGTCATGGCCTGCAACCCAGGCATGTGCCCTGACTGGGAATTGGACCTGTGACACTTTGGTTCACAGCCCACGCTCAATCCACTGAGCTACGCCAGCCAGGGCAAAAATTTGTGTTTTCTATACACATATAAATAGTTACAAGAAATAATGTCAGGGATATCCAGATTTTGGAGTTGGGGAAAAGCCAAAAGTTCCCAGCACCTGAGAAGAAATACAATTTCCTGCATCTCTTGGCTGATTCTAAAACCGGGTTGGCTACATAATTTGCAGGGCCCACTGAGAAATAAAAATGCAACTCATTTTTTGGTTTCTTTTTTCTTTTCCAAAAAAGCAGGGGAAAAAAATGCCATGAAAGGTGATAAACTAAAAAGCTTTCTTCTTTCTTCCACGCTCTCTTTGTCAACTTGTCGTGGTGTTTTATATTTGCTCTTCATGTTATGCTAAGTAAGTTAAAATTAAATTTTAATTATTAACACGCTCATCTTTACATTGTGCCATGCCTCTTTAAATGCAAATGTAAGGGGATTTAACTGATAGGATCCATAAGTGACGGGATTCTGATTCTGCAGCTTATCGGTGCAGGTACAGTCTGCCCTCGGCAGAGCAATAGTCATGCCGCACACTGCAACGAGCTGGCTCTTTGCTGTCTCCCTTCCCCATACGCACGTCTGCCGGCGCTCCCCCTCCGGCCTGCTGAGGCGTGAGAAAGGACATGGAGGAAAAGGGGTTTGGAGTTGCCCGTCCTTCCTTCTCGGTCGTCACGTTCCTGTTCGGCTCTAGCGGTTGACTAACAAAGGGAAGCGGTATGACAGAGACAGGCTAGGACAGGGTTCTGAGTTTCTTTGCTGGGGTGGCTGTGACACTCCAAAGGCACCCCAAACTGGGTGGCTTAAACAACAGACGACTATTGTCTCACAGCTCTGGACATTAGGAGTCTGAGACCCAGGTGCTGCCAGGGCCCACACACAGTGATTGCGTCAGGGAAGGATCTTCCAAGTCTCTCTGTCCAGCTGCTGGTGGTTTCCTGGCTTTTGCCAGCATCCCTCCAGTCTCCACACGCTGCTCGTCCTGTGTGCCGGTGCCAGGGGCTGGATTTCCCCTTTTTACAAGATACCAGTCATACAGGAGAAGCTCCCAGCCCGCTCCCTTATGGCCTCATGTTAGCTGATCACATTGGCAAAGACCCTGTTTCCAAATTAGGTCACCTTCTGAGGTGGGGGGGTGGGGATTAGGAGGGCAACATATGAATTCCAGGGAGAGGGCATGCACATTCGTCTCATCACCCTGGTTGCTCATGCTTCCTGGAACTCTTTCTGTATTTTAATTAAGTCCTGGTTTGCACAGAAAGCACAACCTCTTGGGGCTGTCACGGCCCCTGTGAGTCAGTCACAGACCCCATTCTTGCTGAAGTCTCCACGTCATGGGTCCACTGACATTCTGTGCCAGGAGGAACTATGGACACTATTGGTGACCATGACAGCAAGGGTCTGTGTAGGTGTCCTCCGCTCACGTGCATGCTCCATTGTCCCATTGGACTTCGCCTACGAAACCCAAGTTCAAAGGTAAAGTTATTAAGAATTTCAAGGTGACGACAGCTGAGTGTTATAACAAGCGCGGGGTCTTCTGAGCCTGCAGCCTGTGCAGTGGTGTGGGCTACATGTGTACACAGCCGGCTCTTCCAGGACTGGGTCCCAGAACTCCCGACTGAGCTTCATGGCCTGTTCTCCTTAGAAACGTGTTCATGGTCAAATCCAGCCACCGAAGCCCTGGAGTCCAGGGAGGTTCTGTGTCTGCCTCAAGATTCCCAGTGGGAATAGGCAGAACTGGCTTCCAGAGCCCTGGGGCCTTCTTGCTGCAATCCATCACCCTGCCACCTGCCTCTCCACGATCCCAGTTGCTGAGAGCTAGCTCAGTGTGAATGCCACCCGCACAGAGAGGTCTTCAGGGTCCAACGTTCCACAGGACATTGCAGGACAGTCCTTAGATGTGTGTGTACAGGGGCCTGACCTGCTTTGCCTTCCTGGGTGGCAACAGAGACGAGTGATGAAATGGCAGCTGTGTCCCATCTAAACTGACCTTGGGACTGAGCTCAGGGCAGTGGGACGATGAGCAAGGCTAAGATGCTAGAGGGTTCCAAGTATTCTTGCTCACTACTCAGGGAAAAGCTTCACATTTGGGGGAGAGGGGAGCCGGAAGGTAGCCTTATCCCGCAGCAGAGGGGCCATACTTCCCTCCGACCTAAGGCAAAACTCGCCAGTGTTGGACTGGTTTTCAGCGTTCCCCTGACATCTCCTGGCCTCTCTTCTGTCTCAGGTCACTTCGTCATGTAACACACTGCCCCAAAACACAGTGGTTTAAAGCAGCAACTGTCCAGTCAGCACACGATTCTGCAGGTGGTTGGAACTGGGCTCACGAGGGCAGTTCTCCCGGCCATCTCCCTCTGCCATCTCTCTGGTCTGTGGCGGGGCCTGCTGGCTTATGAAGGATGAGATTACCTCTTGACTGGGGCTTCCTCACGTGGTCCCTCTCTGCCAGCCCACTGGCTGGCCTTGTTCTCACGGTAACAGCAGGGTTGAAAGTACGGCACAGTTGTAGGTGTCAGACCTGTGGACTGGAACTTGCACGGTGTTCCTTCCACCAGTTCTGAGCAGGTCACAGGCCAGCTCAGAATCAGAGGTGGAGAGACAGATGGCACTTCTTCCGGGGAGGCGCGGCAAAAGACTCTGGCTGTCTTGCCATCTCCCACATCACCCCCTGACACCTCTCAGCATCTCATGCCTTCCGTCCAGGCCTCCTAAAATTCACCTGTCCTTGGTCTCCCTTGTTATTCCCGAGCAAAGCTCTTTGTTCGGGATGCTCGATGGGAAAGAGCCAGCGTAACTTTAGAGCAATTTGTGCCGGACCCCGAGAACCAGAGGTGGGAGCACTCACGGGTTGCTCTGAGGCCTCCCTTGTCGCAGGAATTCTGGGCTCTTTGGGAAACCAGGCCTTACGTCAAGTCAGTCTGTAACACTCTCGATGCTAAGCATTACCTCGGAGCTTGTCGGAAATGCGGACTCCTCGATCCCACAGACCTGTACCAATTCCAAGGTTTCTGGGAGGAGCCAAGGAGCCTGTAAATTTTCCACGTTCTTGGGTGTCCTCTTGGAAACACGACCTCATCTCAAAGGCATAGGAAGCATCTTGGCAGGAGGCGGGGGTGAGAGGGCGTTTGACTCTTAGGCCCCTGGACAGATAGGCTAGGCCTTACTGATTGCTCTGTCCCCGCACTGCCTGGCACCCGCATGGTATTTGAGAGTCTCATCTCATTTGGTTGAATTGAGTGGAGCACGCGTGGCTTGTGTTCCGGCAGCCTCACTTTCCAGGAACACAGTAGGAGTTCAAATTCCTGAGGCCCACCCTGAGTCGCCCAGAGATTGGGGAGAGGGGGCTGGGACGGGGGTGGGGGTGGGGATGGAGGTAACACATTCTGCTTCGAGGAGCCCGGCAGGTGATTCCAATTGCCGCTCAGTGTGAGAGCCGCGGGGTCAGAGGTGTGTGCACCTGTGGGTAGGGCATCTGCCCGCGTGAGTGATGAGGGCCCACCCGGGCCTCTGTGGGCTGGCTGACTGTGTCCCCATCCGCGGTGACCTGCTTGCCCTCGGGCTGGGTCCTCCTGCAGCTCCTGCGAGCGAGCCCAACCTAGGCCCTTCCTCTCCTGCGCTAACACACTGGAATTTGTTGTCATTCTTTCTCCTGCGTCCTGGACAGGGCCTCCGAACTGCTTTTCAGGCGTGGTCTCCAGGCGGAGAGCCCACGATGGTTCCTGCTGGGCGCACAGAGCTTTCCAGTTGGTGTCGAGAGAGGGTTTTCCTCCTTTCCCGAGCAGCTTTAAAAACCTGGTGCCTTAGCCAGAGCCCCGAGGGTTTAGGAATTAAAAAGGAAGTGCCACGAGGGGGCCACCGTTCCTGCAGAGTTTCAGATGCACACTTCATTGTTGAAGTGGGTAGATACAGCGCTTGCACACACACAGTCCGGGTATCAAGTTCCTTGAAGCCAAGTTCAGCTTTCTCTATGGTTTCCTGGGCAGCCCTTATCGAAAAGGAGCATGGGAAGTCCTCAGCCACATCGGCCACGGGAGTGTTGGTCCTTTGGGCCAGAAGTCCCCTGGGTGAGGGGGAGACCCAGGAAGAGAGGGCCCTGGAGCGGCCCGGGAGCCTGCCGCCCTGGCCCCAGACGCACCACGGACGCTGGCACACACGGCTTCCTCTCCCTGGGGCGCCGCTCCTTACCTGTAAGTGGGACCCACACTGACATTTTACTTTCCCCTAAAACGTGTTTGAAAATACGTATACATATACATGCATGTAAAACAGCAGTTAGAAATGCACAAACAGAAATTAGGAGTTCAGTAGGAGAATTGAATACGCGTTCGTGGTAGGAAACTGGAGAAAATCTGAACCCTAAACTAGATTCTGAGGGTTCAGAGAGCCAGGGGAGGCCTGGGAGAGGCCGATGGAAACTTCTCTCCCGCCCTATCGGGTAAAAGAAGGAAGTGGGTGGGCGGGGGCAGGGGAAGGTGGGGCTTGGGAAAGCCCCCAGGAGAGGAAGGGCTGCGTGGGCCAAGTTAAAACTCCTCCACTCCAACCCCCGGCGCTGCCGCTGGCTGTTTATCTGACGGCTGGGAGCTCCTGAAGCTGAGGGCGCCGTGGCTTGCCATGGCTTTGGTGCAGCTTGTACTTGGTTGGGGGCGGGCGTTCCGCGGTTCAGCAGACCCCTCCCGCCTGCACAGGTGAGGTTTAATCGTTGCACTGAAATTGTCTTCTGAATGCCGTTCTGCTAATGGCATGCCTGTTTTCAGATGAGCTTCAAATGGAAAGTGAATCTTTCAGCTTGAAGAAGTACGAAACATCCCACCCTTTGCTGAATGTGCAAATTAAAAGGTGAGAGACGCTATTAGCGGTTAACGAGTGGAGCACGCATTGTGTAGGCTGGCCCGAAGGAGCGGATGGGAGGAGGCTGCCTGCACTTTTGGTGTTTTGCTAACAGACAGCTCGGGGGGGGGGAAGAACAAGGTGGGGGACTCTCCCTGTCAGCTCTCAAGAGAGGACAGGGTGGCCCTGGCCGGTCTATCCCTGGCGAAGGATAGAGAGCCAGCCCCGCGCCCTGCGTGTCTGGCTGGCCCTCCCTGTAGTTCAATGGGACATAACACTATTCAATTAAATGTTTTCTTTTTAAAGTTTATCTCCAATTGGCTGTGAATATGGAGAAAAATTCAGTGCATCCTTAGCATCATGTGGGTTAAGACCCTAACTGTAGAAACACTGAAACATGAAAAGTTTAAAAATAGTTGCAAGAAAATAGAATATCTTGATGGAGAAAGGGATTTTATAAGTGTTCCAAACTCACAAACAATAGTATAAATAAAAAAATTCAGTTTGTTTGGGGTAAGGAGGTGGGGAGGGCTGGGGTGGTGGGGAGGGGTGGGGGGAAAAGGCAGAAAACTATACTTGAACGACAATAAAAAAGAACAAAAAAATTGAGTTTGTTAAAATGAAAACATTTCGTTCATCAAAAGACACCTTTGATAGTTCGGTTTGTTCATTAGATTCCACATGTGCGAGCGATCATACGGTACGTGTCTCTCTCTGACTGGCTGATTTCACCTAGCATAATGTTCTCCAGGTCCATCCATGCTGTTGCAGAGGGTAGAATCCCCCCCACCCTTTTCCCTTTTTATCGCTGAGTATTATTCCTGTGTAAATATACCATAGCTGTTTTATCTGTTCATCTACTGATGGACACTCGGGTTGCTTACAAGCAAAACAGACAGACTTGTAGACAGAGAGCAGGCTGGCAGCTCTGGTTGAGGGGTGGATTGTGGGGATGGAGCAAAAAAAAAGAGAGAAAGAAGTTGGGGACACGGACAACAATGCTGTGATTGTGGGGGCAGGGGTGGGGGGAGGTGGAGGAGGCTATGGGGGGATAAATGGTAATGAAAAAATGCAATAAAGAAGACAAACACCTTTGAGAACATGAAGAGATAACCTATAGTTAGGAGGAAATAAAGTATTAGTATCCAGAATACATAAAGAACTTCTTTACCTCAATGAGAAAAACACAAACAGGTTAGTCAGAATGGCAAGATGGTTAAGATATAATTTACTGGAATGGAAACATCAATGGCCGGTAAACAGGAAAAGATGCTTAACCTCATTATCAATAAGAAAAATGCAGATAAAACTAGAATTAGATGCTGTGAGATTACCCAAAACTAAAACATCGGACAGTACTGAGCTTTGGTTAGGGTGTAGAGTCATGGGACCTCTTGTCCACTTTTGCTGGGAGTGAAGCTTGGTGTAACCACTTTGGAGAAAAATTTGGCAATATCAGTAAAGTTGAAATTCTGTGTATACCATTACTCAAAATTACACTTCTAGATATATACTCTAGGTAAATACGCACACATACCTATGTATATATAGATATACACAAACATAAAGATATATATGTGTGTGCCTGTATATGCACACACACAAATGTGTCAGGAGACATAAAGTATAATTATAGGAGTGTTCTTTGTAATAGTAAAAGACTGGAAACATCCCAACGTCCATCCGGAGGAGAAATAAATTGTATTATATCTATAATGGAATTCCACATAAAAGTGAAAAGAAATAAACTAGAGCTGCACGAATCAATATGAATTAATTCCACAAACATAATATTGATCGAAAGAAGGCAATTTGCAAATGAGTATTTGCAGTGCGATATCTATGTGGAAGTTCAATACATGCACCAATTCTATACATAAATGAAAAAAGAAATACAAATAGATGGAAAACCTTCAAAATCAGGACAAAAGTCTCTCCTGGGTAGAACGAAGGGAGAGGGAGGAATCTTGGAGGTTCCTCTGAGGGGTATTTCAGTATGTTGGCAATGAGTGGTTTTGCAAGCTGGGCGAGAGTTGTTATTCACGCCGTTTGGTGCGTCTCAAGCATTAATGATAAAAAAGCGCAGCCCTGTCTGTTACTGACTCACGTGTGAGTCCTTCCTAAGGACAAATCAGGACTGATCTCATCCTGTCGCCGCAGAGCGATTCCCCTTTGCCAGATGCTCACTTTCCCCCTCCCTTGTAAATGGGATTGGGCACGTAACCTACTTTCAGACCTAAGAGGACGTCGGCTGGGAAGCAGGGCGCTGGGCAGCTTTTATTTTCTGATAAAAGAACTCCTTGGACTCTTGTCTCTTCCTTTTGGGGACACTAGATGACGATGTGGTGTCTGCAACTGACAGCCATCCTCATGAGGGGACAGGCACCGGGGCAGAAGGCCAGTGCCCTGAGGACGGTGGAGAGAAGGATGTTCAGCACCGGAATGAATATCTGATGACAAATCCGAGCCACGGAATGAACCTGGGAACAGAACCTACAGATTGTGAGTCAAGTACATGATAATTGTCCTAGTGGTTCAAGCCCCTGGTGGCCTGGGTTTCTGTTACTTGTGGAAAAATCTTGCTGATACAAAACTCAACAAAGCCTTTTCCTTTTAACCTTACTGTCGGGCTTGCCACTCTGTGAAAACACTAACCACTTTCTTTCCTTCAAATCTCTACTCCGTCCTCCACGAGCAGGACCCGTTCTTCCCTGGTGCACTCTGCGGCCCCAAAGGCTCTTGGGAAACGTCTTCTGTGTAATGTTTTCCCAGAGATCTGAAGTGAACAGCGCTCTTCCTTCTCCACGGCCCCCAACACTCTCTCTCTCTGTCTCCCTCCCTCCCTCCACTACAGCCCTTTAAAGGGACTCTGGTGTCTCCATCTCTGCGTCTCCATTGGTTGACACAGTTCCAGGTACATGATAGGGACCCAGTGGGAACTGGGTGGAATGAGTAATGGCTGCCTTGTACATATGTCTAAGAAGGAAAATAAATCAAGCACTGCAGTGGGTAATTGAGGAGGAGAGGTATGGGAAGGAGAAACTTGAATGAATGGCCTTCCCAGAAATGAATACTGCAAAGCCAAACCTTTTCTTAACAGCTCTTGACGCAATATTCCATTAGTCATTCCCATTCCTTAATGATTGTGTGTGTTCGGGAGACTCGCGCTGCAACTCACCAGCCTGTTTAACTCCTGCTTCCTTTCATTTCCCCATCCTAATCAGGTTGGAGTGACGGTTGCTGAAGGCTTGTTTTCTAGGAGATAAATGAATGCACAGGTGATGCGGGGCCCTTCCAAAGCGATGGCTATCCTCCCAGGACTTCAACTACGAAAGTGTGGGCAAGCGCTGCTCTGTCCTTAGGCAGAGACCCCTGCGTGCCAGGGGTCTGCCGAGACACGGGCGGGGCATTATTTCATTTCAGTGGGCTTAAACATTTGCTCCTGTGTACTTCTCTGTGTCAGCAATCGTGAGAACAGAATGGGGTTACATCAAATATTTTTTGTCTTCTGAAAGCCTTTCTTTTTCTTAAACAGCTGCTGCTGCTGTGTGTGTGTGTGTGTGTGTGTGTGTGAATGTGGAAGGGACACAGATGCAGAAAACACGAGGAGCACCCATCTGCAGATACCCCGGAGACAGCAGTGCACCTAAAGGCTGGCATTAACTCCTTATGTAGCTCGGGCTGCGCATGTGCTGGGACTCCTAAGTGATACACGGGTATGTGTAGAGGAGGGCAGGCTGTAGCTGAGGGAAGATTCCGGGTGCAGCAGGAATAGACCGAGGCAGAAAGGCAAGGTGAAGCCGATCTTCATTCCGCAGACGGGCATTTAAAAAGCTTATTGACTCGAATGACAACAATAGCAGCGTCTCGTGTGATATATCCTCCGTCTAGCATGTGTACGCTCAGCGCTTTACATGCATCATCTCATTTAAATGTACAACAATTCCATAAAGCTGGGACTATTGCTATTTTCATTTTGCAGAAAACAGACTTAGAAAACTTATTTTAGCGGTTGCAGACCCAGTAGGGCTAGGGGGCTCACTTTTTCCTAGAAAATAGGGTATAATTCTTACTTATCAGTTTGACAAGCGTTGCCGCTCCCTTGGAGGTCTAGGAGGGTGGGAGCCGTATGAATAGGAAGCCCAGGAGCCTGCAGGGCTGGGGAGAACCCACGCCTGTGCCCCCGGGGCACAGAGCTGGCATTAGAGCAGGGCGGCTCCGCCCAGGGCCAGGCCAGCGAGTGCAGCAGAGTCCTTGAGTGAGTTCCCGTCAGACCGCAGATCTGGGACAGTGGGCGGGCAGGCTTGGCTCGCGTGTTGTGGGTGCATGTTTGCGATATAGTCTTTCCTATGAGCCAGCCTCCGGCCCCGTTTGGGTGTCTGAGCCTGGCCTAGAGAGCTGAAGCACCGGGCCGCCTACTGTAGGACCACCAGTCCCGCAGGTGACACGGGCACCGTGAAATAACAGGGAGCCAACAAAGTGACTACACTAGCCATTCCGCTTTTATTAATGCAGATTCACTCCAAATCCGTACTAACCTAGTAACAACACTAATCACACCCAAACTATCCGTGCTAACATCTCACAAGAGAACTGGGGGATAACAAACCCGGGCCCCAGAGTCTCAGTCTGCAGGTCCCGGAGACAGCATGGTGGGCAGGGGAGCCATCCAGCGTCCTGCAAGGATGGATCCCTGGAGTCAGGTGGGCAGCAGGGCAGACGGAGTCCTCAGTCCAGCAGGGCGAAGCCTCCGGCGGCTGATGCCAAGGGAGATCAGCACAGTGTGGAGCAGCGCTCTGGTGTGTGGAGCTCGGCTGTCTCAGCAGTGGTCTGAGCCTGCCTCAGTTAAACCCTTGAGAGAGGTGCACTTCACCCTCCTGGGTCTGTTGGTAAGTGTCTTGGCACCCCTGATGGCAAGTGGGGAATTTCCTTAGAAGCCTATCTCGGGGTCTCCCACTCTGAAGACATGGCTGTTCTGGTCATGTATGCAGATATCTTAGGTGTGTCTCCTTCCCAGGTGTGTGTAGCATGACTAAGGTGGCTTCCCTCTTGAACCACAGTGTCATGGCTGACTGGCAGCCTTCTTGGTTGACATGAGTGACTCCACTTTGCTTTATATACTGGTCGCTACCGTGACCGGACCAATGCCATTTTATCAGTCCTGCCCTCCACAGTCCTAAAGGAAGGAGTTGGCATGGAGGTTCTGGAGTGTGGAGGCTGGAACCTGACCACATCTTCTGCCTTCTTATTGGGGATTGAAAAAAAAATGTAAAAACAGGGCCGTGGCCCCTTGCAATCAACGAGACTGAAAACTACAGTCGTCCCAGCTGTCCCTCCCATGCACTGTTTTACTTTCTGCAACTTCAGTCCCTTGTAGTCAGCTGCGTTCTGAAAATATTAAATAGAAAATTCCAGAACCCCACCCGGGTTCTTATGGAGGCTTCATCACCCTGGAATTACAAGGTGGTTTCCCCTGCAAGCAGCCCCCAGCTGTGGGCGGTTTCCAAAGGCAACCTCATTTGCATAACAGAAGACACCTGTCTGGATCTCCTCTTAGAAAGTTGCAAGGGTTTTGAGAGCTTTGTGCCAGGAATAGGGACCAAGACCAAATGCATATTTTTTTTAACTTATGAATGACAATATCACAGTCACCAAATTCAAGATTCAGGGTCCTGGGTGGAGGACTTGGGCACTCTTCTCCACTGGCCCATCAACTGGACTGGAGATCCTGGCAATGAGATCATAAACTTCCCACCAGTAGTTTAGTTGCCCTAACTCGTGGAGCCAGCCGTGGA
Organism: Phyllostomus discolor; assembly: GCF_004126475.2. NCBI lineage: Eukaryota > Metazoa > Chordata > Mammalia > Chiroptera > Phyllostomidae > Phyllostomus > Phyllostomus discolor. The sequence goes on from NC_040903.2 coordinate 15,768,219, forward strand.
TCTAGCACTGCATGGGAATTAATGATAAAGATCCGGGCAGTGAAAGACAAATACCATATGATCTCATCTTTAACAGGAACCTAAACAACAAAACAAACAAACAAGCAAAATATAGCCAAAGACACTGAAATAGAGAATAGGCTCACAGTGACCAGAGGGGAGAGTGGAGGGAATTTCAGGGGAATTTCAGGAGAGAACGGGAAGGGTTTACAGGAAGAAATACAAAGGACACATGGACAAAAACTAGGGGGGTAGAAATGGGAGGGAGGTGGGAAGGAAGGGGGGCTGGGATCAGAGTAAAGGACAGAAAACTGTACTTGAACAATGATTAAAATAAAATTAAAAAGAAGATAATAAAAAATAAAATTCAAAACAAAAAGATCTCACTCCTTTCCGTATCAAGGAATGTTAATTTTTGGCTTTATACACAGGAGCATGCAATTGTTGTGTGAAGGGAGCAATGAGAAAATACCCTTATGGACTATTTTTGTGCATGGCTGCTGTCCTTTCGAGAGGGACTTCACTGATTGTCGCTGAGGAGCCTTACTGAGTGCCAGCAATCAGCGATTCCTTAGATGCCATTCCCTGGGCACTTCCTCTGTCCCCGTCTGGTTTCAGAGGGACTCGTGGTGCTATTCTTTCACCGAGACACTCCCATTTGTTTGGATGAGTCTGTTTCCCTTTTCCTTGAACTCTGCCCTTTGTTTTCCCAGACCTTTTAAAATTACCCTCCTCTCTCGGTTTCCCTTACCGGTGTGGGAGGAGAGAGGAGGCACTAATGGCTCTAACCAGGGACTTGGGAGTCTCACATCCCACCAGGGCCTCCTCACTGGGTGACAGAGAGATGGGGCAACTCCCCCTCCCCTTGAGGCTGGTTCGCCCTCGTCAGCTGAGGCCTTTGCCTTTGAGTTTTGTTCCTTGGCCTTCCAGTTCTGACGTGTCTCGTCCTTCTCTACCAGTTGATGCTTTTTCTCTGTGCAAGTTCTTTTAAGAGGACATTTGTTTGTTGTAATTTAATGTAGCTTCATTAGGAAAAGTGCCTCTAAGTAGTTCCTTTCTTATGGTGGGATTTTTCTCAGGGTGCTTTTTCCCTATGGTAGAATCGCATCTGCAAGAGCCGGGGTCTCTAGCAGGCACTGATGGGGACCGACTTCACTCCTGGTGCTTTTCAAGGGGGACGCACCCAGGTCTGGGTGCGTGAGGCCTGGGCGCAGGCCGGCTCTCAGAGCCTACTCTCCTGCACTGACCGGCCATCCTTTCACAAGGCTGGCGGCCTGTGATGACATGGTGGCTCCAGGGACAATAAGACACTTAGAAGCCTGAGATATGACAAACTCAGGGGAGCAGCAGGGGTCGCTCCTTTAAGAACTGTAAAACTGGGTCACTCCTTAGAGCAATGTTTGCTCCCCCGCCCCTCACAAAGGTGGGTATTTGACCCAGGTTTGGCCAATCAGAGATTCTTCCTTGAGAACTTAAGGTTGAGGTGGAGAAAGAGAGTCACTCCGTCTGCGTGGCAGGGCCACCCCAAAGGAGAGATGGGCAGGGCATGTCTCCAGGCGGAAGCGGAGAAAACCGGGCTGCAGGAGCGGAGGATGAAATAGCTGTGTGTGGGGCTGAGGTGAAGGACGGAGCGATGATACTGACGGCTTCCTAGTTTCTCTTCCCGGGTCCTCGGAGATCTGGCCATTGCTGTCCTTCAGACTCCGCCATGTAGCTTCGGTTTCTTTCCGTCGCTTGCAAACAAGAGTCCTCTCCAGCAGTGCACCTGGATAGGTACAGCCTGGAGGCCCACACCGAAGAAAAACACTTATTCCTATACCAGTGTGCTCTCCATCACTTGTCTGTTCATTTGGCCACTCACTTATCCATGCATTTATCTAAAAGCACACACGTGTATTCAGCTCTCTCGGGTGCTGGGCACGGTGGTGTGCCGTCTGGAGAGAATGGTGGTGACACAGACCAGTGTCTGACCTCACAGAGCTAATGGTCTGTTCCCGTGGGGTTGTAACAAATAACCACAAACATGGTGGTTTACAACAACCGGAAGGTACTCCCTCATAGTTCTGGAAGCCAGAAGTTCAAAATCAAAGTGTTGGCAGACTGCACTCTCTCCAAAGGCCCTAGAGGAGCATGCTTCCTACCTCTCCCAGCTTCTGGTGGCTCCCGACAGCTCTTGGCTTGTGGCTGCATCGGTCACTCAGTTCTCTGCCTTTGACTTTGCAAGCCTTCCCCTTCCCTCCTGTGCGTCTGTGCTCTGTGTGCCCCTTACAAGGACACTGACCACTGGGTGCATCACCCACCTGCATAATCCAGGACAAACTCGCATCCAGTTCCTCATTAAATTAGTTACACCTGCAAAAACCCTGCTTCCAAGCTGGGTCACATTTACAGGTCCCAAGTGTTAGGACGGGCATATCTTGTTTTTGGGTCACCGTTCAACCCATTGTAGATGGCGAGCAGTTATTAGGAGTGTGGAGAGTTCTACACTGGGGTTGTGTAGTTACAGATGGGTCAGGAAAAGGGGTGCAACAACCTCTTCTTTGAGGAGCCAGGGAAGTCTTGTCAGAGGAAGTGACAGCCTCCAAAACCTGAAGGAAGCACATTAGGGAGGAGCAGAGTGTTAACAAAGGAAGAAAGCACTCACGGAGGAGGCGCTGTCCGGCGAAAGGGGGCGGGGCAGAGGGTGGAGCTATGGTCTGGAGACACAGGTGGGTTCTGATCCCACGACGCTAAGCCACCTCGTGCTTTAATTTGGAGTAAAGTGATGTGATTTGCATTTTAAAAAGATTTCCCTGGCTCCCCGCGTTCTCTCCCCAGCCTCCAGTTCCCCATTTTTCTGATGATCGCTAACCATATTGTTGGTGAGAAATCCCCGACAATCCCAGGCAGTTCCAGTGAGGCTGGACCGCGTTGCATCAAAAGCCCCCCGTATTAGCGTTTAATTTGTGCAATGCCCCCACCCCGATGCCCATCTGCCTTAAATTTGGTTCTGCAAATTGCAAATCAGTCAGATATTGCCTCCAGGTCTAAGATACTAAAGGCAATTTAACATTGAGAAAAATCGGAGGCGTCTCCGCTCGTCTGACGTTTATTCTTTCCAGGCTCGTCCTTTTTGCTAATGAACGTTTCTTTCTCTCCTTAACGCTTATCGGTTTTAACACGTGCCATTTACCACCCCAGACCTACTGATTAGGGGGCTGGGCACCCGCTTACATCAGTCAGGGAAGCAGAGGAAAAACTGTAGAGTAAATGGCAAGAAGCAGCCGTGATCGTGAGCAGGAAAATCTGCCCTGCTCTTGAGAACCGGGGTCCCGAATGAAATTCCGCTGTTCCCTCCAGGGCGGACGGCGTGAGGTTGAGCCACCAGCCGCACGGGGGCGCCACGCGACCGAGGATTCAAACAGGCCGATGATTAACTCGGTTTGCATTGATGCAAATAATCGCGCCGGAGCCGGCCGCGGCTAATGCATTTTGGAACTGTGGTTTCCCATTGATAGCACAAAATAGTGTAGAGCAAAGCCATTTTCATAATATTAATAATGGAATTACAGAATCAGGTCACTTAGAGGAATGGCGCTGAGTCAGCGAAAGCAGCGTCGACTTGACTGTGGAGATTAATCCTGAGCAAAAAGGATACACCAACCTTCTGCAGCTATCTCATGGCACAAAACACATCCGTTGGCCGTTTTCTTTTTTAAAAGAGAAAGAGCTTGAAAAACGATTGGCGCTCAGGACAATTCTCAGATGAACTTGTAATACACAAAGGAGAGCGCTGTCCAGCGTGCTGAGGGAGCCCTTGCTAAGTCGGTTTTCCTTTTTTCCTTTGATTAAAAATTGGGTTCACCTTCCTCGCCCATGCTCTGGTTTAGCGCCCAATCCTGAGAACAGTGCTTGCACGTGCTTTCCGAGCAAGTGGTTGTGAAATGGCAAACGAAGAGCAGTAAATGCCCTCTAAAGGAACGAATATATTTGCTGGAGAAGATCCAGTTGGCTCATGGGGAATTCTGTGGCGATCTCCTAGGGGTTTTCTGCCGTGTAGGGTGAGCCGAGGGCTTGGGGACACAGTGGCAGGGGCACAGGAAGTGGCTTCGCTGTGGACCCTAGAAAAAACGTTGACAATATCCAGGGGAGGCACAGGGAGGTGTCTCCCACGATGTTCACGGCAGCGAGTTTATGATGCTGAACCAGCCGGACCCTCAAGGCGTATTCCAGTTCATCCAGAAGTGGAATATTACTCGGATACTGAAGATCACACTGAAGGAATAGGGGAAACGTTCATGGTGTACTAAGGAAAGAAGCAGATTACGGATATGTTTTAAAGGGAGTTGGGGGCTCCTGTGCTGCCTTTTTACCCAGTCCCAGTCCACCCACTCTTCTAAGGTCTCGGTGACTTCTTAGAACAGTGTGTGCGGTGCCCTGATAAGAAGTCAGCTGCTGCTCCTTCAGAAGCACCTCTTCCCAGGCTAATGGGGGGGGGGGGGCTGGGGAAGACTGACGGCGGGAGGAGGGACTCGGGAGGGAATTAAAGTGTATCGACAGATGCTGTGTGTCATGCTTTAAAAAATGTGGTAAAACTTGCATAGCAGAAGATTTAGCATTTTAACTAATTTAGACAAGCTCGGTTGTGTTCAGGGTAGTATGGCCGTAGACATTTTTAAACCGTTTTAAAGTGTCCATTTCAGCAGCATTTATAGATTCATGATGTGCAAGTATCACCTACACTCGCTCCCAGTTTTGGGGTTCTTTGCAAATTGAGAAGTTTTCCTTTACTATATCCGTCCAAGGAACAGCACTGAAGGCCTCTTAGGCACACGGCTAGAGGTTGCCTGCTCATCCAGGCTGATCACGGTGCGTTAGCCGAGAGCTGGGTTGCCGCACTGTGAGGCCGCCCGCCCCCGCAGCAGAGCCCTGCTGTGGCAGGGCCACGGGAAGCCGAGCCAGACCAGTTTTCTTGGTTGTCTCTGTCTCCTTCTGTCACTTCCCTGGGTTGGCACCTGGGCTGGATCACTTACGAACTATTGAAGCAGGTCATGGGGCAAACGTCAGCCCTGGTTGACTGGACCCAGGCAATTGGTGACACCTCACCCCCTCCCCTCTCCTCACCCTGCCCGCCACTCCCCCAGTGGGAGCCACTTTCCAAGACACAGGCCTGAGAGAGCGATGTGCTGCGGGGCCCATCTGGACTGAGTGTGTGGCAGAGCCCAGGGAAGGTCCCTGCATAAACCTTTTAAGATGTAGGCAGGCGGGGATGGCAGTCTGCTCCTTTTGTGGTTGCCCGGGACAAACTCTGGAAGTGCCCTTGCTGATTACACCTGCCCCCTACCGATGTGGCGTGTTCTACCTCTTTCTTCGGTCTCTCCACACCCTCCGTGTACATGGGCCAGGTCAGGTTTCACCCAGGAAGCTCCTCAGCTGAGGTTCCCAACCAACACGGAGTGTGATCTGCTTCCTCCCTGTCTGTGAACGGGGCTGATGATGCCTTTGCTCAATCAACACCTCTTTTTTGAGTATCTCCTATACTCTGGCCCTGTGCTAGGTGCTGCGCTCCTCCTGGACGTGAGTGGGGAGAGGAAGGGGTCATAAACACCCCCTTGGAATCCTTACAAGGATGTGCATTTGAGCAGAGACAGTGGGGAATCCCTGTTCCCAGATTGTCTCAGGGGGGCAGAGGGAATGGGGTGGGGGAGGGGCTAATCCAGAAATTAAAAGAGGAGGTTCAGCATCCTGGAAATAGTCCTTCTGGTGTCCTACACAGAAATTTCCTACGCAAGGAAAATTTTATGTTAGGGATGTTGTCTTTTAAAGCCACAAGCAGGTCCTTGACTACCGTTTTGTTCAGTGTCATTTTGTTGTAATGTTGATGAGATGTGGTCGGAGCTGAACTCTTGTTCGCATCAGTGAGTCTCTTTGAAGTTGGTTTTACTGCAGTCCGTTTGCTCGAAGTTGCAGAACCTGTCCATGACGTTAAGTGAGGACCTACTGTGTCTTCCTCTTTCATTATCGCGATGTTAGGGCGCCTGTTGGGGGCGCTGTATGCACATCCACCTGGTGGGGCTCCCGTGACGCTTAGGTACTGCTCTGTCCTCTGGCCCCCTTGCTAACGCTTGCCTAGCCACTTTTCCTAGTCAGGAAAATGGGAACATCGGGCTCCTTACTTTTTGCAACCAGAGTGGAATGCGGTAAGCAAGGGTGATAAATATCCCTTTATCCTACATGTTTCTCAGCAGTGAAAAAGCAACCTCTGTTTTAAAAATGGCCATTCTCTTCAAAGTGATCCCCCCATCCTGCCCCCCCCACCCCGGGGCAGACAAATGGGCTAAGTCCCGGGGGCAGATGTCACCTCATCAGCCCTGGGTTGACTTCCTGGTGGCTGGCCGAGTGGGGTGTGTAGGCTGTCCGGCTGTGCGCTGCTGGACACCTGCGTCAGGACACTGGCGTGAGGGACGCTGCCAGCGGGAAGCAGCCCAGGAGAAAGGACACACCTTTTGGGTACCGCTGGGATGTAATGTCCCCTGGGCTGGTCCAGGAACACTTGCATCTGAGCTGTGGGGGTGGGGAGCTCTGTTCTAAATGGTTTAGGAGGACCCCCCCTCTGATGGCGGGGGAGGGGCAAGGGTGGTTTTGCCTTGGGGACTTGGCTCTGGGGCTGGCATCCAGGTCCTGGGGCCACTGAGCTGGGGCCCGGGGGAGAGCTGCGGGGTGGCACACACTTACGTGTGTGCTGGGATGGGCCTCGGTCTTCTGCACCGGGTGGTCGTGTGTGTCTGACCGACATTTTCACTGGCTGCCACTCTGACGGGGAAGGCCGCACTTTTCATTTCAAGGGAAGCTCACCAGGTGAGTGTGTTAAAAACATTTTTTTTAACTCAGAGTTTATGTCTTAGAACAGTTTTAGGAAAATAACTTTAGAAAAATTGTGTGGGAAGTACAGAGGGTTCTCGCAGGCTTTGCTCCCCCACCCCCATTTTCTCCATTATTCTTGTGGCACATTTCTTACAACTGACCGATCAATATTGGTACATTGTTAGCAAAGTCCATAGCTCACATTAGGGTTCACTGTGCTGTCCAGTTCTGTGGGTTTTGCCAAATGTGTAATACCCTTTGTCCTGTTACTACAGCTTATGGATTGAGTGCTTTCTCACCAGGGGGCGGTGCCCACCTGGGACCACCCGGCACCTCCTCCCAGCATTGCCCGGCTGTGGCGGAAGCCCTCGTGGGCTGGGAGAACAGGGCCCGAGTGCCAAGCTGTGAGAACAGCGTCACTTGTCTCCGTCTAATGGGGATAGAAGAGCTAGTCTCAGATGTAAAGAGTGGTGTCCCTAACCTCTAGAGAAGTCACTAAAACAGGTGTTAGGTTCCCTCTGAAGTAGGTTGGGAAGCTTCCTGCACCCCACGTCCCAGCTAGAGGTCCCCGCCTGTCAACTTTGGCGACATGTCTTCCTGGGCTATTGGGAGGCCTCTCTGTACTCACTGGGGGCCAGGGGGCGATGCCAGGCAGTGCCAGGGCACGAGCAGGTGTCGCTCTGGCTGCATAGTCAGTGACCAAGCAGCTGGGTCTCTCCTGCCCTGCCTGGAAACACAGGTCCTTACGGGGGTGGGGTGGTGGTGGTGGTGGTGCGGTGGCCGTTGCTGGCAGCGAGGGCCCAGTTACCAGGTGGCCACCCGCCCTTGATGAGCTCTGGGCAGTGGCCCTTCTCTGGGCCCCTCACTCTGCTTTTCTCGGGTAGAGGCATCTTTCTTTCTTGGTTCATGCTCTCAGGACCAGCTACCAAGGTGCGCGGTCCCCCGGGTTATTGCTGTACCACCCAGAGCTCTCCGGGGGCCCTATCCCCGCAACCTCCGCATCCTTCCATCCTTCAGGAAGGTCTAACCCCCTTCTTCCTTCTCGGTGGAGCCCCCCAAAGGGGCAAGGCTGGTGGAGCAGAGACACTGGACACTCCTGTTTGAAACTGTCCTTTCTCACAGTGAGACTTCTTGATGTTTCGCCCAGGTTTCCGGTCAAGCCTTCAGCCAAGACCATCAAGCACCACAGCCTCTCGCCTGTGGGAGGTGAAAGAGGAAAGAGGTGTTTCCTGTGCTTGGAGTGCAGCAGAAAGGAGAGAGAATAGTGACGTGCAGAAGGGTACAAGACCGCGAGAGGGAGCCGCAGGTGCCTGCTTGGGGGTCCTAGGTGAGGCCTGGCCAGCTGTGTCCAGAAGCGCTGTCCGCACCTCGGGAATGTTCCCCAGTGGCTCTCAGAAATACGAAGAGAGGAGAATCCCATAAAAGCATAGCCTGGGGGCTCAGACCCCGTGAGGTGGATATTGAACTGTTAGTCCTGAACCCTGGAGAATCCTACATGCCCATTTACTGATGAGAAAACCGAAGTGCAGGGGTGTTGAGAAAACCACCAAGGACACAAGCTGCTGAGGCAGGTGCTGAGGTCAGCCCCCGGGATGACTGCCCTCCACAGGCTCTGGTTCTCGCACTGCACTGCCTTCCAAGGGCCTCTTGCTGCCGGCTCAGGCAGGCAGAGGGGCTGGGATGGGCATCGGGCTTCAAGGGGGAGGTAACGAAGTGAGCAAAGGTCCGGAAGCTGGGCCCGACAAAAAGAGCCAGCGTCTGTGGAGCAGTGCCTCCGTGCCAGGAGAATGCCGACGGCTCTGTGCTCCATGCACTACTGGCTCACGTAATCTTTAAGGTGACTATAGCGTTTATAATTGTCATGGCTACCCCTATTTTAGGGTGAAAAAACTGGGTTTCCCAGAAGTTCAGTGTCTTGCCCAAGTGAGTGGGTCTAGAGCCTCGTTCTGAGCTAGCAGAAGCCTGGTGGGGGCTGAAGCTCAGCAGTAAAAGTCGCTGTGGACCGAGCCCTGCTGTACACAGGGCTCTCCGGGCCAGGCACCTGCATGCTTGCATTTAGGCCTCACCCCAACTCTGTGAGGGCAGGCATGTGTAGTTCAGGTTGATGGGTAAACTGAGTCTCAGAGAAGCCAAACAACGTATGCCTGGCCAGACAGCTGGGAAGTAGCAGAGCTGGGGCTTGAACCCGGAATGTAGAGCTTGGGCTCTTTCTCATTTGTTGGTGGCTTCCTTCCATGCCTGGAAACACATCTGAATAACCCAGGGAGCATATTTGTAAAATACAGATTCCTGAGCCCCAGCCCCGGAGGTGGATTCAGAAGCGCAGGCAGCCTGGGAATCTGCAGTTCACAGAGCGTTGCTGCACAATGTTGCCGCAGCCCCTCAGCCGTCCCTGCCTCTGTTCTCCCAGTAGCAGCGCTCTGGCTGGGGTGCAGGCCTCACGGCCACATGTCACTGTGGCCCGTTCCACTTCATGCAGTGACTCTGGGAGTTCAAGTTGACGTGGAGATCTGAATCTCCTGGGAACCACTCAGGTGGGCAGGGGGCGTGGGCAACCCATAATCCAGGGCCACTGTACGTTCAACTTACCACAAACGTCCAGCAGACCTGCATATGCCTCCCTTCTGCATGGCCAGTGCCACCCCCTCCCTCCCCCGCCTGGTCTTCCTGCCTGGAAGAGGCCCCCAGGGAACCCAAATCACCACCAGAAGGTGAGAGCCGGAGCCAGCAAAGGTCATCGGCTCCGTCAGTGTTTTCGAACTCTGGCTGCACATCAGGTTGCTCTGGGGGCCTTTGGAGAGCAGACCAGTGCCTGCTTGGGAATGGGCAATGGGCGTTTTCAAAAAGCCTTACAGGTGATTCTGGCGAGGGGCCAGGCGGCAAGCTGCCAGGTGGAGGACGCTGATGTGTACTTGCCTTTCTGATCTTTAGTTCCTTTGGGGTTTTTATTTCCCTTTTATCAATTATTGTGGATTTAAACAAAATTTAATTAATGAACTTAATTTTTTTAGTACCGAGAATTTCCCTATACCCGGCATGGGCACAGCTTGCCCCATCAAATGCTGTTTCCAATGCACATTTGCATGACTTGAAAGAACCGAAGAACGACTCTCAGGTGTCCTCTCCTGGAAGGGTGCTCCCTGAAATCGCTCATGCACCAGCCTCGTGCTGGCAAGCATTTCACAGCACCTGCTCCAGCGGCTGGCTGGGTCCCTGCTCGTCTGCAGCCGCGGTGCCTGGCTGTGCTGGCTGCTCCCTCTGCCTGGCTGTGGCGGGGCTTGCGGGGTTTCTCTGGCGTGTGCTCCGTGGGTAACACCTTCCGTCTCAGGGACCGGTCTGCAAGGTGCTCTGTGTGAGCGAGCACACAGCCAAGGGCTCAGAGATAGACTTTTAAAGGATCAAGTTCAAATCCCCTTGAGACAACTCCCTCCGCCCGCAGTATTGCCCCTGTTTCTTTCTAAAATCCTCTTCCACTCTCTGAAAATCTCATTGGCAGCTCGTTTCTCAGTTTCTTAAATGCAAAAACACTTCACTAGGGGGCACTTCAAGACTGAGGAAAAAAAACAACAACTCAACAGCACAGAAACACGGTGACAATAGATCATTAACTTGGTAAACAGTCCTGCACAAAACAGAACATAAAAAATACATACGGAATTAAATATGTATTTAGCTGAAACTGTGGTTTGATTTCCGTAGGTTGTTTTCTGGGACCTGGGTACAGGATGAAGGTGGCGCTCTGGGCGGGTGGCATTTTGACTTGAGATTAAAACGATAATAATAATGACAATCCTAGCGGCTTCCTCTGGCTTAAGATGGACACGTTCTTGACTGCAGTGCCGTGGCACAACTGGGTGTTTGAAGCTTCTCCTCAAGTTCATGTTTAGGAAATGTCTCCTTCCTCAGCGTTAATGGGTAGTGTTAATGCAGTGGCTAGCCAGGCCAGGCTGCGGGACTAATGGAGGATTTTCTATGGAGGAGAGCAGGTGCTTTGCAGGTGCATCTGGGACCTGAGCTCCATCCCCAGCCTGCTTCTACCCAGCGGTATGACCTTGAGCAAGTCACTGCCTGTCTTTAGACATCGGCATCTTTGTTTTTAAAAATGGCAATATTGGACCAGGAGACATTTACGATCTCTTTCCAGTCTGTAAGAATCTCCCACGCCGTCTCCCTGGGATTGTTCACTCTGCATTGGTCCTAAATTTCGCATGCATAGTTACAGCAAAGGCAGCTCCTGGGAGAAAGACAGGGACAGAGGGTATGGATGTGAGCTGCCCTAGAACACACCAAGCTGGCCGGTCTGGCTGCAAGACCTATGCTCTCTATGCGGTTATGCTCATTGTGAAGTCCAGGTGTTATTGATCCTGCCATGGTAAACCTCATTCATTCATTCGTTCATTCATCCGTCCATCCACCCATCTGCTGAAGAGACAGGAGGAGGAGCTGGGGACAATATTACCATGAGACAATAGCAGACTCAGCTCCATGAAGTCTCGGACTTTCTAGGATGGTGGGAGTTAACTGCGGGAGTTAACAGTTGTCCACCGTTCGCCGCAGGCCGAGAGGGCGAGTCTGCTGGGCGAAGCGGACCTCAGTAGCAGAGCCATGAGAACATGGGAGTGAAGTGCTGAGCAATTCATGATTCTCCAGCTTCTTCCCTAAATAAACTTGCCCTCATTCTGTCCTGAAGATCAGTACACGATGACCCAAAACCGGGCTCGTTTCAGGCAAAATCCCCGGAGAGCCCAAAGCCACCCTGACTCCGTAAGTCCCCTGTTTGTGTGTCCTCTCCATCTCCATCCTCATCTCTCTCTCCTTTCCTACCCGACTGCATCGCCACCTAGTCCAGTTGAATGTCTCCCTGGGATTGATTCATCTGGAGCCGGGCCCTGGAGGTATAAAGGTGGGCTTGGAAGAAGCACGTTATTGCAATACTGTGGGATATGCCCAAGATGACACGGTGTGTGAAGTCCGGACTCTGGGATGGGGCTATGCAGGAAAGCTTCCCGGGGGAGAGGATGGCGAGCGGTGGTCTTGGAGAAGGACAAGGGGTCAGGCATTCCAGGCCCCGGGCAGCATGTGTCCCTGGAGACCTGGAATAGCAAGGCGAGGGTAGGCACCTGGCAATGCCTCTGAATGACTAGACACGAAGTAGGAAAGGCGTGGGGGAGTGGGAGAGAGTGGAGGGCTGGCCAAGGCCAGGTTACCAAGTCCTTCTGGCATTTCAGAGCTACTCGGACCGTGTCCTCCAGCCCACCATTTCCAGAAGACCATGTCCAGAAGTCCCCTTGACAGTGCTTCCCACGGGTCTTGGTCCCCCTGTTTGTCTCTCTGCGATCCAGGCAGGCTCCTCTCTTCCCCCGGGTGCTTCGAATCCTGCACGTCTTCATTCCTCCAGGTCAGCGACAAACACCTACGGAGCAACTGCTTTCTAATGGGCCTGCTCTGGCCACTGGGGCCCCGGGGTGAACAGCCAGGCCAGCAATGGGGAGCGCCCATGGGCTCTATCTTCTTAGGTAAGGTGTTTAAAAACCCCCAAAGATCACGGTGAGCTGGAGGGGACCTTGGGCGGACAGTCGGCCATCCTCCCTCTGGGGGCGGACCACAGTGTGATGTGGCTGCCCGGGCACACGGGCACACCTCCTCCCCAGACTCTCCCTCCTCTGGTCTCAGTCCCTCCCCACGTCACCTGCGTGAGGCTCGGGGTGGTGTCTTTGTAAGAGTTGACATTGCCCGGACATTTCAGGGGACAGCTGTGCCCGACCACAGCCCTACCAGGTGGGATTTTGTCGGTAACACCCGTGCATTCCTCCCTGGGAGCCTCTTCAGGGCCAGCGGTGGACACCTCAGCCCTCACCGGGGGGCTCCTTGGACTCACCGGCTGCGGGACCTGTTCTGCTCTCCTGAGCTTCCACGCTATGCCCGTGGGTATATGCATTTCCCAGGGCTGCTGCATGCGTGACCACAACCTGGGTGGATTAAAACAACAGAAATGTATTTTCTCACAGTTCTGGGGGCTGGAGGTCCGCAATCAAGGTCTGGGCAGGGCTGTAACTTCTCTGGAGGCTCCGGGGCAGACCGTCCCGTGTCTCCTCCAGCTTCCGGTGGCTTCTGCAGCCCTGGGTGCTCTTCGGCAGGTGGCAGCAATACTCTGTGTCCACATGGCCTTCTTCCTGTGTCTCCGCACCTTCCTCTCCTTGTAAGGACGCCGGTCACTGAAGCAAGGCCCCTCTCAGTCCAGCATGACCGTACCTTACCTTGGTTCCATTCACAAAAACTGTTCATATAAAGTCACATTCCCAAGTGCCAGGGGTCAGGACTCGGATACATTTGGGGGTGGGGTGGGGCGAAGCCCAGCCCAGGACCCTGGGCGTGAGAAGCACAGTGTCCTCGGGAGGGTGCTGAGCCAGGCGCCCTTTCTCATACAACAAGCAGAGTGCCAGGGGTCCCTTGGCATCTCCCCATCTATGAAGGCCTCTAAGTTCTTTCTAAGGGCTTTGTCCCTGATTCAGGGACAGTGTCCGTGGCTCCTGAAGGCTGGGCAGAAGGGAAAATGAGTCTGCTGAATTCCAGAAGGTGGAGAAAGAGAGAGAGAGAGAGAGAGAGAGAGAAACCCCTGAGACCATCCACCTCTTTCTGTAGCCCCCAGTGCTGTTTGGGGGGATTCCTGCTACAGCTCCCTCGGCAGTCAGGGTGCCCGATAAAGGTGTAAGGGTATCCCCCTCCCCTCTGCTTTCAGCTCTGTTCTCTGCGCCGTCCTTCCTCATTTCCTGTTCACTTTCGAGTAGCGCCTCAGGATGGATAGTCACCAAGAGGCACCTGGGAAGGGTGCTAAGGTCTGACGGGCCGGCGTGAGGAGTGGCGGGTGCTCCCTGACTGCCAGTCAGCCTGGGAGAAGCGGAGTTTTCTGCCTGGACGTGGGACCGGGAGCCAAACATGACAGCAGCTACCAAGGGCACCCTGTCTGCCCTGCCGCCTGTTGCCTAATGGCCTAGAAATTGAAGATTCATATTGGTCATGAGCTTCTTCTAGAAATGTCTAGGAAACAGCTGGAGTTGTCTAAGTGGCCTAAAGCAAAAAAAAAAAAGAAAGAAAGAAAACTCTCCCCAAACAAAAACAAAATAAACAACAAAAACCCCACTTCTGCTTCTCTGAGTTATCGGATTTTTTCCCATAAAACAAACTTTCTTTCGATGCCAGTTATCTTTTGAGTGTCCTTTGAGTGGGTTTGCGGTCATTATGTATTCAGTGCTGAAATCACCAGCTTCTCCAGGCCTCTCCTGAGGCTGGAGAGCCAGAGGAACGTGAAGGTGGGGAAGGCTTACCTCCAACATGCACCAACAGCACGCATGGGCGGGTGGCTCCTCCTAGCTCCTCACCCTGTTAATGGGGCTGGGCTGTGGGCCTCCGCACGCGGCTCCGGCCCAGCTGGCGTCTTCCCCCGCAGAGCACTTAGGCGTCCGCGCTGAGATGTTAAGTACTGGGGGCTGCGGGACGTTTTTGTTGCTGTGCTCGGCAAAGCTGCCTGCTTTTTACAAACACATTAAACATTGATATCTACAGAACGGGCAGTTTTATAGTGCACAAGCACGAGTTTCCTGGACACGGATTTATTTATTTTTTATTAATGTAACCTTAGCATGCCACATATTTCTCACGGAGCTGCAGATCTGAAAGGCCTTGGCTGGACCCGATGAATACTTTATGATTCCATTTAAGACCAAGGGAACCAATAAACTCACCCCCATTTACATTTCAGTGGAGTCTTATAAGTAATGCATGCCACTCGCCGCTGGGCTGTCTCGTGGACTGCCTTGAACTCCTCATCACATACACGGCCTTTCCAGGAGAACAGAGAGGTATTCTCTTCAAACTGTTCTCTCTTTCTTCAGCACCTTGAATGCCCCCTCCGTGGCCGTGAATAGGCAATCAGGCCGAGTTGCTGCGCTTCCTCGCTGTCTGCTGGTTGCCGGGCCTCTCCCTAGCGTCAGGTGGTCTCAGCCTTCCGCTCTGACCACCGCCTCGCGGAACGTTGGTGCTGCTGGGCCTGCGGAGCGACTCTAGACGAATTTCCTTTGGCCTTGCTTCAAGAAGGTCGAACAGTTTCCATCACAGACCTGACTTTCCAAAAACGGGAGCCCGCATTTTGATTTCTTCCTTCCCACACCGGCTGGCAGTGCTCAGTCAGCTGGCCTTCATCATTGTCCCCTTCCAGACTCCTCGGCGACCTTGTCCTTGGGATATGTGCGCCCCCTCTGCCCACGCCCCATGGCCGGTGCTGTCTTTACGGGGTGTGAAGGAGGTCACACCACTCCCCTGCTCGAAAATCTTCTAGTGGCTTTCCATCCTTTAAGGCCTGCCCGAGTTTCCAGCTTCCAACTGCCCTGTGGGTTTCACACTTGGCCCCTTCCGCAATGACCCGTGCCAGTGTCGGACATAAAGATCTCTTGCCCTGACTGGTGCGGCTCGGTGGATTGAGCACCCGCGTGGGAACCAAAAGGTTGCCTGTCCCATTCCAGTTGGGGCACATGCCTGGGTTGCGGGCCTTGTCCCCAGTTGGGGGCCAACAAGAGGCAACCGATGGATATTTCTCTCCCTCTCTTTCTTCCCCCCTTCTCCTCTCTCTAAAAATAATTAAATAAAATCTTTAAAAAAATCTCTTTATAGACACATATTCATATATGTATACATTCTAAATGTCTATAAAATATATATTCTAAATATGCATTTCTATACATCCGCCTCTGCAGAACCCTCGCTGGTTTTGGAGTGCCCTTTACTAGCCATTTGGTATAAAAGACTGGTGTTCTACATGACTCTCTGTGATGTCTGAATAGACTGCAGTGTTTTCCTTCTTATTTTCTTCCCTCTCTTCCTCCTTTCTTTTTCTATCTCAAGGTGTCTCTATCTCATTCGCTTCTTTCTTCTTACCTTCCTTTCAAATAATTTCACTACCTTTCAGTCACTCAAGTACTACATACACACATTTTCCTTTGTAAAGCCAAAACTGTTCCAGGTAAAACTAGATTCTCCTTTGCTCATAATCCAGCCCCAAGCCTGGCCCTCTTTCTCCCTCACCTCACCCCTGCTTTGCTTGGTCTACCCTGCCCTGGGCATTCAGGAGGGAGAGGAGGCCCTACTCACCTCTTCCCAAATGCCTCCACCATCTCTGACACGCTTCATGTTACCAGATGACTCGTCACCAAATTCTGCTTCCAGGGGATCATGTCTTAAAGCTTTCCGAGGGTCCCTAGTCCCTTGAGCTCTGTAACCTGGAGCTCAGACATCCACAGTCTGAACCCTTCCCGGGACCTTGCTTCTTTTCTTCTTCCTCCGCGAATCCCACGCTCCGGCTGTGGTGGTTTTCTCCCTGCCTGCAAGGGGCCTCTGGCTTTCCCACTTCTGCCTTTTTGCCAATTCCATGCTTCATCTCAACGCCTTCTCAGTTTACCCATCTGCTCAGGTGCTGCCTGTTTTCGGAGTCTTCCGGGAATCACCTGCCATTCTCAGAGGAGCCTTACCTTCACCGGCTTCCAGCTGGTGGGGAGGGGCGTGGTTCCACTCTAATGTGGAGAGAAGGAGGTTGCATCTCAGGAGAATGAGCCAGCACCCACTGAGAAAAAGAGGAACGTTTTAGGAAGATAATCCTGACTCCAGTTGCCCTAAAACTGGCCCGCATCCCTTTCCTTCCCATGGTCTGTTGTTCAGTTTTTCTTTTGAATTGAGCTAATAAATCTCTGATTTGGCCAAACTAGTTTGAATTGAGATTCTGTCACTGGCATCCAAACGAATAAAAGGGTAATTAAAATGAGGTGCATACGGTACTTGGAAGTGAACGGGCTTCTCTGAAAAGGAGAGAAAAGGCAGGAGGAATGGGGATTTCAGATCGTCATGACCTAGATGAACGGAGCAGCACTGTGAGAGGCCGGGCAGAGCTCCCGACACGGGCAGACCCCATCACCGACGGTTCCCTCCCACCCATCCCCGTCTCTTTTCTTCCTGGAAGCCTGTTTCGAGTTGGATGCTGGAAAGCAGAGGACATTTTTAAAGCAGGTTTAGCGTGCCCTTCAGACGACAAATCTTCTAAGTGGTATGAAGTGGCCTGGGTGATCTAACGCTTCTCGGGTGTCCTATTTTCTCCTGGGCTCCGGATGAACGCGTCCCTAATATGTACCGGAAATTATGCGGGGAAAATCTGAATCACAGAGGCTTGTGAACCGGGACCTGCGTTACCAGGAAACCGTAGCTCTTCAGAGAATAGCTTCTGTGTGAAACACCAGTCTTAGAATGTGCAGCATCGTTCCGATTGCTCACTCTAATCAGAAACTCGTGGATTTAACATTCGTGAACCTCACAGGTACTTATCCAGAGTGATTTACCAATGAGTTTCTACAATACCCTGGCCCGTGACCTTTAAAATACTTTCTTCGTTTCTGTGTGGTTTGCCATTTGTTGATTCCTGACTTCTATTAACACTGCGTGTTTTGAAAAAATCTTTACACGTGACCAAGGCGTGTCTTTGAACTGGATCTTCATCTTGCTGGATAGTTGCTAAGTTACAGATTTTACAATGTAACTGATTGTATATGGGACATAAAAATTTATAATGGAAGGGGTTAATCGGTGGAGAAATCAAGAACACCTGTGTATAAGAAATAAGTTGACACCCGGACGGGTGGCTCAGTTGGTTGGAGCATCGTCCTGTACACCAAAAAGACTGCTGGTTCAATTCCTGGTCAGGGCACATACCTAGGTTGTGGGTTTGATTCCCGGTCGGGGTGTGTGCAGGAGGCAACTGATTGATGTTTCTCTCTCTCTCTCTCCCTCTTTCACTTTTCCTCTCCAAAAATCAATGAATATATCCTCAGGTGAGAATTGAAAATTTAAAAAGTGAAAAAATAAAAATAAACAAAATAAAAGGAAGTGGACCACACACACACACACACACACACACGGCAGGCCCTTGCTGCCAGTTCCGAGTGGCGGCTGCCATCACAAATTTGAGGGCCCCGATGTCTGCACTGGAATCCCAACAAGTGTCCCCGTTTAAGCTGTGCAGCAGCCCTAATTGCTATGCGTGGCTTGCACATAACAAAATAGCTGTAACCTTTCTGCAAAGTGCAAAGTCGGGAAATGTTAATCCATAGGGAAGCCATGCTCCAACCCGAACAGTAGGTAAGTCCTGTTCTTGTTCTCCTATTAAAAAAAAAAAAAGGAAAAAAAATCTGTCTCTCTACAGTAACCCAGCCTCTATTATGCTGTGTGTGCATTAGTAAAATTGATCTCCATAAGAGTTCTTCAAACTGAATTACTTAACAGCATCGTTTAAGGCTGCCGCAGAGGGAGAGAAGTCAGCAGGACCAGGGCTTAAGGAAGTTGCCGACGCTGGGGCGGATCAAGGCTTCCACACTCACAGAGCGTGCCCAGCCAGCGCTGAGCAGAAGCCTGCTGTATTTAAGCCTGGAAAACAGGCCCTGTGAGCACAGGCTTTTGGCAAAAATTGCATTAAGTCGACTCATTTGGAGGTGATGTGAATTTTATGGATTCCTTTCAATTCACTCGTCTTGCTCCTCAGGGTAACAGCACGATTCAGGCTGATTTTCTACTGGAGTGCTCTCAGCCATCTAATTCTACAGTTTTCTTTTAGAATTGTTTTATTTGATAAAATGTATAATGTGGCAGGTACAAAAAAAAGAAAGGAAAGACAAACTGAGTGAAGTCAGGGATTACCAAGCCAGGAGCTGTTTTGTTTAGAGTCTTGGGGTCCCGCCGGCCCTCTGCGCAGGGCACAGGCCCCTGGAAAGAGTGACATGAGAGCCAAGGTGGAGACCACGGTGGCTGCTAATGTGGGGGCTCAGCGTGCAAAACAGTAGAGAATGGGGTAGGGAGAGGATACAGGGAGGGGGATGGGGCACTTATTTGCCCGAGGCACCAAATCTAATAAGGCACTAAAGACCTCAGGAACCACAATACATAATATATTATATTAATGCAATGTTTTTTTTCTTTTTAAAAATCCAAATTAAGGCCAAAAAAATCTATCTTGAACAAAATACCAAAATTTTAAACACTGACAGGGTCTGACCCTGTACGTGGGTGACGTGACGCACCTCACCCGTGTCTTAGCCGTGGTCCAGGGGACATAGTGAGGTGGCTGCTGCCTGTGGCCACCACTCCCAGCTCTCCAGAGCACCCTGCCCAAGTGACAGGAGCAGGCCCGGCACTCACCTCAGTGGTGTGTCCCACCTCTTGCGGTAATAATGATGTCATCGTTCATGGCTATGTACACTGTGGACTCGTCTTCCCCGCCAGGCGCTGCGCTAAGTGCTCTGCCAGTAATCCGTGCAATTCCAGCAGGCGGGCAGGTGTTCGGGTCCGCAGGTGCAGAGCCTGAGGCTCAGAGACGTTTGGTAGTTTGTCCGCGGCACCCAGTCAGTGAAGAGTCGGGGGTCTGGGGTTCCAAGCCCCCGTCTGAATTTGAGGCCACGGCCTCTATCGTTGCACTACACTTTGACCTTGACTCAGGTGTGAGGATAGCTTCTGTTGGCAGCTCCTTGGGGACCACCGAGGAGTCGAGGCAGAATTAACTCATCACCACCCTTCTTTGGTCGACAGAGTGCGTCTGCACTCTTCGCAGACCTTTCCAGCAGGGGAGAATTTCTTGCTTTCTGGGGCCGTGTTCTAATCCCGGGCTGTTTATGCTTTTGTTGAGCCAAATCTGCCACCTCATCACTCCCACATACTGGTTCTCTGTTTTGTTTCTTTGCATGTAATTCCTTTCCTTCCCATTGTCTGCTGTCTGATCTCCTAATCAACCCTCAACACCCAGATCAAATATCCCCATATACAGATATCTTTGTTAGATTCTCTAGATTAAGAATTATTCCCCCATTTCTGATCTTATGGCAGTTTATGCTCATTTTTAAAAATTTTCACCCGAGGATATGCTTATTGATTTTAAAGAAAGGGAGGGGGAGGGGGAGAGGGAGAGAGAGAAAGATAGAGAGAAAAACATCTGTTGGTTGCCTCCTCTACACTCCCTGACTGAGGATCTGACCCACAACCTAGGTATGTGCCCTGATGGGGAACTGAACCTGCAATCCCTTGGTGTGTGGGATGATGCTCCAACCAACTGAACCACTTGGTCAGGATGGCAGTGAATGCTTTTCTATGTTCTTAACCTTTACTACAATTTTTGGTGTAGTTACTTGTTTGCATATTTACGTCTCTACTAGGTGGTGGTTTCCTCAAGGATGAGAACTGTGTCTGTGAAACTCCCAGCTGACCTTTGGCACATACTAAGCCTATTAAACGTGCTGTTGTGACATCAGTAGAGCTAAACAGGGCAACTCGGAACCCCCACCATGAGTGTGCCTTTGTATGCCTCAGCCCCCTGTGACACCTGTCCAAATTATAAGGAAGGAATTTGCACTTTGACATCAAATAAAACCAGGTTGAATCTAGATCCTGTTCCTTCTACTTTTTAGATACGTAGCCATGGACCAGAAATTTAAGTCCTCCTTTCATTCCCCCTCTCTCTCGTCCTTCCTGGTCCCACCCATTCCCATTCTCTCTCTCTTGCCACCTTTGCTTCTTAGCTGTCCATGGGTAGCTGCCAGCAGGGCCATTGCCAGGCCCACCACTTGGCTAGTTCCTGCAGACGGCCCTACCACACCCCATCTCTAGGGCTATTTCTAAAGTCTGAGGGTGTCTCTGGAAAAAAAAAGCCTTTGAGATGATAAGGCATTGCTGCTTAATTTATTAATAATTGCAGGGGCTTCGGATTGGCCCTGCAAAATCCCTCCAGAACCCAGCATTGATCTTTGAATTTAATGATGCAAATTGTAGCAAACATAAATTCTTTAGGGTCCACAGTGGGGAAATGCCTTCAGGATGATGGGGAAAGCCAGCACCAGATGAGGGCCCCTGGGCACCTGGAGCTCCGGGGGCCAGGTTTGCCCGGGGCCGCCACTCGCTGGAGCGCAGGGTGAGAAAGCGGGAATATTTTCACGCACCAGCCCTTCGTAAGTTAGAGGGTGCCCGCCCCAGCGGGACCTTTGCCTCCTTAGGCGGGAGGAAGGTTGAATATACAATTTTTCCTTTCTTCCCTCACCCCCGAGTTTCCATTACATTAACAAAGGGGCCTCCAGCCCTGGCTACATTAAACATTTTATTAGGTAGTACTTGGTTATGCCTGTGATATGAAGCCGGGGGCAAAACACCGAAGAAGATGTCAGAGAAACAAATACACAAAAAGCTTCAACGGATCTTTAAAATATGTGCGCCCATGTCTGCAGGCTTTCACTGTGCTCAGGAAACCAACACTCAGATCTGTGGGGAAAAACACAGAGGAACCCAAATCCTGTAGGAGATGCTGAGCTTGAGTCTCGCCATTTCCAAGGTCAGCATTTGAGAAATCCTGTCTTTTCAAAACTCACGGCCCAGGAGATGGTGAGCATGGAATTCAAATTTCTTGTTCTACCCTTGCCTGCTGCTTTTGAGCTCGGTGAGACTTCCAGCACGCCCTCCTTTTTTATGCCTCCAGTTTATTCCGCACCACAACCCCGGGCAGTGCCCACGTGTAAAGGCCCATGGACTGTTCCCCACGTCTGACAAGCCGAGGGCGGTGAGAAGCTGTGGCAGGGATGCTGGGAAGAAAGGGGAGGTGAGACTCCAAAGGGGACCGAGGGAGGATCTGGGAAGTAAGAGTCTTTTCTGTAAATTGTAAGTGCAGTGGAAATAGGTTGCTTTTGTTCATCCAGTGTCACTTTGGTGAATCACTCCTTCTCAGCCGCTGCATGCTTTTGATGGCGTGAGAAAAGCAAGGCGCAGGGGGAGCTGCCATCATTCCTGGATCCAATCTCCGCCCCCCCCCCCCCCCCCAAGCTATTCTCCCTCGACCGGATCTTGGTGATTGGTAGATGGGATAAAATGTGCTGGTGCCCTTGGGGCTTAAGGATCCCGCACTGCCCGTTAACTCCGGTTACACATTGTGCACCACCTTGAGGGCGCGCATAGTGCGAGGCCTTTGCAGCGCTTTGGTAAAAGAATAGGGAGGGGACGGTGGGGCTGAGGGAGAGGTCACGTGGTTTCCTGTCGCTCTGGGGCTTGCTCTGCACTCTTCTTTCTGTGAGGACGCCTGCCCCTCGCTTTGCATGTTCGCTCACCAGGGAATATCTGGGGGTGTTGAACGCCAACAGGCCCTGTCTGTCAGGCAAATTTCTGAGCAATTAATTAGCCCTGTGTACCAGAGATGGTTCATTGTGATGAAATGCAGTGACTCATTTAATCCTCATGCCTGTCCAGTGATGGAGGTCTCTTCTTATTCCCTCTTCATAGATGATGAAACACAGGCACAGAGAGATAAGTGACTTGCCCCAGACGTCTCAGTTGGTAGGTGCCAGCGTTGGGATCCGAACCCAGGCCGCTGGCCCCAGAGCCCACCCAGGTACCCCTTTTGCACAGCTTCCAGGGCCTGCTGGAGCAGCCCGCTGGGCCTCTTTCCATCGCACAGAATGATTTGGAACTTGGAGAGATGAAAAACTCACGATGGCATTTGTTTTTGTCTTCTGCATCCTTTTATAACAGTGAGTTGAGATCTTTCAGATAGTGACTAGAAACACCAGTGAAACACAGAGAGGATGTCCTTGGGCAAGCTACTTAGTGGTTCTGTGCCTCAGTTTCCCTACCTGTTTAATGGGAATGGTAACAGCACATTTCACAGAGTTGTAAGAATTAAGTAAGTTAATACATGTGAAATGCTTACGACAGTGCTGTGCACACAGCAAGTGCTCAATTCACAGCCTCTTTTCCACTGCCTCCTCTTCTTCCTCCTCTTTCTCCCTCTTTTTCACTTCCTCAGGGAGTCCTTCCTGAAGGCCTAGGTTGGAGCAGGTTTCCTTGATAAGCTTTTCCTTCGTGCCATCCTTCCCATTTTGTAACTCCTACAAGTGTGTGTGTATGTGTGTGTGTGTGTGTTTAAAAACCACAATTTGAATCATTCTTGTAGACTTTCAACCAAACTAGCACCAGGCCCGCGTCTGTCTGGTGCATCACTGCGCACTCCGCCCTCCATGCTCCTCACCGAGCTCAGCACAGAGCAGAGACTCAGTGGGCATTTGTAGAGTGGATCCTGTGTGGGGAGCTTCACCCCCCACCCTGGACCAGCAGTGAGCCCCTGAGCTCAACTCTGTTTTTGGTTTTGGCAGCACAGCGCAGCTCTGTTGTGCACACAGCTGCTGCGGCCCCGCTTCAGGGAGTCAGGAGACGGGGTCTGCCTGCAGCTGGATGCAGCGCGGGCCTCCTGCCTGGCCCTCTGCGGAGACCTCTGCTCCTTTCGGCCCGCCGGCCTCCCGCCCCGGGGCTTCTCCATCTAGCCTTGGCCCCTGGGCCTTCTCCCTGTCATTCTTCCCAGTTTCCCCTATCACTTCTTCACTCTCAGGTTTCTCTTTGTCACCTGCACTCTGCCGCACATCTGTCAGGTGACTTCCTGAGTTTTTACTGTCGGAAGGACCAAACACAAAACCTTCCGACAGGTTTGGGCAATAGGGAAATGAATCTTTTCCTTTGGTTCTCATCCATCACTCACCTGGAAGGCTCCTCTACACCTCCTCGAGTGTTTTTTAGGCTGCGAGGTGCGTGTAACAGGGACCGAATTCGACACCCCAGAACCCCAGGCAGCACCCAGCGAGGCTGCAGCTGCTTACAGGAGAGCAACGCCAGGGCACGTGGATTTTTAATGTCGCAAGTTCCTGTTCCCTTAACCCCTTCTCCCGCCATTGCCCTTCCTTTACCGCAGCCCTGCGTTTGCAATACACCTTTGGTAAGAAACAGGGGTTGAAAACTTCTAGTTTCTGAGTTCCATACACTGCTTTGACAACCTCCAGCACCCCCACCATCGTTTCTTATCTGTGTTGCACCAAAGCTTAATTCCCCCCCCCCCCCCCGAAATGATAGAATGATGCGCGCAGGTCTGTATGATTTCCCGCTGACAGAACGGCAGGTAGATTTATGCCAGTAATGAGGTAAGAATAAAAGGGACTTTCTTTCGCTTGTAAAGAAACGTTCACACACGCCTCCTGAGAAATCGGCCAAGGCCTGCACCCAGAGCGCAGAGCCGGGTCCACAGCCGGAAGCACATTGGACCAGACGAGGGAGGTGGAGAGAGGGAGTTCAGCCTCCGCTGCGCCTTGATTCTGCAGCATAAGGTGATCTCCCTGTTTTGGGCTCGCTTCTCCTTTACGAGCGCCGTCCAGCACACACGGTCCTCTCAGAATCACTTCTCTTGTGCTTTGTTTCTTCAGACACCGTCTCCACGCAGCTCCGGTGGGCGCCCAGGGCGGAGGGGCGCACTGGACGGCCAGGGCGGCGTTGTGGCATAGACCCCGACAGGCTGGATGGAGCCCAGGCCCAGCGCGCACCCCAGCTTTTCTGTTTCCTCCAGATCCAGCGCCCCCCCCGCCCCGTCTCTTACTCTTTCTCTCTCCTGTCCACACTTAAGAGCAAAACACAAAAACAGCCTGTAACTGCGAGGAGCAGAGCTGCCGGTAGGGTTACGTTTCGGAGGAGCGCAGGCGTGCTTGCTCGAATGGTCAATCTGGAACAATTTTCAGAAGGCCAGGCCCTTTCTGCACTTTTACTTTCTTTCAAATGAAAATAGCGTTATTGTTTTCACTGATCATAAAGGTAGCAATCTGTCTGGTTTACTGGCGTAGAATTCCTGCTTGAGGTCAAGTCTCCTTGTATTTGAATAAAATGGCTCGGGCAGTGCCGTCCTATTGCAGGAATGCATTGGCCTTCTTGGGGCTGGGTTCTTCTTCTTTCTTTTTCCCCTTAAGAACTCCAGGGTCTTACTTGGTGGGAGCACTCCCTTTTCCTCAGGTTGCCTTTGTCAGTGAAATGCTCCTTTTGAATTTCCTTGGGCAAGGGCCATCACAGAGGATACAAAAGAGGAGCCCTGCCTTTTGCAGTGCCTGATTGGACTGGGCGGGAGGGGGTGGTGGTGTCTGGGGGGAATCCAGGATGACACTCAAGTTCTCAGCAAGGTGACAATGACTTGGGTGGCTCTCTGATTGCGGGGAGCCACAGAGTAAAAGTGCAGTTGGCTCTTGAGCAACAGGGGGGTTAGGGGTGCTGACCCTCCTGCACAGTCAAAAATTTGTGTGTTGCTTTTGACCCCTCCAAAGTTAATTCCTAATAGCCTACTGCTGACCAGGAGCCTAACCCGTTACACAAACAGTTGATTTAAATATACAGGATCTGGCAGAAGTATCGCCACTGAGTGTGGTTGGCAGGGTACATGAATGTCTCACACGAGATGGTCAGCAATTTGAACATTTCACCTAAAATGTCATATGGTGTGCTTGAGTGTGATAGCGTTATGTTACAGAATTACATGCTTATGGTTTTGTAATAAAAGATTTGGTATACATGACCAACTCATAAAAGAGGGGTGTTATTTGTGCTGGATATATATATATATATATATATATATATATATATTTAATACAGGGTGGGCAAAAATAGGTTTACAGTTGTAAGCACACAATTTCTTGTATTATTTATTAATTTAAGAGATAAAACGATGAGTTGCAATGGCTTTTAATTTTAAAATTTCTTTTTATTTTTCAATTACAGTTGACATTCAATATTATTCTGCATTAGTTTCAGGTGCACTGCACAGTGTACAAAGGGATACTCTGATATTTAAGCACCCACCTGGCCCCAAACGGAGTTGGTGCTCTCCAGACCTCCTGTTCCTGCGAACGAGGGTGAGGGTGGGTGCCTGCCTCTGCGCATGCCCGGCTTTCTTTCCTTTTCCTCCAAAGCGCTCTTACTTTCCATGCAGTCCAGGTGTCCCTTCCCCCGTGCCGTGCTCCTCCTGCCTCATGAGAACTCACCTGGCCCTTTTGGCTTCCTCTGTAATAGATCCCTGGGCCGAATGTGTCTGGATTATATGGAAGCATAATCAGGAATGAGCCTTTTTTCCGGCTGTGAATTCTGGTGTGATGGAATTGCTTCTGCAGGAAAAAATAAAGAGCGCTGATGTAGAAATGAAAGCCAGCCCTGCCTGCTGCTGCCGCGGGCTTCAGCTGGCATTGACATAAAGCCTGCACAGAGGACTCCACCCGGCTTCCCAGGCTGCACCTCATTCACCTTCTGGGGCTCAGAAAAGCAGGACAGGGGCACAACCTATTGGTCTTTGTACAGCAGGTGGAGCAACCGAGGTGGTGCTCGATCTTGCCGAGAAGTCACTGAAGCCAAGCCCAACCTTCCACCGCGAGTTCAAGCTCAGAAAGAAGAGAGCTGTCCAGCGCCCTCCTGGGGACCTGTGGGTCAAGCCTGAGGTTTGCCTACCCTCTTCCCTTGCATCAAGAACCTCAGGCCAGTGGCATGTGGAAACGGCCCAGAGCCTTTACTGTGTGCCTGGCTGGGACAGTTTTTGATAAAAGCAGCTGACCGTGGAGAGTGCCTCTGGGTGAAATGCCTGGATAGAAAGACTGTTCAAACTGAGCAACGAAGAGGCAAAATACCTGGAGAGTTTACGGAGTAGGAAAGTGCTGACACAGAACCAAGGTTATTTGCTGGCTAGTTATTCCTAAGCAGTTGGAGCTCCTAGGAGGAGGCCCCCCTTTCTCCTGGCTCCATGCCCTGCCTGTGTCTGCCTGTGGCTCAGAGGCTGTCCCTCTCCATCCAGCGCTTCACTCTTCACGTCAGCTCGTGCTTTATCCTGACACAGTGGTCCCTGGGTCCTGGTTGGGGGGAATCGCACAGTTCCGTCTCAGGGTTTGCATGCTTGCCGTTTGCTCTGCCTAGAGGCTTTTGCTGGAGTCTTCATCTGGCGTGCTTCCTCACTCCTTCTGCAATGGGCCTCGGCTCCAACCGCATCCCTCAGAGATGCTTTCTCCCATCACCCTGTTTATACTAAAGCCTGCACCAGTCTCTCTCTCTGCTTCATTTTTTCTTCAGAGCCATTAATATTACTTGTCTGTCTATCTACTCATCTGTCCTTATGCAATTTTTTTGTCTCCTCCATGAAGTTATAAGCTTCATGAGTACACTGTAAGCTGTAAGGTCTTGATCACACTAGCACTTAGCCTAGTGCCTGACATGTAGTTTGCTCAACATTTGAATATTTGTCACTGAATGAATGAATGCCTGAACTCTGTGCGCCCATGGCAACCTCTTCTCACCCCTATTGTAGCTCTTTCATACACTCTCATTTGTCCTTCTGTCTTCCCCTTGAGAGTTCAAGTTCCTTTGGAGCAGGGAATACACCTTTCCTTCCTTCAACATGATTGCTTAGTCCCTTAGCTCAGAATCTGGCATGACGCGTGCTCAAAAATTTGATGGACTGGTAACCAATGCCTGGCCTCACATCCTGGGGAGAGACAAGCTGGAGCAAGGTCATGGCTGTGAGGACAGAGAGGAGGGGCCAGATTCTGCAGCAGATCGAGCAGCGACTGGTCACACCTAGCATGGGGGAGTTCGCTTTTACTGTGACGGTTCCGCCAGAGGGATGGGTGGGTGGTGAGGTTAGCTGAGGATCACACACAGGAGAAGGTGCAGGTTGTGAGGCAAAGACGGGACGTAACTTGTCCTAACTCCTAAGCCTTTCTATGACCTCAAACAAGAGCCAGTCTCTCTGTGTCCCTTTTTTCCCACCTGTGAAATAATAATTTTTCCTCCCACCTCTTTCATGAGGATGTTATTTGAATAAATAAGTAACTTGTCAAATAAATGTTGAGTGCTTTGGTGTGCTGAACTTCCTGCCAAGACAATGAACTTTCTGCTTATGTGCTTTGCACTTTCTGGGCTGATTTGCGTGTCATGTCTGGTGTCATTTCTATCTCCCTTTATGCAGAGAAGTTGTCACTGTCGGGTTACCACTGAGCGGGTCCTCTCACACAGAAACTAGTCCCAGGGTTTCTTCTAAGTCCCCATGGGGCCAGCACAGGTAGAGTCAGACTCGGCACATAAACTGACACTAGAACTCTTGCCTTCTGGCAGGGGGAAATGGCGTGGTTGCTTTGCATCTCAACCAGTAACCCTTTTGCAATGGTAAAGCTTCTCTCAGGGGGTCCCATTGACTGCTCAGCCCTTTTCTCCCCTGAACATATTGTTTAGCATAGGGTATATGTGAATTCAGAGGCCAGATGAGTGTCACTGGGTGACTGGCTCAGGTCAAGTTCGTACCATGTTCTAATGTCATTATTCATTTTTAGTCAGAGTCCTTTTTACCTAGATTTCCTTTGTCAGTGAAATGCTGCATTTAAGTTTCCCTGGGAAAAGTCCATCATAGAGAATATAAGAGAGGAGAAGCTCTTTGGTAACTTTGGGGAACATATTATTCCTGGTTCACAGTCTAATTTTTGCTTTGTCTCCTCCCCCCAGATATTTTGAAAGAGGAAATACTGTTAGAATCGAAATGTAAAAATATGAAGAAGACCAGCAAATATGGCACCTATGTGGGCTCAATAATTATTTGAACATCTGCTTTGTCTTAGAGCTTCCTAGTCACCAAGGCAAAAAGGGAAAAAGAGCAAATGCACACTCTCATTATCACAAAGAAGCACTCTGCTTCCTTAGAAGAGACTTAATTTTTCTTGGCATTAAATTATTTTTAAAAAGTGTGGGAGAGTTTTTATGTTTATTATGAGTTTTATGATGAGTTTGGAAGTGGTATTTAGTAGCTATTTCACTTGTAATGATCAAGGGTGTCACGTGAGAGTCCAACTCCTCAAACTGCTGTGCCAGAGAGAAACCAGCATAAGGAGATCATGTTGACTGGCCTTCAGAATAGAGCTTGGGAATCCCTATAACAGCCTGTCTCCAGGGACAATTCATGGATCACCAGCATTCTAATTGGGAGCTTGTTAAAATGCAGATCCCCAGGCCCCATTCCAGAACTGAATATTAGTTTATAATCCTCCAAGATGGAGCCTGCCAAGGATTTGAGTGAAGTAGGGGTGGTGAAGGGAACACGGCAGGGGTGTGCATAAGGAAACAGATGACAAGGCAGTTAATCTATGTGCTATTAGGCCCGATCGTTGTGGGAAACTAGAAGTTAACGCCTTGGAGAAACTCTGTGGCCAGAGTGACCTTATCACCTCACAGAGGCAAGAGAGATCTGTGGTATTTACACACCCACTTCCATTACTCCTTAGCTGAAGGTGGCTTCTGGGGACATTAAAATCCCAGCACTTCTTTTCTGATACACAGGTGGGCAACGCAAATTTTGGCAGCCAGGAAAATGCATGCAGGCCAAACCAGGCAAAGAAATGCAGGACTGACAGTTAAACCTCTGAGAGCATTTGCTATGGTGGAGGAGGGGAGTGTATTCATTTGCTAGGGTGGCCATAACACAGTACCACACACTGGGTGGTCCAAACGACAGGAGTGTATTGCCTCATAGGTCTGGAGGTTAGAAGCCCAAGATCAAGGTGTCGGCAGGGTGGGTTCTTTCCGAGGGCCGTGAGAGAGGACCCCTTCCATGCATCTCCTCTAGCTTCTGGGCGTATCTTGGCCATCATTGGTGTTCTTTGCCTTCTGCTGCTTTACCTAATCTCTGCCTTCACCTTCACATGACACTCTCCCTGTGCGCTTCTGTGTCCAGATTACTCCTTTTTATAAGGTCTTTACACTTGATCCTAGCCAAAAGGCCGAGAAGCCATTATTATAAAGTATTCTAACTCTGGAAATTAGCTCAAAGCATGTTAAAATCTAAGGCAAGTTTGCTTAAGAAAAGCAGCTGAACCTTGATCAGAAGTGAGCCTTGTGGCGTTGTAACGTGCTTTAATTACAACCCTTTCCCCCATTTTTGTGATGGCCTGAAAGCAAACAGCCTTGCTACCGTAACGGCTGTGAAAACCGTCAGTTTAGCAGCCGTCGGAGGAGGTGGAATGTGACTGGAGTTCCCTAAAAGCCTTGTTGTCAGTATGTGACCTACTCGCAATCTTCTGAAATGATCCATTCTTAAGACATTATTTGACTTAACTCAGAATTCACTCTGCAAATAGCCATACCCACGAGGCATTTGTTGGAAACAGTGAGTGAAAAGTACTCGCCATCACACTCCTGAGGTGGTAGTACCAGTTAAGGCCAACAGGGGGCTGACCGCCAATTAAAAACGAAGCAGAACAAAACAAAAACCTAGGGTGCAGGTGGCAAACACAAGGCCCGTGGGCCAAATCCAGCCCTCCACCTGGTTCCTACTGGGGGGCAGCGCTGAGCTCCTTGCCCCTAATTAAGGAGTAGTTACATTTACACAGCCCTAAAGTTACATCCAGCTCTTAGGAGGCAACCTCAAGGCCGATGTGGCCCCCGGTGAAAATGAGTTGGACACCCCTGGGCTAGGGCGTCAGATGTCCAGAGGGGGCTCTGTCAACTGCCCGCAGGAGCACCGAATATGTGTCCCAACACACACGCAGAGCTCTTTCACAAAGACAGGGAGACTTACTGGTTTTAGGAGGTTAAGGAAACCTCTGTCTAATCATTAGCTGACCAGTAAGCCACTGAGCAGAGATGTCAGGGGATGCACAGGACAAAGGAATACAGAATTTACAGAATCAGTCCAGGAAAGTCACTGAACCAACAGTCAGAAGCAGCAGCAGGAACATCAACAATCACAACAAATCGTGGAGAGGGGAATCTGATCAACAGAACTGACACATTATATTGAAATTTCCAATTTTCAACAAAAACGTTATAACAGGTACAAAAGAACAGGAATGTATGACCCATACATGAGAAATAAGCAGTAAATAGAAACCGTTACTAGGTGTTCAACCTAGTATTTCTTACTAGAAATAGACTTTAAATCAACTATTATCATATGCTCAAAAAACTAAATATCACGTGTAAGGAAAGTATGACAATGTTATCCCACCAGACAGAGAATATCGATAAAGTGACAGAAATGATAAAAGAGACCCAAATGGAATTTTGAGAGATGAGAAGTAGAATCACTGAAGTAAAAATATATTATAGGGGCTAGATTTAACCTGGATGAGGACAGAATGAGTGAACTTGGAAGACAGATAAGGTGACATTAGTCTGAGGAATAACAAAAAAGAGACAAGTGAACAGAGCTTCGCACACCTGTGAGACGTCATCAAGTGTGTCAACACAGGCATAATGAGAGTCCTTTAAGGAGATAGGAGAGAGAAAGGGGCGGAGAGAGTATTTGAAGAAACAATGGTCCCAGCTTCTCATATTTGATGAGAGCATTAATTCGCACATCCAGGAAGCTCAGTGAACTCCAGAGGGTAAGTAAACCAGAGATCCATACCAAACACTGGACAGTCAAACTGCCTGCACATGAAGAGTATCTTGAAAGCAGCAGGAAAGAAGTGACTCGTCACGTGCAAGGGGTCCTCAGTAAGATTAACTGAATTCTCACCACGGTGGTCAAAACATTGAAAGAAATAAAACCTGTCAACCAAAAATTCTGTATCTAGCAAAACTAACAAGTGAAGGAGATATTAAGATAAAGCCAGAAAAATAAAAACAGAGAATTCATCACCAGAAGACTTATTCTACAAAAAGTACCAAAGGAAGTCCTATGAGCTGAAATGAAAGAACATTATACACTGACTTGAATTTACATGAAGCAATAAAAAGAGCTCTGGTAACGGTAACTCTTTGGGTAAATATAAAACAGTTGGAATGTGTTTTTGTTTGTAACTAATTTCCTTTGTCTGATTTAATAGACAAATGCCTAAAAAGTTACAAAAGTATGTTTGTGAGCCTATTATGTATGAAGATGTAGTTTGTATGACAATATTAATACAAAGGAGGGCAGAGGGTATGGAATCATAGTGGAGCAAAGTTTTTTATATAGTATCGAAATTAAGTTGTATTAACGCAACTAGGTTGTTGTAAGTTAAGATGGTAATTGTCATCCTCATGGCAACTACTAAGGAAATAACTCAGAACACATAGGAGAAGAAACAAATGAATCAAAATAGAATGCAAGGAAATACCTATTTAACATAAAATAAGGCAAGAGAAGAACAAAAAAGACACACTACATACAAAATCTCCCCAGCAAAATGATATCAGCAGATCCTATCTTACAGTAATTGCGTTAAATGTTAATGGAATAAAGTCTCTGATTGAAAGGCAGATATTTGCAGAATGGATAGAGAACTGTGACCCAGTATATGTGGTCTATAAGAGATACACTTCAGACACAAATAGGTTATGAGTAAAAGAATGAAAAACATACACCATTTAAGCAATACTTAAAAGAACACTCACATAGCTATATTATCAGACAAAATAGACTTGAAGACAAAGACTGTTACTAGAGACAAAGACGGACATTTTATAATGATAAAGGGGTGCATTCATCAGAAGACATAACAGTGATAAACATTTATTTACCTAACCACACAGCCCCAAAGTACTGACAATGATACTAACACTGACATAATTGAAGGAAGAAATAGACAATAAGAATAACATTTAGAGGCTTTCATAACCCATTGTCAATAATGAATAGAACAGCCAGACTTAGGATCAACAAGGAAGTAGATTTCAAAAACACTCATAAGTCAACCTAACAGACATTTACAACCAGCAATAGCAGAATATGCATTTGTCTCAAGTGCACATGGAACAGTCTCCAGGATCTACTATGTGTTAGGCCATAAAACAAGCCCAAATGAACTTGAGTTGAAATCATAAAATATGTCTATCGCCACGATGAGACACATTAGAAATCCCTAACAGAAAAAAAAAACCTGGGGAGGCTTACAAATATGTGGAAATTAAACAAAATACTCCTTAATAACCAATGGACCAAAGAAGAAATCACTAAGGAAATTAGAGAATACTTTGAGGTGAATGAAATTTAAAACTTATCTAAACTATCGATGCAGCTAAATCAGTGCTTAGAAGAACCTTTATAGTTTTAACCATCTGCATTAAAAATGAAGAAACTGCTTGAATCAATATCCTAAACTTCTACCTTCAGAAAGTGGAAAATGAAGAGCAAACAAACCCAAAGAAAACAGAAGGAAGGAAATAATAATAAGGACTAGGGCAGAAATAAATGAAATAAAGAGTGGGAGAACAATAGAGAAAGTTTATAAAACCAAAAGTTGTTCTTTGAAAAAATTAGCCAAACTGACAAGCCTTAAGCTAAACTGACCAAGTGGAAAAAGAGAAAAGACTCAAGTTAAATTAAAATCAGGAACAACAGAGGATATCACTACTGACTTACAGAAACAAAAACAAAGCTTACAAAGGAATACTGCGGACAACTACTGCCCACAAGCTAGAAAGTCTAAATGAGCTGGACAAGTTACTAGTCTCTTCACAGATTTGCTAGAGTCAGTTTCAGTAGTGTGTGAATTACACTGCAAACCACCGAGTTGTACACTTTAAAAGGGCGAACTTTAATCACATGCAAATCATGTTGCAACAAAGCTGTTATTAAAAAAATGTTATAAAGAAACCTGATGTTTTCTTTTTGCCTTCTTAACTGCCACGAAGGGTGAGTGGTAACTTGGGCATTTTCCAGGATACAAAAAACTGTCTTTTGAGTATCTCTATTATGGACCATTTTAATCTTTTTTGGTGGAAAGTAGAGGGAAATAATGGAGAAACCTTTTTTAGGATGGCAAAGTCACTTAATGTATATCTGTATCTCACATTAGTTTAATTACTTCTGTCAGTGTCTCTTATGATTCTTTGTGTTTGCTTGTGCCTTTTGCTGTCCAGCTTTGAAGAGTTCCATTACTTCTTTGTAATTGTATATTTTTTCTGCAATACACCATCAAAACTCTGAATACTTTTCAAAATGTTGTACAGTTTTTATCTTACTAGCTTATATGCCAATTTTCTAAATACAAAGAACGTAGAAGAAACAGTTCCACAAACAGGTTTGGGCTTTTAATATGAAGGTTAATTTTTTTTTTTTTTTTTTAGAGAGGGAAGGGAGGGAGAAAGAGAGAGAGAGAGAAACATCAATGTGCGGTTGCTGGGGGTCATGGCCTGCAACCCAGGCATGTACCCTGACTGGGAATCGAACCTGCGACACTTTGGTTTGCAGCCCGTGCTCAATCCACTGAGCTACGCCAGCCAGGGTGTGGTTAATTTCTATATGGCTTACAAAAATAAGTCCAAGGGCATTATCCCACAGAGGGAGGAGGATCCAGACCATAAAATTTCTATTTCCATTCCTAGGTTCATCATAACGTATTAGAAACACAGACCTTAACTCCCCAAATTTTCCACTCTCGTGTAGTACAAACTGCTTCCAGATTTTCTAGTTTCAATTTGAAATATTATGTTCATAAAACTCCAAGGAGCACAATTTCTGTGTAGCTCCTTCCCCGCCATCGCCGCTGCTGTGCATAATTTATACAGCATCTCTGACACTCTCCGCGCTTTGTGCAGCTGAGATTTGTGTCAGGTCTTTACCCCGAAGAACTCAGAATTCCGAATCTAAGGCTCTGCGCATTATGAACAATAAAGCAAGACAGGATGGTGGTGGGTGGAGGTTTCAAGGTCTCTAAATCTTCTGTAACAAGATTCTCACATCATCATTGCAATGGGCCCTTTTTGTACTTAGTAGCTAGAATTCAAAATGGGACCTCAAGTAACCCCAGTTCCTTTTCCCCTATAACTATGATAACTTGTCAGGTTCTATTTTCTTCATTTTTATGGAAACTTACCAGGTGGCAGATTGTTTAATTCAGAACAGTGAGTGTCTACTCCTGGGTACCACGATATGTGTTACCCAATGCAGCATGTACATTTCTTGTGAGGATAGCCTATGTGTTTTGTATTTTTAAGTTACTTTGACAGTGTTAGAAACATAAGTGTGTAAGTCACTATTTTAGTGTGGGGTAATAAAGAATCTCTACTCAAACATTTTTAAACAAGCAAAAAAAGGGTATTTGTTGACTCAACAAAATTTTAGGGGGTTGTCACCTTCAGGGGTGGTTGTATTCAGTGTCGAATAATGTCACAAATGATTTTTGGGTCCCGGGATGTTTCCATCCTTCATATCTACTTCCCATGGGTTGTTTTTATGGCTATTAGCTCAGCCCCCTTCCTCTTCCTGCTTCTCCATCTCTGTCTCTGTCGTTGTCTCTCTCTATCTCTGTGTTCCCAGCCAACATCACTGGTTTTAATTGGGTCCCTTATCCATTCGTGACTCATCTCAGTAGCTGAAGAAAGTGATGGTTTCGTGAGCCAGGCTAGATGTGGGGTGAATGTGACCTAAACATCATTGAGTGAGAGTGAGAGAAGGAGTACATTTCATTGACCCAAACTGGCTGTTGTTTCTATACGAGAATGAGGGATGCTGGGTAGTCTATCACCACAGGCAGTTAGTAATCATTTACTGATAGAAAAATCTGGATCACTTAAATGACGAGGAATTTATGTAACCCTCATCCGAATCTGCAGAGAAGGCAAAGCAACATATTTATTTCTATTAAGTCAATATTGACTAAGAGTGCTTGCGAATGTAGGACTGTCCAGAACCGTTAGTATTAACAACCTTATTTTCAAGCTTAAATTAACCAGAAGAAAGTGACCCGTCGATGCATGCAGTATTCACGGCTCCCTTCAACCAGTTATCTAGATCTCTGTCACCTGTTCGGCCAGTCTTCTGGGGGCAGAATCTGGTTTCCTCTGCTTGGTGCAAACAGTATCTGGGACCTGGATCAAGGTGGTTGGTGTCCAGTAATGCTATTGAGGGAGGGTAGTCAGCAGAGGTCCTGCTTCAGTGCGTGACAGCGCAGTGCAAGCAAGGGTGGCGACAGGACAGGACATTTCTTCCGATGTGTTCCACCTCTTCTGGATGATGTGCTGTGAGTTAAAGGAGGTCTTTGTCCTTCCTTGAGGCCAGTTGCACTTCAAGGTAGGACGTTTGTTTTTGAGCTGCAGGTGTCGTTAGAGGGAACTGCCGGGAGAGGCCCGGCCTGCCTCCTCTGTGCCGCATTCTCTGAGGTCCCAATTCCCCATTCCCCATTACATCCCAACTCCAGGTTGACTGCGTCTATTAATTTGTACACAAAAATAACAGCGAAGCGGCGGAGGAAGCCTGCCCTTAAGGGAATATGCGAATGTTGCACTGGAGTCTCGGCGGGACCACCGAATCAATTTGAAAACAGTTTTTACCAGCACAGGAAGAATTTTCTGCAAACGTTTGTGTTTGTGAAGCTTGTTTACCTCGGCGGGAAATTGCAGCAGTCACAGATACTCTTCACTGGAAGAGTATTTACTTCTTTCCCCTAAATCATACTCAGTGGTAATTACTGCAATCCAGATTTTGTTGTTGTTGTTGTTTGCAAATGGCGAAAAGTAAAACTTGGATTGCATTCAGGCCCCCCAAGACCCGGATGAAATGGGACAGGTGTGATTTCAAAGGATTTCTGGAAGGAGAGGACAGCCCTGGAGGAGTTCCAGAGTGTGAGCCCCTCCAGACGAAGTCTTTCCCTCCTGCTCTGGGAGGAGTGCTCCCCTTCTGAGCTCTGTGGGACGCAGAATGGCAAAGACTCTTTTCTGTTTATTTGACTCCCCTTAGTCACAGTGGCCTGTAGATATAGTTTAGGGAGAACCTGCAGGAAAGGTTTGGTATAAAAATTTCCTTGGTCTTGGTCCTGCAACTGACAAGCATTTCAGTGGGCCAGGGTATCTGCTCTCTTGGTAATCCCAGGGAAGCAAAATGTTACCGTACCTGGCAGGAGGGTGTGGGTGGCTTATACAGATGTGGTGCCGGAGCTGTGGTGTGTCTGGAATTAAAGCCACAGAGTGCTGAATAGGGATGCATCTTGGGGGCTCATTCAGTCTTTTCATACTGGGGAGATTAAAAATAACCTTAAAATCTTTTCTTTGCACATAGTACTGGCATTGTAGGAGGACAGGTGGCCAGAGAGAGAGCCACCCGGTATGCCCCTAAGGAGCATAAGAGAAGCTGGCCACAGTTCAGTCTCATGAACTTAGTTCCCCTTTTTGAGTCTCCTAAGAGAAGAGACTTTTCTTGCCCGTGTGGATTCACATCGAAAAGGTATGGCAATGAAAGCACTGTTCACAAAATATTTTCTTTGCTCTGCTACACTTTCCATCCCACTTGCAGTAAGGCAAGGCCAGGGGACCATTTTGGGTGGCGGGTGGGCTCTGAAGAGATGTTGCATTTTTCTCCCCTGGGCGAAGACACAGAGGAGTTGGTGTGAAATTTCTGTGTCCTCTCTCTTTGCTGCTGCAACTCGGAGGCCTCGTGTTTCACACGGTACAGCTGCACCTCCTGGCGTTTCAGTCTTTGTGCGAATATGCAGAGCACTATCCCCACCGCCCCCGACGGGCTGATAGGATGTGAAGACACAGATTTTTGGATTCTTTATCTCTGCAGCATAATCCTGCCTAATATAGCAAGTGTGTGAGATCGCCGTACAGAAATAGAATGCTAATTTTGGAAGGTACAATGGTAAATGTAGCTGTTTAAGGGCTAGACATCTCAGTCCTTAGGTCAGTCCATTCTTTTCCTTAAAGCAGACCATGCATCAGTTTCCTGTGGCCACTGCGACAAACTGCTGTGAAATGGATGGCTTAAAACAAGAGCAATTTCTTCTCTCACAGGTCTGGAAGCCAGAGGTCCCAAACCAAAGCGCTGGCAGGGCCACATTCCTCCTGAAGGGTCCAGGGGAGATTCTTCCTGGTTTCTTCCAGCTTCTGGTGGCTCCTAGCATTTCTTAGCCCATGCCAGCATAACTCCAGTATCTGCTCCTGTCTTCACACGGCTTCTTTTCTGTGTCTCGGCGCCTCAAATTTCTCTCTCCTTCCTGTGATAAATCCGATGACATGAGACATTGACCCTAAATCCCAGATAGTTCATCTTGAGATACTTAATTTAATTATATCTGCAAGGATCCTATTTGCAAATAAGGTCACATTCACAGATCCTGGTGTTAGGGTGTTAGGACTGGGACATATCTTTTTGGGGGACACAGTTGAACCCACTCCAGACCACGTGGGAAAGAAAAGAACAATCAACATGTTGCTTATCAGGCTGGACTCCAAAGTAAGAAGTGAGCAGGAGTAATTCTGTTTCCATAAGATGACTTTGCTTCTCTGTTCTCTGATCCCTTTTAATTAGCTGTAAAGTCATAACTCCAATGTTATTTTTCTTACTTCTAAATTCTTTGATGATGCCTCACCAGAAACCGAAGCACGAACAATGTCAAGAACTTGCCTCACTACTGACTTTTGTCAGATTGACTTTGTAGCTGCTTCCTTCATCACTTTGCTCCCAGCCCATCTTCTACCCTGTCGATTTGAATGGGATTTTTAAAAAAAGATTTTATTTATTTATTTTTAGAGAGGGAAGGGGGGGAGAAAGAAAGAGAGAGAGAGAAACATCAATGTGCAGTTGCTGGGGGGCCGTGGCCTGCAACCCAGGCATGTGTCCTGACTGGGAATCAAACTGCGATACTTTGGTTCACAGCCTGCACTCAATCCACTGAGCTATGCCAGCCAGGACTGGGATTTTTTTTTTTTACATCCTGAAAACCTTGAGATTCTTAGGAGAATCTTCATAAAGCATTAACAAGGTGTTGTTATATATGCTAGAAGTACTGGATAATATATTCCTTTTTCAATTTTGTTTGGATTTTCTGTTCCCTGAGAACTGGAACAATATGTAGGATAGCATTGGCTCTTTTCGCTCTACCACTAATTTTTTCCTTGATTTCCGACAATCTTTTTGATGTGGTTGCTTCCGGCGTAAAACCCTGCCCAGACACCTGTTTTCTTCTATTTCATGCCACGTAGGAGTCACAGTTCGGAGCAGGAGGCTGCCCTAGATAGAAGGGCCTTGGCTTTTATTTCGTATTCATTGTAAGAATGCTTATCTTTCTTCTGAAGCTACAAAACTGTAATCAGTTTGGATCTCGGACACATAACTTTTACGGTCAGGAGGAGATTAATTTGTGGTAGACTCTAGTTGGTTTTGTGATCCAACAGACTTCCTCAATTTTCCTCAGAAGCTGGAGGGCTGGACGACCCAGGACGCTGCCAGCAATCAGCAGTGCCGACCTGATTAGGTTCAGGGCCAACTGCCGTGACAGCGTCTCCAGCAAAGCCATGCAGCTGAGAACGGAGACACGCATCATGTCAGCAAATACGAGTTTTATTAAAGAAGGTCTAGTTTTTGGCTGGAGGTAGAAGCGGAATGATGGAAAAGGCCTAAAGCTAACTAGAAAGGTGGACTAATCATCAGTCTACAAACCTAGCATTATACTCCCCGATGGCTGGTGTAGCTAGCTGCTTTCACCAGCAGACAAAATAAATGCTTCTTGGCCCAGCCAACTGGGAAAGACGGGCCTGTTTTATTTGCTAACTCTGGGCTGGTGTTATGGTTATTACACAATTAAAGTTGGGGTTAGCAAATACGGCTGTGGATAAAGCCGGCGGGTTCCCCACACCAGGGGCAGGCATTGCTAATTGATTTTTCTACTCTTTCCCACTGGGCCTGGACCGGCCCCAGACACCTTCCGTCAGAGCCTCACTTGCCAAGCTGTGGTGAACGAGTTAGAATATATTAACATTCCGGTGGATGGGTTTTTTGGTAAGAATTCCTTCATGTGGATAGGTGGGGAGATAGGAGGTGACCCAACAGAATACGGACACAATGCACTGGAAGCAGGTCAAGTCAGGGCAGTATTCCTTGTTATAGTCCAGTGAGTGCCGGCTGCCGCCGCCCTGAGTATTTGAGGGGGAATGCATGTGCGGCTAAGCGCTGAAGTTGAGGAAGACCTTCGGTGGGAGTGGGGGACCAGGAAAGTTGGAATTTGTCCTCAGACTGGATCCCAGGGGTCAGGACGACTAGAGGCACCTTCGGGTGGCTTTCTGGAATGTGGGAAGGGAGCCAGCCGAGGCCCTGGCTGGGGTTTGCCAGCCCACACAGGACAGGGGCACAGTTTACTGAGCAAAAGGGATTTTGAAGCTCATTTTCTTCGTTGTGATTTACTGGCATGATTAAGACCACAGATCTGTGCTTCGGAGACCCAACTGTTTTTACACCATTTGCATCTCTGTAATTATTTCTTTTTTCTCTCTTAGATTTAAAGGAAAAAAAATACCCTGCATGAAAATGTCAGGCTGTCTCAGGAATGATGTGTTTGTTCGTTCTCAGGTCACGGTTTTCAAAGGAGAGCCAGGGAGGCCCCTTCTGTGGGAGGAGAGTCAAGGGAAGAAAACTTGAAGGAAAGAAAAATCCTGCCTTGGCTACGGAGAGGGTCTGTTTCTGTAATTTCACCTTGCACCTACCTGCTTTCAGGCACGATCACCCCAAACATGGATGGGGGAAGATCCGATTCTGTGCGCTTCACATGCTCTTTTTGGGGAGAAGAAAGAAAAGCCACAGAATGCCTGCTTCCTTCCTGGGGGCCACGGGAGAAAAGTCGGGGTTAACCAACCCGGTGCCCGAGGCCCCAGAGGCCTCTGCTCGGGACATTGGTGCAGCCACTTGCAACCTTTGCAACCTTTGTTGCAGGACCTGAAGGAAAGAAACTTCAGAGGTGGCAGATGGCGGGCAGAGAGGCCCTGTCTAAAATACTGGTGGGGAAGGAGAACCCCTGGGAAATGTGCCGCCACCCCCGCATTCCCTGTCCTGGCAGACACTGCTAATTAGTTCCGGTGCTTTCTCACCGACCTGAGATCAAGCGTCACAATTCTCGACAGGGCACTGCACACAGCCCCGGCAGGCCACGGGATTTGACGTGCGGGGGCGATGTAATTACGGTTCCTGAAGCAGACTGCCTCTCCGTCAGTTTCCAGAGGCAGAAGCCAAGTCCCGCCCCTAATTGTCTCCGCTGTAGCACTTACCTGCTTTCGTGAATGGCACTGGGTTGGCCGAGTGCTGAGGATGACTTCCTCCATGCCCAGTCCAGCCGGCCACGGCCAGTTCATAGCTGTGAGAATGTCCCTCCAGACCCTGATGGTCCACTTTGGGTCGATTTCTTATAGGAGGGACTTTAGTGTTGTACATTGTGTAGTTACTGCTCTGAGGCTCACGGTCCAAGAGGAGCTGTGGAATACATTTCTTTTCAAGAAGTATTAATTGAAAATATTGGTATTTTGTTTTTATTTTTTGTCTAATTTTTTCTTTTAATTTTAATTTTTTTCATTACCATTTAATCGCTTTATACTCCTCTCCCCGCCACACTGTTGTCCACGACCCTGAGTCTTTTTTGCTTTTTGGTCAGTCTCTCCACCCCCTAACTTCCGCCCCCCCAGCCAGGTGTCATCCTGCTCTCCATCTATGAATCTGTCCCCATTTTCCTTGTTGGTTCAGTTTTTTCATTACATTCCATGTATGAGTGAAATCATGTGGTATTTGTCTTTCTGTGACTGGCTTATTTCACTCGGCATAATGTTCTCCAGGTCTATCTATACTGTTGCAAAGGGTAATTTTTTTCTTTTTTATGGCTGAGTAGTATTCCATTGTGTAAATGTCCCATAGTTGTTTGACCCACTCATGCACTGATGAACGCTTGGGCTGCTTTCATATCTTGGTGATTGTAAATAACGCTGCACTGAATGTAGGGGTGCTTATGTTCTTTTGAATTCGTGTTTTGGGTTCCTTTGGATATATTCCCAGAAGTGGGATCACTAGGTCAAAGGGCAGATCCTTTTTACATTTTTTAAGGTAGCTCCATACTGCTTTCTACAGTGTCTGCACCAGTCTGCATTCCCACCAACAGCCCCAAAGAGTTCCCCTTTCTCCACGTACTTGATGTTAAACTAATAGCTTTTGCACAGCAAAGGAAATCATCAACAAAATAAAAAGACAACCCACAGAATGGGAAAACATATTCACTGATCTGGTAAGGGGTTAATATCCAATATTTATAAGGTACTTACTCATACTCAAGGTAAAACTGAATACCAAAAAAACCAAACAACCCAATTTAAAAAATGGGCAGAGGACCTGAACAGGCCCTTCTCAAAGGAGGTCATACAGAGGGCAAATAGACATATGAAAAGATGTTCAACATGACCAATCACCAGAGAGATGCAAATTAAAACCACAATGAGGCATTTTGTTTTTATTCACAAATACTTTTCTACTTTCCAGCCAATAGACTTGTCTACCCTCCTATTCCCAGTGCTAAGTAGAGGGCTGGTTACTTATGTGATGTTCACTAACGTTAATTTATGTATTGGGTCCCCATGCTTTTCAAAACGCTCTTGAACTTGAAAACCTGGTGGCCAAACATTGTTTGTTTCCCTGAGGACAAAATGAGAGGGAAGTAAAGTAACTGCCAAGAGTCATACTTAGGTTACACGGAGGCAGAATTCCGTTCTTGGGAGAGTGGATGAAAATTAGAATAGAAGTTCAAATTTCTATTTCTTTGGGACAGCTTTTAAATACATTCTAGCCCGAAGGCCAGAAGAGACTCAACAACCTCTCTAAGTCCCTCCGATACTGGGGACACAATCTTTTTCGAGAAGAAAGAAACCCTGGAGGGCAATGGCTGTTATAAGC
The DNA here is from genome assembly GCF_004126475.2 of Phyllostomus discolor. NCBI lineage: Eukaryota > Metazoa > Chordata > Mammalia > Chiroptera > Phyllostomidae > Phyllostomus > Phyllostomus discolor. The sequence goes on from NC_040903.2 coordinate 15,810,568, forward strand.
AATTACTTACATCACAGACCGTTGTTATCCTGTGACCAATGGCTAAATGCGAACAGAGTAAGACTCTCAGGGGCATCGTGAGAAATGTAAGTGAAATCTTAAAGGTCAGGGAGTTACATCCATTAAGTGTGGTCTCCTGGAGATGAGTGAATGTACTTACAACATTGCTAATATATTTTACCCAGAGTTAAGGGCCCATTAGCATTTCTGTTTGCAAGAGTAGGTTTGCCTAGATCCCCACACACAAATGTGTGCTTCTTGGCTAACATTGTGCGTTTCTCGGGCTTTTATTTTTCTTTCCCCTTCTCAACCTCAATTGTTAGGAGACGGTGGCAGAGTTTCTAAATATAAGCCATTGATTTTTTCCTTAACTGACTGTGATTCCTTAAGTGAAAAATCTTTCTTGTGTAAAGGATTGACTGAGAGAAGGATTTGTAATTTCAATTTATAAATCTCTTTTAATTTCCCAGTTCCTTGGTTGCCTGGAGGAGAAGTTAGTAAACTCTTTTTAAAAAAGCATTGGAACAGACTCTCCAGCTGTTCTTCAAACCCATTTTCCTCTTCCTTCTTCACATATGTTTAGACCCTATTTTCCAGACCCTCTCATAGTTAAGTGTTGCCACATGACCGAGTTCTGGCCAATATGATAGCAGAGGGGAGAGATGCCGGTGCTACTCAATGTGTGGTCCACAGACCAGCGGGGTCGATGCCACTGGGGAGTGGGTTGTAAACGCAGGTGCTTGAGCCCATTCCAGACGCACGGAGTCAGGATCTCCGCGTGCCGGCGTCCCAGGTCCATCTGATGCGTGCTACCGTGTGAAAACCCTGACATACGCCACAACCACGTCTGCTCCCTGGGACTCCCCGCATGTGCTACTTTAGGTTCTTTCCCTCTCCTGGCTTGATGTAGACAGACTGCCGTATCGTGCTTTGTAGGAGAGCTGCTCATAAATTAGGAGCATCCTTTTGGATTTTATGAAAATGAAAAAAAAAATAGCTCTTGTATAAAATCACTGAGATTTGGAGTTTAATTTTACCGTACCTTGTGTTACCTACCCTAGCTATGACAATGGTGGATGAGGAAATGACTTAGGTAACTTGAGTGATTTCCCTTCCATGTAGGAATCACTTACTTAGTTTTGGGTTGTATTTTAAGCCAGTTACTGAGAATTTACTCATTGTTCTCTCTTCGTTTCATTTCTACTGAGTATTAAAATACCCAACCGTGACTAAAGATTGCAAATTGAGTTACTGGGAGTTCTCTTTGCTTTCCAATCCTGCCCTCTGGCTTTACACATCCTGGGAAAACTCTCTCTGTCATGCTGCCCCCACCCCCCCTCGCCCCCCAGCCTTTTCTGCACATGGGCAGTGTCCCTGGGGAAGGCCCTCCTGGCGCTCTCCCTCCAGCCTTCCATGCATTCCCTGAAGGCTCAGTGTGCCCACCAGGGATTTCTCTTACGTCTCCGGCTGCACTCTGCGATTTGGGGTGCTACCTCCATGGACTCAGAGAAGGCACTTCGGCACCTGGGTGCGAGCTCCTTCCATCACTGGGCCCATCAGGAGTTTCACCCACAATGCCGGCCCATGTACGGCCATTAAAAGTTAATGGGAAGTTCATCTGGTCTCTCCTTCTCTCTACCTGTTGCCAGTTCCTCCCCCTTTCGCTGCTGCGCTAGGGATGAAGGCAACAGCGATGCCTTTTTTCTGAGGAAGGGCTTTGCACTTTTGGAACTTTGCATTTAGGTTTCTTTGCATCCTTAGCTCTTAGAATAATTTTTAAAACTATGCTTTTGTGTGCGTTTTGTGATTTTGCCTATTTTTGTTGTCTAGCGAGGGCACCATACTCTCTTGAGACTTTTTACACCCTAAAAAGAAGAAGGAGACTTTCCAATGTGGTTTTGGTAGAGACATCACTCGTGTGAATTGCCTGGGCGTGACCAAGACCCCCAGCGTGCTGGGTTAACAGAGCCCTTTACCATTAAGTTAAATTAGTTAGAATCCCAATAACCTAGGTGCTGGGAGACCCAGATATCCCAAAACAGTCTGGAGAAGCCTGTCTTTTTTCCACTTACCTTTGGCTCTCATTGCCTGTTTCTGTTGAATTCTCTCTGTTGTTTCCATATCACTTCTTGCTGCTGTTCCTTTTGCTTTGGCTCACTTCTGCCCCACATGGATGAAGGTGGGACACTTCAACAGGAGAGAAAGAGTTGGAAGGGTGGAGGTAAGGCGGTAAGGGAGGGAGAAACGAGAGGAAACAAGAGTTTAGGGACAGGTCCGTGCGCAGCCAGCGTAGGAAATGGCCGAAGGGGCACATTCCGAAATGTAGGTACGAGACACTATGTTCTCTGTATTTTTAATCATGTAGGAGCTGCACTTAGATTTTCGCTGCTGACCCTCTGAGAATCATGATTTTATTATTGAAATTTTTGAGTAACTTGCTGCTGGAGCGCTGTGTGGTCACTCCTTGGAGGTAATGATCAAGATAGTAGCAGGTGGAAAGAACGGTGGGACTGTAGTCCACACCCTCCCCAGCACCTCCCACGTGCCGGGGGGAGGGGTGAGTGGACCCACTGGGCTGAATATCTAGCTGGAAGACAGCCTGGCTCATTCCCTCTCCCCCCTTCCTTGCTGTTCTGGATAAGTCTATTTCAAGAGGCTGTTTCTCAAGCATCACCACCCATAACTGCTTCTTGCAACAAAGAATGTCAAGAGAAACTTTTCAAAAGAACCATCCTCCAAGTGATTCAGAAAAAAAAATAGTTCATCTTAAGGCATAGCTGTACTGTCACTTAGATAGAAACTCACTGTGGGTTTGAACACATTCAGTATGGCTAGAAGGTACGATTCGATCATGTGATGAATTTCACAAGGGTATCTTCATGGGGAAAAATAAGAAGACCCACCCACAGGGATGCATTTCAACAAGACACAGAAACAGGAGACCACAAAGGTCTCTCAAGGACAACTTTAGTCTTCAGTTCCTTTCGTGGCTTTGTCACATCGCATTTCCACCTGCAGCCTGCGGTTTATTTATCCTTTGCACACACAGATGTGACTGCTCCCGGAGTGTCTTTCCTGACAGAAGGGGCGGCTGCAGCGTCCAGCTGATGACTCGGAGGACTCTCGGGGCTGAGTGAGGATGCACATAGTCTTTTCCTCTGGGGCCTTCTGCCTGGTGTGCTGCTGTTTGCACATTTCCCTCCAGCGACCAGAAAAATAACTCATCTCCTCCGGGACACCACAGCCCCTTTGTTCAGACATTTATCATTGTGTTGGACATTGTGCTGCATTCTCTGTCTCCCTGCTCTGCCTCTCCCGCAAACCTGCACTGTTGAGAGGAAGGGACTTCGTCTCATTTGTGTAACACCCAGAGCCTAGCCCAGAGCACCTGGCAGGCTGCCACTGCTCAGTAAATATGTATTTAAATAAATAAATATTGATGCCGTTGCTGAAGGAATAAATGTATACATACAAAAAAGATTAATATATGTAACATGTGGAACATAATTTTGGGAATTAAAAATGCAACAATCCCTGAATCTCAAAAAACAAACAAAGAAACAAATAAAATGCAAACCAGGACTTTGATTTCTCACATGTTTGTAAGTTTGGATTTAAAAACTCCTTAAAGTAGTTCATCAATAGTATTAGGTAGCAATTTTGTTGGCCTTCTTGGAACAGAGAGGCACGTGGAGGGGCTTAAATACACTGGGGGTTAATTTTCTGCTGTAAAGTGAAATCCAGAGTCGGAGAGTCCCTGCCGGGTAGGGTGGCATCATGATGTTGGAGATGACGCTGCTGAAGATCCGCGAGCACGCCTGCACCAAGTTCGGAATTCATGTTGTCCGCTTCTTCTGCTCAGCTGCGGCTAGGGGAATACGAGGACTGGGCGAAGCGGAGTTCCAGCCCGGGCCTCAGGAGCTGCACAGATTCAACGCCAGACCCTCGGTGAGACACTTCTCCTCTGCAGGACTAGTAGCAGAGGGCCGACTTGCACGCTTGTGCTGCGGTGTGGGATTGCCCAGAGTCCTTGCCTTGAGTCAGGACACATTCCGCAGCATAATTTATACCTCGGAACAGCCCTGAGGTTTCAGACTGAGCTGGGATTTGACCTGAAGTTTCACCCTTGCTCGGCTCCTCCCTTCCTCAAATCTGGGGAACCTGACCTAAGAGAATGTTCAGGAAAAGCTGAGGCAAGGTACACAAGGTCAAGCGTGCATCCTAAGGCGGCCTCTATGCCCAGTGAAGGCACAGGCATTTGACGAGGGGAGTAGGGAGGGGTTCTCTTGTCCTAAACCCTGTCTGGCCCGTGCAGGGTGAGGCCTCTTCCACACCCCACCTCCTACCCCCGGCTGGGGCTCTATGGCCTCCGCCTTTGCTCAGGTCCTCGGTTCCCAGTCCCTTGATGAGACCCATGTGCCTTTGCTTTACACCCCACGGAGATCCTTCCTCGAAGAAGCAGTGGCTCTGAGCAGTGGCTCTGAGTGGTGATAATCTACGCTGCTACGATGCTTAAGGCCTGCTGGTTTGGCCTCGGGGATTAAAGCCTATTGCACACTGTACCGATCACAATAAACATTTAGGAATCAACAAGATTACAACACCCTGTGTTCACACATCCCTAGACTCAGAACAGGGTGCCTTGTACGCCAGAAGCTTCAAGTCCACGGGGACTTAATCTCCCCGTATTTTATACCTTGTCTATTTCCCAATGTTCTGCCTCATGCACCAGAAGTTAACTGTTCCTGCATTGAGTGTGGCCCTCTCCCCCGAAACCATAGACTGTCCTGCGGGGGGTCCTGCCCTTGTCAGGTATGAGTAGGGGGGTGCAGAGGAGGCTGCCTGCTTCTCAGATGCCAAGGGGCTGGGGGAGGGGTAGAGAGAGGTGCTGCGCGGTCCGTCCTTCTGAATCCCCAGTCGCACGCGTGGTGCCTTTCCCCTTCCCATCAGCCTGCGTTGAGCGGGTTTGGGGGCACAGAGGACCCAGCAGCTTTCGAGTAAGTGAACTTCCTACGACACAGAAGAAAACACGAGGAGTGGGAAACAAAAGTTCCTCCTTAGGTTTTCTGACAGAACTTTATTTTTCTCAGGTGCCTGCCCTCCATCATGACCGTGCACTTCAGGGGATGCTGCTCCCGGTCCTTGTCTCCGCCCCGCAGTGGAGAACGGGGCGCTCTCAGCCCGGAATGGCGCTGCCTTCCCCTTGGGCTGTGACTGGTGTGGGGGGGTGGGGGTCGGTTAAAGCAGCCCCCACCGTCCCCTGCTTGTGGAGCGTGTGGAGGACTGAGTCCTTCTTCTGATTCAGATATACCTGTTTCTATTGATGTACGTGAACTTTATTCCTGGTATTCTTATAATTTCGTTGGCTCATTCATATCAAACTTGTATAAAATGGATACCCTAATTAGGTAATTTTTACACAAACAGTTTTTATAGCAGATGAATCTGTCCCATACTAGTGCCCGTGATGTTTTTGAACTAAATTCAAGTGTGACCATCTTTCTCCTACTCCAAAATACCCTGGAATAGAGTGGAATCTACATCCACACACCTCTTTGTAACTGCTGGGATTTTCTGTTCCAGTGAAACAGATTGTGTGGATTGTGAGTCCCTGCCGCTGAGGCTAATTAGAAAGGCAAAACGGGGAGCTGGGACTGGAAATGGGAGGAACGGCAGATGGGAGAGGAAGGAGGGAGATGTTTGTGGTGAGCCCTTGGGGAAGACCAGGGAAGGGGAAGCAGGGTCAAGAGTAAACGAAGGAGGTTATTCAGGTGACATCTTGGGGGGGAGTTGGTGGGAGAGGGCTTCATAGAAACGTGACCCAGGGAAGGGGTAGGATGCATCTTCCAGGTCTTGTAATGAGGAAGGCATTGGACGTTTGAATGGAGAACTAGGAAAAAAAAAAAAAAAAAAAAAAAAAAAAAGGAAAAAAGAAATTTACAAGCACTTTGCTGAAATTTTGAGGGACTCTTAAAACTTTCAAGCAAGAAAGTTAAATAACAATTAATATTATGGTATCCATGTTTTACTAATTTAAGATCATTATAATGTCTTTTTTATTTTTAAAATACAAAATATGTTAAATGACTTTCACAGGTGTAACTGTGATTTCAGTTCCCAGAATGCAATTTTTTATGTTATCTTAGTTTCCCAACATCAGTATCTCTGACAAGGATTTTCTGCACTTTAATTTTGAGTTTGATAAGGACTGACAATTTTACATTTCATTCTGCTAAGTCTTATCTCATTACAGTTCTTAAAGATGGGTTGATAGAAATGCTAAACTTATGCTTAGCAAAAACGCATCCCAAACAGAGTAAAAGAAAAAATCAGACAACAGACTAGGGAAAACATATGAGTTCAACACATGAATTGCAAGTATTTAAGATCGCTAATCTACAAAAATCTCTCGAATCAACAAGGAAATGACATACACACTTAACGGAAGACTTGGTGTGAGGCATAAATGAGCAACTCAGAAAAGTGGTTGTGTGCAGACAGTGAGCGTGCAAAGCTCCCCAGCGTCTCTGTTGGCCACAGACATGCAAAGGGAAAGAATGCCACACCTGTGTGGGTCAGCAGCTGGGCAAACATTTTTAAAAAATTGTGCATAACCCAGCCCTGGCTGGCATAGCTCAGTGGATTGAGCGTGGGCTGCGAGCCAAAGCATCGCAGGTTTGATTCCCAGTCAGGGCACATGCCTGGGTTGCAGGCCATGGCCCCCAGCAACCGCACATTGATGTTTCTCTCTCTCTATCTCCCTCCCTTCCCTCTCTAAAAATAAATAAATAAAATCTTAAAAAAAACACCCTTAAAAATATTGTGCATAACCTGTGCTGGTAAGTATGTGCAGCACTGAGAAGTCTCGTATATTGCTGGTGGGACTGTGGGTTGCTATACATTGTTGGAGAAGTATTTATTTTGAAAACAAATATATTCTTTGACCCAGAAATCTCCTATAGCCTCCTGGTAATTTATTTCACAGAAATAAAAGTAAGTAGTAATCAAGGATATATGTTTAAAGCTGTTTACTGCACAATTTTTATGATAGAAAAACTTGGTTATCGATGAGGGAGTAGATGAGTGAATTATTGGGCATTTATGTTATGGAACTCAGTCAGCTATTAAAAATAATGTGTTTGTCGAATATATTTTGCATGCTGCTTCTAGAATGTTCTTCACCCACAGAACTGCATGGCTTACTCTCTCACTTCCTTTGACTCTTTACTCAGTTATTATTGCCCTGTCAGTGTGACCTTTCTCGACCACATTATCTGAAATCATTGTCTGCACCACTCTATCCCGTAGTCGTACCTTATTTTTTCTTAATTTTAATTTTTATTTCACTTGTATTTGTTTTCTTGATAGCATGAGTCTCTGGCCTTATGTTATACACCTGTGCTTGCTGGTTGTCTTTCCTGCTACTAGAGTGAATGCTCCATGTGGGCGGGGAGTTAGGAGATTTGTCCGCGGTTGTATCCTCAATGGCTACTGCCTGGCATACTGTGGACGTTCAGGGAATTTTTTTCCATGAATGAATCTGCAGTATTGGCCTAGAAGACAATGCTCCCTTCCCTCTACTTCCCCCCCATGTTCCTGAGAGCACCCCCAAAGGAACCTCCTTCAGGCTCAACTCCCTCTCAGAGCTGGCTTTGCAGGGAACTTGGTCTGAAACAACATGCACACGTATATATGAGCAATCTGTCTTTTTAAAAATATAAAAAGGCAATAGTATATTTTTTCCTTCTCTAATTGCAATTCTAAAGGATCATCTCAGCTCCAGAGCTTCCCATGGAGTCAGCTGAGACTTTGGTTGAGATTTTATTATAAACCAACTTTTCCCTCTGCCTGACACTGTCACCTTCTCCTCCCTTCCACAGGTGTTGCCTCCTCTGGACCGTGCACCTTTGCCCTACACCTACTCTGCCCATTTGCTTTGGAGGCGGGTGCTTTCTTAGCTTTCTGGCCTCTACCTACAAATCATGATTATACATCACCATGAGTCCAGGCCCCTCATTCCATTCCAGCTTAATCCTTGCGAGGGATCCCTTTCTTTGATGGAGTTAGGGTCAGAAGGTGTAAGAAAACTGGGCCAAATCTCAGACAGATTTGTAAAGAGATGACGCTGAATTTCAACTCTCCCTAACTTTCCTCTTCTTTCTCCACGACGTGGAAGTCCTAGGTCCAATATGAAACTGTGCGGGTATAGAGAGAGTGAGATGTGGAGGGGGGTTTGGGAGCAGGAAGGGGGCTGAAGGATTTAGCTCAGGCCACGTGCAGTTTAGGTGGACACGAGCAGACGGGCATCTATCCTTGTGGATGTCTCTGTTTTATTTCTCTATTAACAAATACACAAACCAGACGAGGAAGCGCATGATCTGCATTATGTTTTGCATCTGTGATATTTTCCTGGCCATCCTGTCTCTCCTCTCTGGACCAAGACACCCAAACAAGCTGAGGCACGTAGTCGGCCAGGACTGGACTATCCAGCCCAGCTAGTGAGACAGAAAGGTCAAAGGACAGAAAGGACTGTTTGTTTGTTTTTTTTAACAGATGAGCGTAGCAGGCATCAGCACGCGTGCTTCATAAACAGTCACATCATCGCCTTGCAAGTGGAATCCGTGCCGTATTTATATTTCCAAGGAGAGTGCCGCTTCAGCATATTGTTAATTAGGACACGACCTGAGGCTAGTGCAGATAAATCTCCTCAAATATGCTTACTGGATGGAGTAATCGTAATTAATTAGCACAGAAGCTTGGGCCAAAATGCGAGGGTTTGAGGGGAATCTCGCTTTCCCTGTCGCCTGTCGGGTAAGCAGCGGAGCGGCGCCCGGCTGAGGTGCACTTGAGCACAGACTTCACCAGCTCATCCTAATAGGTACCGTGGTGTTAGGTGATCAAGAGATGATAAATCGACAGCCAGTAATACCCTTTCAATTACCCTTGTAAAGCTGCTACTTAGAGACCTCAGGGGTATTAGATCAAGACACGGGCATGCTAATGGGCAAGATGCCTGCGGAGAGAGCTTGGCGCTGGAGAGTCAAGGAACTTAAATTTGCTGTAATGCCTGACCTCCTCTCGGTAGCACTGACATTTCTCCCTCAGTTTGTAGAGTGCTTGCCTGAAGGTGACCCACTCTGCGTTTCCCGGGGACCCGTGGAATCGTTGTTAGTACGAGGCAGATTTCCTTTTATTTTAAAGTATTTTTGCAGGCCTCTGCATGGTTTTCCCGGACACTGCCCTATTGCAGTAGAATGGGCTGGACCCGCCCCAGGCCCCGCCCACTGTGGGAGCCCGTGCCTTCTCGAGCTTTGTTCTGTGGTGTCCTTCTCTGGCTCACACACTCATCTCAGGAGTCATCCTGCAGCCCAGTGTTGCAGCTCTCGCGTGGATGGGGCCAGGTGCTCTGTGGACTATGACTGTGAACAAGACTGAGTTCCAGCCATTGGCAGCTCCCAGGGAGACTTTGGGCAAGGGGCTTTCTTGTCCCCCTAATTCCTACCACTCTTCCGGAGCCATCCGACGGAAACATAGTACACCTTGGGGTTCTCCAGAGAACCAGAACTGGTAGGAGATCTGTTTCTGTCTGTCTGTCTATCTACGTATCTATCTACCTACCTGTCCATCTGAGACGAGATTGATTGTGAAGAATAGACTCAGTTAGAGATGCTGAGAAGCCCCATGCTGTGCTGTCTGTGAGCGGGACACGCGGGACAGCCGGTGGTGGGAAACTGAGTCTGAGACTGAACACCCGAGAGCCCGGGGAGCCAATGGTACAAATCTGTGTGAGGGCAGGAGAAGGGGGGGGAGATGTCCCAGACCAATCAGTGAGGCAGGCAGGGGGGTTCAGTTCCTGCTTCCTCTAATTTCACTCTTTTTAGGCCTTCAGTGAATTTGATGCTGCCCACCCCCATGGGGGAGGACAGTGCACTGTACGGAGTCCGTGGCGCCCCACGGCCGGCCAGGTTCTCACTACTGACCATCCCGGGGTAGAAGTGGCAAGTGGGTGCCTGCAGTGGAAGCAGCTTCAAACAACTCCAAATAGTAGACTAGGACCAGTGTGCTTGTTCCACACACGGTTATTCAAAGAGCTGAGGTCCGAGCAAACCCTGGTGTAGTCCAAAGAAATTGCCCGGAGGACTGGCTGGGAAAGACATGGGTTTATTAGGATTTACCTGCACGCTGGAGGCGGCCAGCGGGTGAAGTTTTCCGCAACCCAGGCTGCCCAGCACAGGGGTAAGTAGGGTACAGAAAACAACGCAGCTAGGGCGTGCGGGGGTTGGGGAGGGGTGGGTCGTGCTTGCGTGCAAGCTGTGTGAGGTCAGAACGCTAGCTGTTTCTCTGCGGTTGCTTACGGTCCGGCTGCACATCTGAAAACATTTCTTTTTGGCAACTTCCTTGCCCAAGGAGCTGAGCAGGCTCCCAAGGTTCCCCGGCGTACTTAGAGATGGCTTTCACCCTATTCCCACAGGTGGGAGGGGGAGCTGGGGGAGGGGCCCTGGTTCTTACACACCACACACATGTGGATCTTCAAGGTGAGTCCTCAGTCTCTCTTTCCAGTCAGATTAGCACCCCCTGTTTTACCTCCCCACCCCCAACACACACACACCTGACGTTCAGGAGCCTCTGATGAGACCCTTAGGGGAATGAGCGTCTGGTGCAGGAGGCAGGTGACCCTCAACCAGCCTTAGCCAAGAGCAGGGTGTGGACAGACTCTAATGTAGATGTAAGTGCCACAGGACCAGAGAGAGTGGGTAAAGAGTTTTGACTTTTGTCATAGATAATGTTTAAAAGCGGGTGTACCGATGGATCCAAAGTCGAGCTTCCTCCAGGAACAAGAAGAGGGATATATAATAAAGGACCTATTTTGCTGACTCAATAAAAGGGCAGCAATGGAAACGCACACAAAAGTTAGCTTGAAGTAAGCCTCAAGAAACCTGAGCTGCATTTTACCTTAGAGCATCCAAGGAGGGCTCAGCCGTCTGGGTCCAGTTAAACCAAGGCTGGAGAACTTAAGCCCAAGGTGGAGGCTGCAGACTCATTAGTGGGGAGCCAGAGCCTGAACACTAAGCTGCCTGAGCTTGGTACGAAGCCCCGGCTTATGACGGCGAGCTAACAGACCCTCCGCATGCCTCCGTCAGCAGGGGCCTTGCCTTCGGTGAAGATGGGGGGTTATGTCTCTGGGAGGTTATGGAGCGTCTCTGAGGGCGGGCAGCAGATCCATACTGATGCTGGCAACAGAATCACATAATTCTGCGGACTCAGAGCGGTGTCTCAGTTATTACCTGAGAGCTGCGGAGATGCCCAGGAGGAGTGTGTGGGTGTGTGTACGCGCACTCGCGGGTACACACAGGACGTGCACAAGCTCTCTCTTCACCCCTCCTCTGGCTTCCAGAGCACCGTGTGTGTTTGTCACCCTCTCTGTGTTTGTCACCTGCTATGCCCTTTCCTGCAGTCACTGGTGCAACCCCCCTTGTCCTCACTGGACACGTGAACCACCATATTGTCACCTGCTATGCCCTTTCCTGCGGTTGTTGGTGCACGCCCCTTGTCTTCACTGGACGAGTGAACCACCATGACAAGGAAAGCGAGTTCTCCACTTGCTTTCTAACACAGTGCCAAGCACGTGACAGTGCACCGAGTAGGCACACAGAGTTATAATGGCCGTTCCACCTCTTCCCCGTTTACGCATGAAAGTGACGATGGCCATGAGAAACAGCAAGTGTCTCTCTGAGACAGACGGATGTGGTGTTCCAGAGGAATGTGGGTATTTCACTAAGCATACATAATACTGAGTCATCCTTGTAAATCCTCTTCAAATTCAAGTAAGTCCCTGTAGTCCGCCACTGCTCAGCCATTGAGTAAGTCTGTGTTCCTTTATCTGAGTTCATTTATATGAGGCAGATACTAGTTCATGACATAAGCGGACTTGTGGTGACAACATTGCTTGGGTGAGTAGGCATTTTGGACTGAATTGTGTCTGAGCCCCATTCATAGGTGGAAGCCCTCACCCCGAGGACCTCAGAACGAGACTGTGTGTGGAGATGGGGCCTGTAAATGGGGGATTGTGTTAAATGGGGCCGTGGGCCCAGTTCAATGCAGCTGGTGTACTTAGAAGAGGAACAGACAGCAGCGAGGGACGCACACGGAGAAAAGGCCGAGTGAGGACACAGCAAGGGGGTGTCCGTCTGCGTGCTGCGAAGGAAGGCCCCAAGAGAAACTAAACCTGCCAGTATCTTGACTTCAAGCCTCCAGAACCGGGAGAAAATCAGTCTCTGTTGTTCAAGCCATCCAGTGTGTGGTAGTTTGTAATGGCAGCTCTCGCAAATGAATATGCTTAGTTTTCAATATATGTGTGTTTGAGTTAATATTATAGAGGAAAAGACATGATTCAGAAAAATTTTCTATCTAATTAGCAGGTAGTATTTGCTATAGGTAGTTTTGGCTATCGATAGATGCAAAGAAACCACCTCAAAGCTTAATCACTTAAAATGAAAATTTATTGTTATTTCTCATTTTTTTTGGTGGGTTGACTGGGCTCAGCTGAACAGTTCTTGCTTGGGATCTCCATCAAGGTGACGACAGATGTCAACGGGCACTGCAGGGACTAGAGAGTCGTCCAGGTCAGATGTCCAAGGTGGCTTATTCCTTGCACATCTGGTGCCCAGGCAAAGACAGCTGGAAGGACCAGGGGCTGACTGAACATCTCTTGTCATGTGGCCTGTGTATGTGGCTTCTTCGCACGCAGGGTTTTCGAATGTCAGGGTGGTCTCCGGTAGTCAAACGTTTTACATGGTGGCTGGCTTCCACCCAAATGAGTATACCAAGAGGCCACGCTAGAAGACGCTGCAAGGTGTCTTCGGCCTGGGAAATCGCTTCTGCCACAATGGGATGCTCATGAGTGAGCCACAGGGTCAGTTCAGATTCAAGGGGAGGGGTGCAAACCGGGAGGCGTGGTCCGGCGGCTGGGCTGTGGGATGCCAGCCACTGTGTGCATCCTGACTGAGGGATTAGAATCAGATCATCACCGGTTAGTGTCTGGACATCTACGTAATGATTCTAATGCATTTTCCACTTTGTATCTAGATTGGTCTTCTTAACGCATCCGAGTTAACCTATTACTCAGAACTCTCCGATCTTTCCCATCTATTCAGCTCCTGGGTGATCTAGAATGACAGTTTCAACCTGACTCTTATGGCCCGTGAGTATGAGGCAAAATCTGTATGTCGTACATAATTTTTCCTTAGTAAGAGTTAAAGAACAGGAGTGTGGGGGAATTGTTAACTTTAGAATTCAAATGTATTAAGAGGTAGTCATGATTTTCTTTTATGATAGCGTCGCTCTCACTTGAATTCTAACACCCTGGCATAGCGAAGCAAGTGATGGGGCTCTGGGGGCGCACAGAGAGGGGCCCTCGGCCAGCAGGTTTCGCACGGGCAGCCCGCGGCATGCGGCCACCGCAGCCACAGCTGTGGTCGTTAGGCATTATCATCTGGGGCTCCATTGTGCAAACGGTGCTCAGCGGAACGCTGTTAGCAGCATGTTAATAGCATTTCTGCAAATCAGTGAAAACTAATTAAATGAATAAAAACTTAAAATGGTGGTCTGTAGTCGAGTAAAGGTAAGGTACACTGCATTACTGCTGGTGATTTGTGAAGGGGATATTCATTCTATTGCTATAGGTTTTGCTCACAGATGCATTTTTAATAAAGAATAAGCTAATGGTGGTTCAATAAAAACACTGAGTAACAAAGTACCTGCTGAGTCATTAGAGAGGAGTAAAAATAATGCTAGGAACGTTCCCGGTTTGTAATGATCTACCAGTTAGACCGTGAAAGCCACATGCAAAGGACGTTTGAAGGAATAAGGGACTTATTCTTAGCACCATGAAGAGCCTGCAAATTGCATTATTCTAAACCATAAGTCACTTATATATGTTGATCATGTATTAAAATATTTGATTAAGAATATAAGGTTTAATAAAACTAAACAATTTTGTCTTTATAACTACATGAATCTTTTGCAACATTTATTAGTCTGATTTGTAACATGCTTTTTATACATACAACGCACACAAGCCAGTGAATAAACAAAACTCCCTGGGACCATTCACCGTATTTCCAATTCCGTTGTCTATTGTTACACAGCAAACCACCCCTGAACTTGGTGGTTTACAATAATACACATTTCTTCCTTCTCCTGGTCCCGTGGTTTGGTTGGGCAATTCTTCCACTGATTTCACCTGATGTGGCTGAATTCAGCCCGTGGGCCCCTCGTGGGCTGGCTGGTCCAGGACGGCCCCATTTCTCTCCCAAGAGTGGCCTTGGATGGGTTCGCAGGGGTAGCTGGGGCGGCTGGTCCCTCTGCACCTGCCCGCTCTCATCCCGGAGGAGGCTGGTTCGGTTTCCTCACGTGGCAGCTGGGTTCCAAGGACAGAAGCTGCAAGTCCTTTGGTGGCCCGAGTTGAACATTGTCACTCCCACCCCATTCTAGGGGGCAGAGCAAGTCCCAGGGCCAGTTCACGGTGTGGGGAGACAGACTTCACCTTTTGATGGGGAAACAACAAACAACTTGTGGCAATATTTAATTGACCTCAGTTCTCAGGATTGTATTTATATTAGACTGCTAGGGCTGTGTCTTAGTCCACGTAGGCTGGTGTAGCAAAATACCTACCATAAATTGGGTGACTTACAAAGAATAAAAATTTATTTCTTACAGTTCTGGAGGCTAGGATGTTCAAGATCACGACACGGGCAGACCCAGTGTCTGCTGAGAACCCGGCTCCTGGCTCACAGGTGGCTGCTGTCCTCTTGCGCTGTCCTCCCTTCTCATTCACGCAGGTTCCACCTTCATGATGTGGTCACCCCTGGAGGTCCCACCTCCTAAATACACTGAAGTCATCCACAATCTATTCCTGGCTGTTTTTCTGACTCTCCATTAAAATCCTGTATCAACTAATGCTATAGCCATAAAGGTCTATATCCTACCACCAAGAAGTGATGCTTTTCTTACATCTTTAATATTATTTATAATATTTTTCCAGTAAATATTTCCTGCTCCTTTCTTTCTCCTTCATCTTTCTATTCCTATGCATACTATTCCTGAAGACTTTCCTAAATGCCTTGTCAGGAATCATTTTCCAACGTTTAGTTTTCTGTATCTAGGCTTATGTCCATCTTTTCTTCTCCTGCAAAAAGCTTTATTGTTTCCATGTGGTCCAAGGCATGGGAGAGGGCTCCACGTGGTTGCAGGGAGAGGCTCAGACAGAAGCCAGGCACCAGAGGGATGCAGGGGGGGGCCCTCAAAGGCCTCAGGACTCCAAAGGCTCCTAGTTGTGCTTGAGGGTGAGCCTTTTGAGGAGATACTGGGCCGGTCCAGCCTGAGGGCTAGGCAGGTGTCACCCATCGTATGGATGAGTTTCACCTGCTCATCCAGGACGTAGTTCTCCAGGAAGTTACAGAGCAGAGGGTCTGTGTGGGCAGGACCCAGGGCCTGCAGGTCCCAAAGGGCCCGTGCTGGGTTCCTCCCTTTGGCCACAGTGGCTTCCACGGCATCCAGAGTGTCACCCACTCATCCAGGGAGGCTTCTGGACATCCTGGAAGAGGGTGTGCCCACTGCACTGATTTTGCATCTTAAAGAGATGCTCAGTACTCTGGAGCTTCCCCAGGGCCAACTCTGGGAAGAGGTGAACCTCACTCCCCAGAGCCTCAGCGTCGGTGGAAAGAGAAGCCCGGAGAGAGGTAGGAGTCGGAGGCCTGGAGATGCAGGGGGACCAGGTGGGCGACAGGGGCCTCCACCTGAGTGGAATAATTCTGATGAGTCTGGGAGCTCATGGGTGTTTGGCAATAGGGAGTTAAGCACAAATGTCGGTGTTGGCTGGCCTTGGAGGCTGAGTGAGGATGACTGAACTGGTGCTGAAGGCGGTGACTGGAGAAGAGGTTGGGGGAGGGTCGGAGGCTGGAAGGAGAGTGTCCCTGGGTCTGTTCCACCCAAACACTGTTGGAGCAAGAGACAGGTGTGGGGGACTGCCGAGGGCACTGCTGTCTTATCTGTCTTGTTATTTTGAAGTGTGGTTCTCCTTATGAATCTGGAAAGAGTCGATTCTGTGTGGTACAAACAGTCAGCCTTTGGGCCTCGTTCTTCTATCAGCTGTTTGGTCTTAGACCTCGGTTTCCTTATCCTTGATCTTGATACCCCGGTGATCATCGAATCTGTTGCATAGGGTCAGTGTGTGCATTTGATGCATTCATTTAAACTATGAGTACCAGCCACATAGAAGGCATTCGGAGGCAAGAGTTTCCATTGCTTGCTTTCCCTAGAATGCTTTGGAAATCGGTTATATTCAGCTGATATTTGTTGAACAACTAAAGAGGTAGAATTTAATTTTCTAAAGGTTTTTCAAATAGGATGGATTTGAGACTACTTTGTCCTTCCCTGACTTCCCTACTTGAAGGAAAAGCTAAATTTTTAATTTCATGAACTAAAAAAAATCCCCTACAAAACTAGACTAGTGTCAACCATAGTACATGAACATATGTGTGTTGTAACAAATATTCACTAACTGAATGAATGCACAAACCATTGAGTCTGAAACCTACAACGGCTGAATCGGGTACGTAGGCTAGTGGCATCATCAAGAAAAACATTTTAAGTTTGTGACAACTTATTCTTTTATAAAACAGCTTTTTTATACAAGTAAGTGCACATATTGAACAATTTCATGAGTTTGGACATATGCCACCCCTCTCGAGACCATCACTGCAGTGAGGTGACAGATTTATCCAACACTTCACAAGGTTTCCTCAGGTACTTTTTGTTTCAGTAGCGAGAACACTTAACATGAGATCTCTCTTAACAACTTCTGGAGCGCCCGGCGCCCGGCGGTGAGCTGTAGGCGCTGTGTTGTGTGGCAGGCCTGTCTCTAGAACTTTGCATCCAGCACAGCTGAGACTTTGGGACCATTGAACGACTCCCCGGTTTCCGCACCTCCCAGCCCCTGGCAACCTCTGCTGTTTTCTCTGCTTCTGTGAGTTTGATTATTTTAGAAACCTCAGACAGAAGTGGGATCATGCATATTTATGCAAGTTTATTCTTGATGCCGCAGCACCTGCTGAGCTGTAGGATTTCATAAACCACCTTTGTTCAACTTCCCTTTGAAGTGTGCCCCTCATCGGTCTGGGCTCCGCTCCGCTCGGAGTTCTTCTCCCGCCTCACCAGTGCACGGGGCCCAGGGAGACTCACGCACCGTCCAGGAGGTCACCCAAGTCAGAATCCTTGCAGTCTCAGCTAAACTCACAAGAGGATCTTGCTTTGTCGTGTTGGAAGCTGTGACACAACTGGCAGAGAGAGAACCCGCTGTGCACCCTCTCTGGGCCAGGCTGTGTCTGAGGCGTTTCAGTGATACAATCGTGAGAATCTGTGGCATAGGCTGCCAGCATGGCTGGTTCCCATCCTGGACGAGGTAGCTTTTGAGATAAGCCAGGAAGGAAGGAAATTTAAAAGGTGGAAGGAGTGGTCAGCAAGCCAGGAAAAGTGCTAATAGAGGAGCAAAGAGCTGTGTAGAAATCTGGGTTTCATGTCTCGTGTATTCACCGCAAAGGTTTTGTAATTAATTCCTATTATTAGATAGGGTACAACTAGGCAGCTGCAACAGAAGCCTGATAATACAGTGGCCTAACGAACAAAGAAGTTTATTTCTCTCTTATGAAACAGGGCTGATGTGAACTGTCCAGGTTGGCAGGGTAGATATTTTCCACGTGTTTTGGTTGGTCCTCCCCGAGGGTGTCGCCATTTTCTGCGTGGTTGAAGCTGGACCGGGTCCATGTTCAGGGTCCAGCCATGGGGAAGGGGTGGGGGCGCATGGAGGAGGCACATCTATCCTACAACCAGGTTGATGGGGATGAAACGAGGCTGGGAGGAGTCTCCTCCATGGGCCCGTGCTCGCCTTTGATTCCATTCAGCTGGATAGAGAGGAAGGCTTTGGTGGGCCACCTGCTGTCTTACTGCATTCCTGCTTGTTTCTCCACTCCTTTCAAAGTGTGTTGGGAGTGAAAGTGGGCTCCCTGGGAACAGGGAGGGGTGGGAGGAGCAGGTGCGAGGAAGAAGAGGCCTTAGAAGCATCGAGAGCCGTGGTGTGGGCCTCTCACCAGCTCCCACTGACCACACTGGACAGAGTTCTCTACTTCTACAACCAAACAAAAATGGAGACATTTTTTCCAATTTGCAGAACCCCCTCCCCCCACAGAGTTAAGTTAGATTAGAATGTTTACAACTTAGTCTTCCTGTAATTGTTCATTAAAATGTTGGCACCTGCTAATGCCTAAATGCAGATAAGGGGGAGAAGAGATGAGGCAGAAGATGAACCTGTGAGGTCTGCGATGCGAAGGACTTTCCCAGGAGCACGGCAGCCTCGGCGATCAACAGTCCGTGTTGTATTCCGGGGGCCTGTGTGTGTCTGGTCGGGATTGCACTCGGCATACATGTCATGCAGTCGTGTTTCCTGCCAGAGAAAGCGCTTCCTGTCTTGTGAGATGGAATTAAGCACGCCATTATTTTGTGTGGGCGGCAAAACCTGGCGACTCTCAGGCACTCCTCCGTCTGAGCGTGTGCGAGAACTGTTTAGGGCGCAGGGACGACCTGCTGTTTCATTAGCTTGGACTCATCCCACCCTCTGCCTGCGATGGCAGGTGCTGTGGGGCGCCAGGTGAGCAGCCTCGCTTACAAAGACACGCCCTCAGACAGGCTGCAAGAATCTGCGCACCAGTGGAACGCACACCGCGCAGACGCACTGGAACACTGTGAAAACCCACACTGGATGCAGGGCGACCCTGGGTGCCAGATGTCCGCCCCCACCTGCTTCCCTGAAGCACATGCCAGTGGTGGCCATGTTCAAATTTGTACTTAATAAGTTAAATTTTTTTTTTACCCCAAAAAGCAGGAAGCCTCTTTGGTGGGACTGCCATTGTCTACAGATGCAGGCTGGGGGGAACGAAGCCCAGTGCAATGAGAACCAGACCAAGGCTCACGGTTTGTCATGCCCGAGAGGGTCAGGGAAGGGGCATTTCACTGCTCTCTGCCTTCTGAGCGTCTCCCTCGGGGTCCTATCTGCCTCATCAAATCCAGCCTCTGACTCAGACACCAGCCCCCTGGGAGTTGTTCTCAGATCCAGAGTCAATAAGCGGAGCTGTCAATCACCCCGGGCCTTCTGAGCTGCCGGGGCTGCCTTTCTGCCTGGGGATTTCGCGAGACGCTCCGTTTTCACAGCGGCTCGCTCCGCTCTCGATGACGTTTGCTAATTCTCACGATTAATTGCCTCATTAAGTGCAGGAGATTCCCACAGTATATATGCTTTGGGCCAGGTTGTCAGATACTTTTGAAAGGGTTTAACGTCAATAAAAGTTTCGCCGGTGTCATTAGTATAGTTCAGTAAGCATTTAACAGCTCCGCTTGGGCGATCGCTGCTGGGGGGCAAGACTCCGAGGTTACCGCTCCTTTGAACGCTCCATGCCATGATTGCATTCTTCCAGGGGAGCGGAAGTTGGCGTGGGGGGATGGGGAAAGGTGGGGAGACCACGGAAAAATGAACAAAAGCTACATCAAGCTTGGACATTTCCAGTGTCCACCACAGCATAAATGTAATCACGCTGTTCTAGTTCCTAAATACGAGGCTCAAGTCTGGCAGCTGCAGGACGAGACTTTGCTGCTCTCCTTTATGACCCCAGGGCGTTTGTATCGGCTTTTCTTCCTACATGATGCTTTTCTTCCGGCCCTTCTTTTGGTTCTCAGTTTCAAGGGTACCACACGGGGGAGGCACCTCATGACCTTAGTAAAAAATAGCTCCGCCTGCCATCAGGCCATCCCTTACCTTTCTCACCTGACATGGGAACACGTTGCTTTACTGTCTGTCTCCTCTGGAGCAGAAGGACTGTGGCTTCCTCTCGTTCGCGGCCGCATCCCCAGAGCTGCAACAATTCTTGGCACATTATGAGCCCCCAGTAAATGTATGACAATGGGAGAAATGAAATACTAATAATAGCAACAGTAATAATAATAAAGGCTTTCCAAATAGTCTCATCCAGAATAAAACACCATTCACCTAAGGAACTCATTATTCCAGTTATTGTTCCATATATACTTCTACAAAAATAGGATACAATTTTGGATGCTATTTTAAGAGTTTTAACTTTAATTTCATTTGCATTGAACAGAAGAAAAAAATGGAAGTAAAAGAAAGGTGAACTTTCCAAAAGATTTTTTTTTACTGCGATTGAACATGACTTCATCAAAGGTTTCACTACAGAGATTATGAAAAGCATGAAGGAGTTGGGGTCCCTATTATTATTATTATTATTTACTTGGTGCTTAAGTTTCTGTCCTGAAAGATTGGCGTTCTCACAATTTCTCTCACCTTCCCAATTTTTGTTTATTATATTATTTGGTTTATAATGTCTACGGTTAACTTTTTCTTTGGTATCCGTGACTTGTAGAACTTGGAAGTATTTGTTTATATTCAGCGGAGTCCGTACCTACTCACATCCTTTGTAATGGGCTCCTCCATTCTCCAGGCTCAAATTTAGATCAAACCCCTCTTTTGACTGGATTTCACTGGCGAGTGGATTTTCCCAGCAGGCCCATAGGTGGCACTATAGCATTGCTGTTAAGACAGAAGTTTCCAGTGTCACTACCTGGGGTTAACCTCTCAGCTCCTGCGTTTCCTAGCTGTGTGACCTTGGGAAAGTTACTTACTTTCTCTGTATCTTAGTTTACTTGAAAAACGGGGGTGATGACACCCTGCTCCGTAGGTCCGTTAGTTATGTGGGTTAAATGAGATAACGCACGCTCTTCACACGGTGCAGGACACGCAGCGAGTCCCTTACTCCCCTCCAGAGAGGTTACATTCCTTTCCGTGTTGTTTGCCCCAAAGATCTATCACCCAGGCTAACTGTGGACACCAACAGACCAAGTATTCTTCCTTTCTGAGACCTCACACTTAAATTACACAAATATTGCTGTTCCCTTATGTCCGGCTCCCTCCAACGGGGGGACTTGGGAGTTCAAACGCCATGATCTCTGGCCTGTGCAGCCCTGACAGTGGCTGAGAGGAGGGAAGGCACCCAGCGAGGGCGGCGGGAGGTCAGGCCGCGTGCTGCTGAAGCGCTGCTGAAGCACTGTCGTGAGCCAGCGGCCCGGGAGAAGGTCTGTAGCTACGATTGCAGCCACAGCCGGCTTGCGTCTGACAAGTTTATTTCCGCAGTTGGATGTGATTTGCTTTAATGCTGATATCCCTCCTGCCTAGGTGCATGCTGCTTGCTCAGATGTTGGTCACATTTCGATAATCATTTAACCTTTATTTATGGAGCCCCCACGGTGCCGATAATCATCTCTGGCTGCCGGAGGAGGAGGAGATGCACAAGAGAGCGGATGTGCTGCCCGAGGACCGCCTCCCAGTGACAGTTTCTCCTGAAACTGACTTGGGCACCGAACTGGCGTTTTGAATTTCCGGCAAAAAAGGAAAATGGGAGACAATGTTTTATATTTCCCTTTTAGGAATTTTGATTAAGCCCTCTTTTATTTTCTTACTATGATGCTTGCAATTTGGTCGTTTCTCCATCCCTCTAGCCCTGGACGTAAATGTGCTTGAACTCATCTGTAATATTTCCATCACTGGACCAGAGAGGTCAGGGACTGGAAAGAGCAAAGGAGGAGGACAAAGGATTTTCAAATGTCCTTGGTGAACCCCTGTACCTATTCATAAATGAAATTTGGCGTTTTAAATTTAATTTGTGTTTTTTTTTTCACCTGGGAAATATTTTTTTAAGGCTTTGACATAAGGGTTATGGTGGCTGAATAAAAATAAATTAGGATGCATTCTGTATTCTGTTTAAATAGCATTTAAGTAAAATAGTATTAGAATGACATATTTCCATTTAATTTAGAAGCTTTTAAAAAGCAATGCCTTTAATTCTAAAGAGTACTTCGGAATTTAGTTATTTTTCCCCAGAGACCTGGTTATGGGTTATACTTATCAATTTCCTTCCAGGGGACTGTCAACACGTATGAATTATTTTTAATCAAGAAAAATGTTACTTGAATTTTAGGCTCTTGCCTACGAACACGCTCTTTAGTCTGGGAATCAGAACCTTGGTCCAGGGAGATCCGATAGAGCACGGACCGAAGGGCTTTCTGAGGGGCCCCTTGCTTCCGGGCCATCGGAGAGCAGCATGAGTGGACCTCACGGCCTTGACCTTTTGCTCCCCGCTGAGGCAGACCTGGCATTGTGCCTTTACCTTCCACCGAGGACTGTCCTGAGGAAGTCACGGTTTTGCAGGGGTATTGCTGAAGACATTTAGTTCTCTCCTACTCACATCCTCTCTGTGGAGACTGAGGCGGGATCTCTCCGTTAGAACCGCGCTGTCTGCCGGCGGCTGCTGAGCAGCGGAAATGCGGCTAGCGCACCCGAGGTGAGGGACCTTATTTAATTTATAATTAATTTAGACTTAAAAACAAATACTCAGCAATTCAGGAGCTTTTAAGTACATTGGAACAACGTGGGCATGTGAGTCTACTTTTTCAACTATACATTTTATGAAATCGGAATATGGATTAAGTATTTCTGATGACATTTTCGTGCCTCTATTGAGATGTTTTGTGAGTACTATTGATAACTTAGTATGTAAAAAAAAATCTCATTACTAGTTTTATATATTATGTTGAAATGATAATATCTTGGATGTATTGTGTTAAATGTTACTAAATTAATCTTTTTAAAAACCTTTTAAAATGTTATTAGGACATTTTAAATTACATACATGACTCACATTATATTTCTGTTAGACAGCTCTGGCCTAGGCTAAAGTTCCAGGAAAAAAACCTTATTTTTTTTAAGAAACTTGTATGTGTATATATATTTTTTGTTTTCTCAAAAAAAATATGGATATTATAATCAAATTCATTTATCTAAAACAGTAAATTCTGGGCCACCGGTATCTCACACAGTTCTCCTTCTGGCTTAGTAGTATTTCCTCTAAGATCTTATCACTTTCATAGCATCATTTAATTTCCCCCCAGTCTCGTCTTCCTGCTGTGTTTGTATTTGTTCTTGCTGTGGTTTAATTTAGTTTACATTTGCCTAATTGATCATGCTGTACGTATTCTGGTGAGCAATACCAAGTCACGGTATAGAGAGCCCTTAGTTCTTCCCCGAGACTCAGTTCGAGTGAGGAGCACCGCAGGACACGAACAATGGTCTGACGAAACCTTTACATTGTAAAGGAGAACGAGGGCTATATGAAGGGTTTGGTGTTCTGAGAGCCCGAAGCTCCATCTAGTTCAACACAAGCCCTGTGTTTCTATAAGCCACTCAGGATTGTGGTCAGTGTCTGGAAATCAAGAAACCTCTCCTGGAGTGTTTTTGAAAGGACCCAGCCTTTCACTAATTGAATGTCGGCCTTTTAAACGATAACGTCAGTGCTGCCGAATGTTATCACCAGGGATGATTTCCTGCTGCTGCGTGACTCAGAGGGGAAGCTGAAATTTATGAGCGCAGCATGAAAGATGTTGATAACACGGCCACACGATGCTACCATGATTGATTGGCTATTATATGGACCTTAAAGTCCTTCAATCTTTTTTTCCTGTGAAACCCAGCTAAGCGGCTCCCTATAATGATTGTATTTTGGGTTGTATTAAAAGATTGGCTGGCCCTGTAAAATAGGCTACACTTGTAAAATGACCCTGGACTTTTTTTTTTAATCCTCACTCAAGGATGTTTTTTGGTTGATTTTAGAAAGAAGGGGATGGAGAGAGACAGAGAAACATCAGTCGGTTGCCTCACATTGCACCCTGACTGGTAGTCAAACTGCAGCTTAGGTATGTGGCCTGACCAGGAGTCGAACCTGCAAACTCTGGGGAACTGGATGATGCTCCAACCAACTGAGCCACCGGGCCAGGGTTGACCCTGGACTTCCAAGTCACAAAGACTTCTTGTTTTGTTTTGCATTCTAGCACTTCCCTTCCCCAGCTAAGCGGCTTTTGGTGAAGTACATAAAACCTTCTTGGACCTCGTTTTTTCACCTGTGACATGGGAATGAGGGCAGTTCTATCCTATGGCTGCTGTGAAGTCAAGTGTGAGTAGAATTTGGGCCTCTGTCTGGCACATGAGAGGTGCTCCAGGTCACATCATTCTCTCCTCTTGCCTCCTTGCTCCCCACCATGTTCCAGGCCACCACTGATCGTGTGGGGACATGAATTTCCTGACTATCCCCACCTCGCCTGACTTCCACCTCCACCGTCATTTTCTGAGAGTAGTTGACACCTAGTGAGGGTTTACTCCGGGCCAGACACTGGACTCTTCTCTCCTCACACAAGCTTTGGAACAGATGAGGACAGCGGGGCTCAGGGGGGTTCTTGCCTGGGAAAGTTGCTCTTCCTTCTTATGGTTACAGGGATATGGAACTGAAATTCACAAGCATGTCTGACTCCAACCTGTGTGGCCCTTTCGTCAAATGCATTAGGAGCAATAACCTGTTGACTTTTGTTCCCTGAAACATTGGTTACTGAGACATTGATTACTAAGCTGACATTTCAGGGCAATTCCTCTAAAGAATTTTGTGTGTGCTCAGGGAGCACACTGGCGGGGGCTGGTCTGGCCCAGGGCTCAGCTCACTTCTTTGTGGTGAGGCCAGCAGAACGAAGAAAGAGCATGCCTGTTTATGAGAAGCAATTTTTATTTAGAAAGCGGCACACATGTTAGTTAACTTGAACTATTATAAACATGAACTACCTCAATCACAGTGAGGGTTAAAAATGATAACCTATTTGAGCTCAACCTTAGGACTTAATTTATGAAGTAACTAACATACACTTCTCCCTTTAAGTATTACTTTAAGAAGCAAGGACAAAAGACTGTGCTGAAGTCTTCCCTGCCCAGTGAGCTCATAGCTGTTGGCTCATAAACTGGCCTCCAGCAGAGAGCAAGGGGAGATTAGGAAAAGAGGCAGGCCACTGCAGACTGGTAGATGGCAGGCTTGCTAAGCAAGGGACTTGCCTGTCGAGCTTGTCTTGGGTGACCACCGGGCCAGTAGATCTTTGCCTCCATCTGCCAGAATCTCAAGTGTGTACAGAGGCCTTTGCTGGGTTCAGCCACAGCTACTGTCTGGCTGGTCTCAATAACACACTGCTCTTTCAAGGCTACGTCCTTGAAAATGGCTCTGGCGGTGGGAACCCTGGATAGAATGCACATTCCAAGGACAGGGGAGAGAAGGGCCTTGGATTGCTCAGGTCCAGGTCGAGGGTCCACAGCGGTCACATCTTCTTGACAACCTGCTCCAACGATGGTGTTATCTTCTACTGTAGGCCAGTGTGTTACAGAGTAAGTACCTCCTCCGACACATACCCTCCATCTGTTGGCAATCAAAACTTAAGTGGCCAAAGTAAAGCAAAGCAAATTACATTAAACCAGAAACTGATGCAAGAAACCTAATTTGTTTGGCTCAAGATTTTTTATTTTTTATCTTACTCCTTCCAAACATGTAACACCTTTCTAAAGAGGAGAGACCCAATTCTTGCTAGTTATTTTGAGAACATATAGCCAGAGTAAAGTTTATTTGTTTACTCCAATAGATATTTATCCATTCATCAGAAAATATGTATTGATTACTCTATTGGAATAAATAAATTATAAACTTTCTAAGTATGAGCAATGTCCTGTTCTAAGTATTGGAAATACAGTGAAGAGTGGATATTAGAGTTTTTCTAGAAATTGGGTTCTGACAGAGGAGAGTGTAAGTGACTGTGATAAGGCGAGGGGTGGACATGATGAATCCTAGAGATGGTATCAGAGAAGGGACAGGTGGGGACGCACAAAAACGTGCTCTTTTCTTCAAGCCGCCTCACACATCACAAGCTGCCATTCAAAAATTAGTTGTTGAATACACAAATGAATCTTGTCAAGAGTGGATTCCTTTCCAAAGATGCACCCCAAACAAGGCTTCTTATCCAACTGCTTCCCATGGTGGGAAGATTATGGTGGCGTTGAGAGCCCTTGAAGAGTCTCTCTCCCAAGTGGCTTTGAATGTCATGGTCAAAGATAAATGAAAAGGGAGTTTGAAAAGATCCTTAAGATGCTCCTTTGTAAAGACTACGAACGTAAATACCAGTATGACTTTCCTCATGGTGTAAATCTTGCTTGTTGTTTTAAAATACGGATTTTGAGATCTATGTATAAAGCTCATTTGTCAGAAGTAAATCTGACTAATTCAGTGTTCTTTCTCTAAGGGGTCTGCTCGCAAGCTGGGGCCGCTGAATTAGTTACTGCTTTCTCCAACATGTTCTGCAAAATGCTTGCCAGCATTTTTGTATGGCTCTGCTGTTTTTAGAGTTTTACTTTATAGTCATGTCTTGCTCATTGTCATGTGGAACGTGGAAGGTAAAACACTGAGCTTAGACGTCTCATCGTGGATTACTGGGCCTTTTTTAATCACTCACTATCTTCGCTAGAAGTAAGTGCATGTTTTGTCATTTTGAGAAGACATTTAAGAGTTTAGAAATACTCTCATTACAGTTGCCACATTATTGCTCAGGGCAAGTGTACGTAAACTATTTAAATAAAAACAGCAGATTAATCCCCAAAAGGAAAATAACATTTTGCTATAAACCATTTTCACTGCAAACCTTGGAGTGAAATTCTTGTGGTATTTCTATTACCCTTTAGGTTCTTGAATGAATTTAGATTAGACTCATAACTTGGTTTTTGTCATTTCATTAGATAGTCTCACTCGAGCTAAGTTGCAGGCCCTTTCTTTGTGGGAAACTTCATGAAAGGAAATAATTTCTGGAGAAGTGTCATGATGCTGTGTTTTAGATGGGACAGAAGGGAGCAGGGTGATGAAGGATGCTATGTGTGAGACCATAAGGGTCTATGGGGGTCCCATAGCACATGCATCGCCATGGTGGTAGGCTTTCACTGATTAGAGAAAATTGACTCAAAGAGGTGTTTGAGTTGGGGAGGGCAATATTCATTAATTTTTAAAAACATTTTATTTATTTTTAGAGAGAGGGGAAGGGAAGGAGAAAGAAAGGGAGAGAAACATCAATGTGTGGTTGCCTCTCACATGGCCCCCACTGGGGACCCGGCCCCCAACCCAGGCATGTGTCCTGACTGGGAATTGAACTGGTGACCCTTTGGTTCACAGGTTAGCACTCAATCCACTGAGTCACATCAGCCAGGGCTCATTAATATTTTTTTAAAGATTTTATTTATTTATTTTTAGAGAGGGAAGGGGGGGAGAGAGAGAGAGAGAGAGAGAGAGAGAGAGAAAGAGAAAGAGAGAAAGAGAGAAAGAAACATCAATGTGCGGTTGCTGGGGGTTATGGCCTGCAACCCAGGAATGTACCCTGGCTGGGAATTGAACCTGGGACACTTTGGTTCCCAGCCCGCGCTCAATCCACTGAGCTATGCCAGCCAGGGCAGTATTTTTTAAATAAAAATCTTTTTTATTGTTGTAAAATATACCATAAAATTTACTATTTAAGCTCTTTCTAAGCACACAATTTCAGGGGCATTAATTACATTCACAATGTTGTATAGCCATCGCTACTACCATTTCCAAGACTTCATCACCTGTCCCCACAACAGACACTATGTAACCATTAAGCAGTAACTTCCTGTTTTCTTCCCCCCCGTGGCCTCTACTCTACTTTCTGTCTCTATTAATTTTCCTATCCTAGATATTTTATTCAAGTTGATTTGCAAGATATTTGCTCTTCTTTAGCTTATTTCTGCATAATGCTTTCAATTTACCATGTTGTATGATGTATTAGAACTTCATTCCTTTTTATGGCTGAATAATATTCCATCATACGTGTGCATTACCTTTTATTTCTCTATTCCTCTTTTGATGGATGCTTGTTCCAAACAACTTGGGTTGTTTCTGCCTTTTGGCAGCTGTGGGTAATGCTGCAGGGAGCACTGGCAGTGTAATGCCCCTGAACTGTGTGCTCAAAAAGACTCAAAAACAACCACATTCAAGTTTCTGTTTTCAATTCGTCTGCATAGGTAACTAGGAGTGAAATTGCTGGATCACGTGATGATTCTGTTTTCTTTCTGAGAAGCCACTGAACTGTTTCTAGAGCAATTTCCACCAGCACTGCCTGAGAATTCAGGTTTCTCCACATCCCCGTCAATGCGAGCTCCATTTTTGTTTTTGTTTTTTGCTTGTTTCTAGCCATTCTGGTAGGTGTGAGTTGATAATCTCCCTGTGGTTTTGATTTGCATTTCTCCCATGACTAATGGTGCCCAGCATCTTTTTGTGTGCTTATTGGCCTTTGTGCATCTTGTTTGGAGAAAAGTCTATTCAAGTATTTTACCTATTTTAAATGGGCTTTTGACTTTTTCTTGTGGGAGTTCTTTGTGTATTCTGGAGTTAAATCTTTACAATGTATGTAATTTGTAAATACTTTTTCCTACTCTGCATATTTTCTTTTCACTTTCTTGATAATATCCTTTGATGTACTACAACTTTTCTTTTTATTTTTGTGAAGTTTAATGTATCTTCTTCTTCTGTGGTGCTTGCTTTTGTTTTTATATATAAAAATCCCTTGCCAAATCCAAGGTCATGCAGAATTACTCCCGTGCTGTCTTCTAAGAACTTTGTGGTTCGAGCTTCCACGTTTAGGCTGTTGGTCCATTTTTAATCCATTTCAACTTGACTGTTTTGCACGTGTGAATCTACCTGTCCCTCCTCTTTCCTCTCAAATATTTGTTTCTTCCTTGTCAATGTATTTAAAACGTTATGAATTCATTTTCACCAACAGAGGGAAAATAAGACAAAACAAACTTCTCATTACCTTATGCATTAGGGGTTAACTTCATTCTGACGTCTGTTTCGGAGAGGAGCAGCATCCACAGCTGTCTTCCCGCAGCGGGGCCTGAAACATGCGCCTTCCTTCTCTGCGGAGACTTCCGCGGGGCAGCTTGTTACGGAACCATAAATTACACGGACAACTGGAAATAGAGGTTCTCCAGGATCCTTTCGGGTTGGAACGTCACTGTGCGGTTCCTTCAGAATGTCAGAAATGAGCTTGACCCAGCTGTTTGGAAGCTGCTGATACCAGGAGGTTATTTTAGCATCCGGAAGATGATCAATAAGCGGATACTGGCTGACGGGCTCGAGGGGAGAGGCCTCTGGCAGAATCTCAGTTCCATTTCCATTTTGGCAGCTCCGGGCCCACAACTGTGTGTGTTCATATTTCAACTTTCTTTTTTTTTTGTTCTGTGAAATTTATGGCTTTTCTTTTTTTTTTTGCTAGAATATTTTCCTTAATGAAGGGCTATAGTTCCTATAGGGAAATTGTAACTTTCCCAACTCGGTTTATTTCAAGAAAGTATAATGAGTAACTATTATGGGTTAAGTGTTACGCGAGGTATCAGAAATCCCACGAAGAATAAGGAACTACTGCAGCCCCGGGGGCACCTGAACAGTGCAGCGAGGGTGATAGATTCGTGTGTGTTTAAGCATATGAAATTATTGGGGCCTGAAGATAACACTTTCCGGAAGTGCAAGAGCTGTGAGATTTTACAGGGGTGGTCTCTGGACCCCACATGCCACGGTTTGGATATTATCTCTGCAAAGCCGTGTGCGTGTGGGAGCTGGTTACTTAACCTCTCTGGGCTTTGGTGTGCCATTTGTAAAATGCGGGTAGTCGTACCGACTCAGAGGGTGGTTACAACGCAACAGCGATGCAGAGATACAAGAAGTGAGTGTTCCTACCTGGTCATCACTCAAGAACGAGTGTTTACAGAGTGCCCCGATCCCATGCAGTCCCAATCTCTCCACATAATGATCTCAGTCTACGAGGCAGTTATTATCCCCATCTTATAGGTGAAACTGAGACTGAACAGAGATTACAGCCCTGGCTGGCATAGCTCAGTGGATTAAGCGTGGGCTGCGAACCAAAGTGTCGCAGGTTCAATTCCCAGTCAGGGTACATGCCTGGGTTGCAGGCCATGACCCCCAGCAACCGCACATTGATGTTTCTCTCTCTCTCTCTTTCTCCCTCCCTTCCCTCTCTAAAAATAAATAAATAAAAATCCTTTAAAAAATAAAAAAAATAATAAAACGGAGATTACACTGTTTGCGCCAAACCCCATAGCTAGCCAATAGTGGTGTCGGAATCTG
Organism: Phyllostomus discolor; assembly: GCF_004126475.2. NCBI lineage: Eukaryota > Metazoa > Chordata > Mammalia > Chiroptera > Phyllostomidae > Phyllostomus > Phyllostomus discolor. The sequence goes on from NC_040903.2 coordinate 15,840,744, forward strand.
AAAGTAGGCAGTTTACTCACAGAACTTAAAGTCCTAACTACTTTCTATGGCAGTGATCTACTGTATCACACATTCACCGTGTCACAAATCCTTAACATCTAACATTCAAGGGAACAGGTAATGCCTCATGGTTGCACACTTGCAGAAATAATTATTTCGAGTTGGGGTAATCATGGAAGGCTTCCTGGAGGAATTAGACCTTGAGCTTGGCCTTGAGGTATAATAGAAAAGCTGTCTCTCTCAACTCTAGTTTAAACACACTGTGTTGTGTTAACACTGTGTGGATGGAGAACAGTATTTTGATTTTTAAAAATGCCCTAGGGTTAGAACCTATCTGCCAGCTTCCTCCTGATATTTATTAAACTCGTTGATGCTGCATTTCTCTAACCATCACATTTCACTGCTCGATACTGTGAGCGACAGTGTCTCCCACAAGGGCTCTGGAGCAAAGGAGAGCATGAGGCTGTGGTCCGGGGCCTGTCACTCAGGGTTAGCTTTTTCTCCACCTTCCGCAGGCTGTGGAATTGTAGGTTAAGAGGGGGCAGAAGTTGAACTTGCTTTTTCTAGGCTATCCCTGGTTCAGTAACTACTCTTGGTAATGGGGAGATGTCAAGAAAGCCCCCCAAACTTTGTAATCTGGTAAACATGACAGTTTACGCTGCTCACATGAGAACCCTGCCAAGATGTCCATCCATCTGTTTGCTCGTTGGTGACACACCCAGCGCGTGGTTACGGGGATTAGCCCAGTGTGTGTGCAGTGACTGCGACTGTGTGAGCACATCTTCTGAAATGACTGGCAGCACACGATATAGCGAGATCTTTTTATTCCCAGTATTAATATAATATGAGCTGTGAGCAGATGAAAGCTCCATTTACATAACCTGAGATAAAGAAGGTGAAATATTGTAATTATCCTTTCAAGCGAAGTTTTCCCCCTGCTATTTAAATGAACGCATGCAAAGAGCAAGTAACCCAAGGAGAGCTCTTGTCCCATAAAATCTACTTGTGAAATCAGGGGCTGTTTTTAAGCTGGCTGGTCAATTAGCTATTTGCTATCAAGACGCAGACAGCATGTTGAAAATGATGGCCGTGGACGGGGACCGCTGTGCTGCTGTAGGGCATTTTCATTTTTTTTCTCTGGGAATGTTCCATTTTTATTTGGGTTAAACGGACAAGATTATTACAACTGGCCATGCTTTCTTGATCTTTCAAAGTAGGAAGATGGAGAGAACAATGATCTCGAGTCAGAAAAGGTGGGCTTCAGTCCAGGCTCTGCCGCGCACTGACTCTAGGGCCACCGGGGGCTCACTTTACGCCCCTCAGGTTCAGTATATTTAAACTCCTGCTGGTCTAGATGATATTGGTACACTCGAAAATGCTGAGATTCCAAAAGAAAGCTTATGGATATCTACCAGAGAGAGAGAGATGGTTAAAGTGGTATTTTATTTTTTTAAAGAATTTATTTATTTTCAGAGGGAGGGGGAGGGAGGGAGAAAGAGAGGGAAAGAAATATCAATGTGTGGTTGCCTCTTGTGTGCCCCCTACTGGGGACCTGGCTTGCAACCCAGGCTCGTGCCCTGGCTGGGAATTGAACTGGTAACCCTTTGGTTGGCAGGCTGGTACTCAATCCACTGAACCACACCAGCCAGGGCTAAAGTGATATTTTAAAATTCACTGTATCACAAATTTTTAACATCTAATATTAATTTTTTTAAAAATACTGAATTTTCTAAGTTATATAAAAACCAGAATGTTCTAATGGTTATTTTCATTTTTGCCTTAGAAATAACAGAGAACCAGGAAGCTATAGTTTGATGCTTTGAATGTCACGCACAATGAAGTAAAATATTAAAATATTTTTTTAACTGCAAGTCACAGTTAAATCATTTGGGGATTTCAAAGGAAAAGAGTTCAAAAGATTCTTGCTTTGGTTATGTATTACTGTCTATTTTAAGCCAAAAGTTAGTGGCTTAAAATACCAACGTCGATTATGCCCCAATTGCCATGTGTCAGCAATCTGGGGGCGACTTCTCCACGTGTCTCTGGCTCAAGGTTGTGTGGTTACAGTCACAGCATCTGCTAAGGCTGTGGCTTCACCTCAAGGCTCAGCTGTGGGAGGGCTTATTCTATGCTCACTTAAGCCATTGTTGGAAGAATCTAGTTTCTTGCAGCCTGTTGGAATGAAGGCCTCAATTTCTTGCTGGCTGTCGGTTAGACGCTTCCTCTCTCAGTTCTTTGCTTCCTGGGCTTCTTGGCAAACATGGCAGCCGAGGGTGAGTGAGAGAGAATAAACACCAAGGACGGAAGCTACAGCCTTTCTATCACCTGGTCTCGTAAGGGACATCCCATTCCTTATGCCACATTCTGTTACTTAGAAGCACATCAGTGATTTCACCTGGCCCCACGGGGGAGGAAATTACAAAAGGACATTAAAACCAGGACTTGGGGACCTCTGGGGGCATCTTAGAGGCTATCTGCCACAACGCTTAATATTCTTTTACCTTATTTATTTTAGGAAAATGATTCTAGATATAGAAAATAATTATTTTGTGTCTTTTACTCTAATGTAAAGTGATAACCTTTGCAACGAGATGCCATTTATTTAGGGCAGGTAAGTTCCAGCTCTACCTTAAGTAGATGAATTGTTGGTATTTTCTGTGGCTTTAGTGGACTGTGCATATATGAACAGTAATCATCAAATAATGTCAAGGGTATAAAGGAGAAGCAAAGGTGGGTTCCCTTGTAAATTGAGTTAAGTCTTAGGCTGCCTACAGAGAGTTTATAATCACAGTTTATCAACCGACCTTCTCTCTGTTCAGCAGTCACATGAAAATGGGTTTCTTGCAGCTTATTACTGTAGCCTGTTTGTATTCTAGGTACAGCGAGGAATGGTGCTATGCGGGCATACATACACACGTGGACACAATTTTCTCCATGCCTTCATTAACTGCCCTCTTTCCCTTTCTGGTATTCTCATCACCTCTGCCAACTTTTGCTGGCAAGAAAAGATAAGAAACCTGCAACTTGGAGTCACACCAAAGTATGAACTCATTCCACGGTATTTGCAATTTAAGCCTGGCTTTGCAGAATAAAAAGCTTTGCTCCCTGGTGAAGCCATTTCAGTAAACAGGTGGGAAAGATGTTTTCTCTCCAGAAGCAGCCCACAGAGAGAAAATGCCTCAATTCAGATTTAGGGGGAAATTGCCTGCCCCTCCTAAAGGTAAAGTTCTGTTTCTGTTTGCAGCCAAGGATCATGGAGCCGTGTGCCGAGCCGAAGGTTATTATGTTTATGGGGCACAGCAGACATAAATTCTGTGTCCCGGTGTGTGGCTCTTACTCATGGCGAAGGAGGAAAGAAAGGGGCAATGTCTCTGACGAGAAGAGCTCCATTCTTCCTTTTGTTCAGCTAAGGGGAGATTCCCGGGGGAGACAGAGTTGTGGGGAATAGTGAACGAGGAGGGGGTTTGGCTGTGGGGTTAGGAAGGAAGGAAATTGACATGGATTGTGTTTCACACTTTATTTTCTTCCTTGAGAAAAGGTGTTATGATTTCTGATTTTTAAAATGAGACAGCTTGTGCTTAGAAAGGTTGGCTGATGGGTTTTTATTTTTTTTTTTGCATCCTTAATATGGGATAAATGTAGACCTGGTTTCATAAGGCTGTAGGGTTAAATGGGCTAACACATAACTGTGTTTCATAAATGCGCGTCGTTGTCCTCGCTACTACGGTCGCTGTTTCACATGGTCACGCAGGAATTAGGGTAAGAATACGAACCAGGATTCCTGACTCAACCCTTTCTGCCTCCTCTAAAGTAAGTAATTTGGTAGTTAGTGATGGGAGTTTGATTCAGGTGGGCGAGAGAGCAAGGGAGGAAGATAAAGACTTGCAGGTGGTGGAGGAAAGACAGAGGGCTGCGGGGTGGTGCGTGTGACAGAGCGACTGAAGGGAGTGGGAGTGGGTGTGGGCAGACACGAGGGGCCAGAGGGTTTTCCAGTCAACTGTGATTTATTTGAATTTGACGATATGTGGAATGCCAAGGGAGGCTGTGGGGAGGGTGCGTTATTTGGTCAAAGTGGAGGTGGGGAAAGAAGTTCGAGAGGTGACATTCTCAGCTATTAATAAGGAAGGCAGGGCAGAGGACAAGAGGCTCCTATTAAAAATAAGCCAAGACCTGGAATAGCAGGGAATAGCAGGCAGGCAGTACCTGAGAGTGGGCTCAATAAACATTGGGCTGCAAAATGCTGCCTCCATGTTTGGCCATTTTTCCCTTCCTATACAAAAAGACCACAGTGGGTTCTGTGGCAATAATGTGGTTGGCACCTGGGGGTGGCACATGTGGGAACACGGGGTTTTGCACGGAGCCAGCCATCCAGCGAGACGCGCCCACACATCTTCCTGGTTTTGAGTTTGTCAGTCACGAGGACCGGAGGAGGTGCGAGCCTGCAAAAGGGCTGCACCAGCAGCACAGCTTCGGCTTGCAAATGGGAAAAGTCAAACTCTCCCCAGAAGCAGGGCGGGTGCCAGCCTGAGAGTGTGGCGAAAACCTCCGTGATTCGTGGCTTCCTGGTTTGGACTGGGGCCGCGATGGATTAATGTAGATGAGAGGTGATGGAAAGCGCTGCGGTGGAGAGGGAGGACGGCTGCAGGGACATAGAGGTCTAGTCTTGAGGGGGCCTTTAAACTGAGCTACGCGTTTGGGCTTTGTTTTATGGAAGAGTGGTAGTACATCTATGCTCCTGTGCAGTGGAGAAATGCCCACTCCCATGGGAGGAGAAGGGGCGTGGCCCCCTCTTTGCATGTACTGATCGTGTCCTTTCCAAGGGGACAGTGACCACTTTCTTTTTTCAGTTTTCAAGATGGGAGGCCGTGGGGACAAGGCCGTGTTCACCTGCGCCTGCTGGTGGGTTTCCTGCATTCAGTCGGTACCTCCCTATCCGAACCTCTGTCCCACCCGTTTCTGAGCTCATCCAGGCCTGCGCAGGAAACGTATCAACCACATCAGCGCCCCTGCCGGAGCGATGTGGCGTGCACCTTGCTGCTCTGGACAGAGAACCCTAAGCGTCGAGGATGAGCCCTTTCTCACTCCCCGTGAGGGGCCCTGTTTGCTGTCTCTCTGGTGTTGGGCTGGGTGTCCAGCGAATCAACAGATCACCCTTCTGTTCTCTCAGTGCCCTTCCCCTTCATATAATTCAAATTATATTTAATTTGTATTTTATAATTGATTTGCTACAAGGGAGAACTTAAATGTTCTTATCAAGAAAAAAGATAAATATGTGAGGTGGTGGATGTGGTAATTAACTAGATGGTGGAATCCTATCACAATGTCTATACATGCATCAGATCACCACAATGCACACTGTACGTATTTTATCATTTTGTCATTTATACCTCAAGAAAGCTAAAAACCCTCCAGTTTCATATCGTTGCTTCCCACTGTCTCCCTGGCAGCAACTGAAGCATCAGAAATAAGTTAAATTATGTCAAATGAACTCTGCGTGAGGACATAGGCAGGGAGGAAACACGTTATGTATATTTAAACAAAAGGCTGACATTTAATCATGTAAGCTTCACTTATCTGGATAAATCGCTTAGGTGGACTAGACAAATAGAAAAAAGCAGACACGGTAATGCTTTGTCATATCAGGTGGCACCCTAAGCAATTACATCAAATATTGAACAGTCACTTTTGATTTGGCTGCATGAATGGTGACATAAGCCTTTTGCTTCTCTCTCTCGGTTGAGATCTGTTACCTCTGTCCTGGATCTTTGCAGAATCGCTCAGCTCCTGGCTCAGGTCCAAAGTGACTTTGTTCCTGGTGTTTGTAGGCTTTGATGTCAGGATGCTTTTCCTTAAAACAGTATCAAGAATATGAAAATTTCAGTAACTGAAATGTCTCAAATCCAGATATGTGATTTCTGAAGCACCATGGGAATGCCTTTAAAATTGATCTCTGAAGTATTGGACAGCTGTGTCCATGACGATTTTATAGAGACTTAGTCTGAATTTTTTATGTGATATCATAGGTTGATCACTTCCTTTAACCCCCCTTTTGAGTTTAGGTTGTATCCTTTTTTTTTCTGGCATAACATCAATTATTTTTCAGTGTTGTATTTTTGATTTGTCCATAAAATGAAGGCCTATGCTCCTCTACGTAATCCCCTAGAATTTTGTTCCTTTTGTGTAAAATGCTTTGATTGTTTCTTAAAACCATTCTGAGGATCTATAATGTATCTATTCCATTTCCCCTTGGACACTTAGATAATTTCCTGAAAATACTGAATAGCAAGGATGGTTATGCACCTATAATTTAGTCTTAAAGCTAGTATCAAAATCCCAATTCTGCTGAGATATATTCTAAAGAGTACTGACTGTTAACATAATAAAGCATATTGTTTAAAAAACATCCACTTTGCTTTTGAATGCTGTGTTTGAGCCATTTTCCAACTCCTTCCTCCCTTTTTTCCACAAGGAGTTACCAGACACCTGCCCTGCGGTAAATCTTGTTCTAGGCTCTGGGTGTGTTTCTGGAAGAACAAGGAAGCCACTCTGGCTGGAACAGAGTGAGCCAGGAGGAGGGGGTGGGAGATGAGGCCGGAGAGGTGGAGAGGTGACAGGGAACAGGATCCTCTAAAACTGTCAGCTTTTGTTCTCGTGAGATGGGGGCTGTGGCGGGGTTTGAGCCAGGGAGTGACATCACTTGGCTTTCAAGATGGCTCTGGCTGTGTCATGAGGATAGGCTGTAGTGGGAGCAAAGACAGAAGAAGCAGGAAGAGTAGTTGGGAGACTTATGTAGTCATCCAAGGAAAGAGAGGCGGCTGTGGGCCAGGGTGAAGACAGCGGGGCGTGACCAGATTCTGGATGTATTTGGAAGGTAGAATCGACAGAATTTGCAGGCAGAGTGAATGTGGGATCTGAGAGAAAGACAGGAGTCACGCGTGATTCCAAGGCGTTCACTCTGAAGAGCCGCCAGAAAGGGAAGGGTTGCTATTGCGTGAAGCAGAAGAATAAAAGTGCGGTTTCAGTAGAGCTGGGTCAGAGACGCCCATGAGGAGTCCAGGCGGAGAGGTTATCTACACAGTTGAATTTACAGCCCTGGAATTGGGGGGTGAGCGTGGATCAGAGATACACATGTGCGAGCCTTCCATGTACAATTGGTATGTATGTAAACCCATGAGACTGGATGTGATCTCTAAAGAGGTGACCGATGAGAGGGAACGTCAGAGTTTCAAGGATAGGGCTGTGGGTGCACCTGTGTTTGTAGGTTAGGAAGATGCGGAGAAACCAGCCAGAAAGTCTGAGAAGTAGTGAAGTGAAAAAAGGGTTTCAAGGAGGAGAAATTAATAAACCATGCCACATGATGCCACGAGGTCCGTTACAGTGAGGACCGAGAGCTGCCTTTTGGACATAGGAACGGGAAGAACTGGCACGAAAAGAGAAAATCGCATTGGTGTCTTTTGCTGGGAAGAAGAGCCCATGTGTGGGTTGGATGCTGCCAAGGAATGAGAATTCAAGGTAAACTGACATTTAAGTAATGACATCAAATGAATTGCGGTAGCCAGTAGAAGTACGCGTGACCTAGAATGTCTCAGCTGCTTTTCACGAGGTTCACGAGCTCTGAACCCCCGAACACGTTCTGTACTCCTCCTCTGACATTTACCGGTCGTCCAGCTTGGACTTTCAGGTCTAGCAACTGTCATGATGAAAGAGTTTCCACGAAGAGAACATTTCCGTGGTTAATTAGACTATTAGAGCTCCATCTAATTAGGATCCTGATAAGAAGCTTTACATTTATTTCCGCTGTTTTGATTGATTTTTTTTCATGACATTACTAATTAATTTGTTCAAAAATATTTATTGGACACCCATTGTGTGTGTGTGAGGCAACTGCTGAGGATGGGAGGATGAGCGTGGTTCAACCCTGAAGGGATGAGCACCAACTAACAGTGATGGTGCAAACTGATGTGAACGCTAACGGAGGTCCATTTAGAGTGCTGTAGCGGCAGCTAAGTAGGAGGATACAGCGGAAGGAGCAGCCGAAAGATGGGTAGGGCAACTGAAAGGGGAAAGGGAATTTAGATCTCCAGTAGGGGGCTGGATTAGACAGTATTGAGAGGCCCCCGATAATTTGAACTTTGTGAAGACGGCGAATGCAGTCCCCTCTCCGGGCACGGGGGCCGGCTCGCAGATCTGTGTGGAAGTGGCAGTCAGGACACTGAGGGTGAGAGAGGTTGAGTCCCCCAGTGTGTGTGTGTTAATGGAGCTGCAGTCAGGTCAGCCCAAGTCCTGCCGTGGTTTCCCTTGGCCTTTCCTCTGCTCGCAACAGAGAGCCTGAGTGTCCGTTACACAAACCAGAGGCCGAGTTAAATGCTGGCAGGGCCTTAGAGGGAAGCAGAAACTCGCTCCAGGAAAACGGCGGAAAAAAAGAAGCCATGTCTGAAGACTTGACTTCAAACCAAAATTTTAAACTTTAATCATTCACTATGTCTAAGAAATACTTTTTTTTTAGAGCAATGCAGATTAAAGTTGAACATGACAGATAAAGATGATGATAAAAAAAATTCCACTGAAGTTGAGAGTAACCGTGAAAGAGCTGCGGACACGCTGGGTAGGGAGAAGAACTCCAGGGTGCCTCCCTGCCCCTCGCCTTGGGCCCCGTGCGCGGGATTCTGTTGTTTAGTGGTTCATTCGAGGCTGGTGTTTCACGCTGGCAGACAGCAGCAGGAGCTGGATTTGAAGCACCGTTTGAGGAGACAGTTATTATATGTGGCTGAGCCCAGAGGGAAAGTCAGGATAACCATGGGACGGTGTAACTGGAAAGGATGCAGATCTGGGTGATGATAAGCTATTGCTTCCTGTTAAATAGTAAGAGCTCAGGACCTGGCAATTACTGCTTTGGACAATAACTGCAATAATAATAGCATTACAGTGATAGGAAAAAGAGGAATTAACTTTTTATAGAAAACTAACTAACTATACATATGACACTAGCCAGGTACTTATCATGAATTAGCTCACTGAATCCTCATAACACATGTATGATGTAAGGGATATTGGTATTACTTACATCGTACTTTACAGATGAGGAAACGGAGAATTAGAGGTCAAAAGCAGGTGGGATTTGAATAGAGGCGTTAGCATAGGAAGATATTGATGAGGAGGGGAGCCAAGGGAATTAGATATTAAATTAATAAACTGGTAAGCAGAATCAGATATTAGGAGAACATTCCATGGAGCTTCTTAGGAAGCTGTAACATTCACTGCCTCATTCACACACTCCAGGAGACTGCCCCCAAGGAAATTTGGTTCTCAGAGCAGGCGGGAAATCCCCCCCAGGGCTGTTGCTGGCAGGTACCAGATTACTGGAGGGAAGAAGAGAGGGAAGTTCCCCGGCTGAGCACACGTGCAGCAGAGACCAGATGAGCAGAGCTTTCTAACTTGTGCACTAGAAGTCAAGATGGTGCAGGGGGAGGTGTTCTACTTTTGCACGTGCACAGTAAGAGCCGAAAGGGCAACATCAAGGGGCGGAACCTAACTTGGGGAAAACTGGAAGAATGATAGAATTGGAAAGAGGTCCCGGAACCCCAGAAGGTCCCAGAAAGGGATTGGATGGGGAGGGCCCAGCTCAAGCCTGGGAAGAATCAGGAAGCTGGGTTAAATGGTTGGAGCGGCTCCTTGATCATTACTGAGAACCGAGAAAACATATGGAGGATTAACAGAAGCTTTCGGGAAGTTGCTAGAACCTTCCTGCCCTCTATGTCCCCGAGGGTGTATTATTTCCCTTATACCCCACGAAAATCTCGCCACCACGTTTAAACTTGTCCACAAGTATGTCGTTTGAAATTTTTTTTTCTCTCGACACTGTGAAGGAAGTTATTTTCACTGGTAACAGAAGTATGTCTGGCTTGGTCTCTGTGTGCTACAAAGTTATCTCTGTCCATGATGCAGCTCGCCTTTTGCACTGTGAACCCTTTTCCGTGGAGCTGCGTTTAGCTGACCCTCACAGCTCTCCAGATGTCCCTCATAGTGGCTTGTAGGTAGTAAGTCTGCTGAGTGAAGGGGCAAAGGGATGGAGCCTGTATCCACAATTACAAACAATTTACCTTAAGAAATAGACTCTTGTAATTCCTAAAGCCTTAAACTTTGAACACAACTCTTGGAAAAGGGCAATGATAAAGTAGTAAAAAGTTATCTAAAAATATTAGTTTCACCATTATCTTCGATATTGTTTTGGGACTTTTCCCCATTTAAAAGGGGGTAAATCTCATCAGGCAAGGACCCTGAAGCAGGCAATAGGCTCTACTTGTGTGTATTTTTTTTTGTCTTTCAGATGGTGATGCTTTGTGCATTTAATTTCTATCTCTAACACAGAATTAAATTGTTTAGTGACTTGAAAATTGAAAATTTGCTCCGTACCGAGACAAAGGGTATCATTTCTGGACTGAGTGTGAATAAATGTTCTCTGGTTATCACTTTAGTTCCTCACTAGTCAAATGTCAGAGATTCATATTTTCCAGGTTAATTATCAGTGCCGGCGAGGACGGCACGCTGTCGTGCTTCGCAATTAGTACTCAGACTGTTTTGAAAGAAAGATAATGTGGTGTTTGAAAGGGAGATAATTTTGTGTTTTCTGGCTCATTCTTCAGGGATAAAAATAAAGTGGAGAACACGTGCTTCTCGTCTTTATTGCAGCGGAGACAGCAGTTGATTAATTAAGTTGTCATCCAGCTGTAAACAACCCATGTCAGTTATTTTACAACTTTAATAAAGTTTTTAGAAATTTACATCAAAATTTTAATCAACATCCCATATATTATTTATAATACCCGGGTAGTATCCGTGTGGTGTATTTATAAGCATTGTGCCCTGGTGCAGAATTTCAAACTTGATTCCTCATTAAATTTTAATTCCTGAACCTCACTCCTGCAGGTGGGCGCAGAGAGGAAATAGCAAAGTCCCACCCATCTTGGAAATGAGGATGCTTCCCGGGGTGGCCAGGGTTTTGTCGAGCCCAGGGCAGGGGGGCGGAATGTCTCATGGAGGGCGCCCAATTCTCCCAATAACATTGACTCTTTCCAGGTTTGCATGTTCAGTCGCCGTGGTACCAGCATTGCTGTATGTTCTTTACAAAAATGCCAAATACCTTGGAGGACATAGATTATCCAAAGGAAGAGAGATGCAGGAAACAGCAGGAAGCGCTTGCGTAGGTGGGGGAGGATATCTGACACATAAAAGATTCATGCTGAGCCTTCCTCAGCTGCTCAGATGAGAAGTGATTAAGGCGAAACTAATGTCTTCGTGTCATTTACAGGGGAAAGGCATACTTTTTAGAGCTGACTTTAATTTTATTCTCAGAATTGATGCGAGGGGAAGGGAACGTGGGGAATGCAATTAAAATCAAATTTCATTCAACATGTGTTGTTTAGATTGATGCTTATATTAATTCAAAGACCAGGAAGATTATCATCAAATATTTAGCATCCGTTTGTGTGCGTCTAACAAGTTTGGTAAACACAGTCCAACTTTTGGGAGTTATCTTTCTAAGGCGGAACTGAGACGTGGTATGTGGAAATCCGACCACTGAGAGACAGGGACAGTATTCACGATGGTGTGAAATAAGCAGAATAAACAAATGTCTACTTACGAAGGAGCTTGGTTTGATAGTTTGAAAAGCAGAACTTTCAAAGCCTGAATGTATCACAAGCCTTTTCCCATGGGACCATTGTTCTGCTCATTTAAAAATAGCTTTGGAATATCTGAGGCCCCCTCTCAAAGAGTGTTGACACCTTGGTTAATATTGAAGAGCCAGGAACAGGTTTCTCAAAGTTGCCAGTGGGCAAATGGTTTCACTTTCAGATTAAATGATGAACATCTTTCCTAAAAGGATGCAACATGAATAATGCGTTTGCTCTTTGTCAAGTGTAACTGATTGGTAACCACCAAATGCTCGAAGGGTATAACAATTCCTTCAAAGTTCCCCTGAGGATATTAACTGTACAGGCAGCTGGCTGGCCCAGTGGCCCTGGAGATAAATCTTGTTTGGCTCACAAGGGCTCTTGTTAATTTTCTTTTCATTTTTTAAAATTTTCCCCTGAGGATATGTTTCATCGATTTTAGCGGGGGAAGACAGACAGACAGACAGACAGACACACACACACACACACACACGTATGTATGTCATAGAGAAACAACAATCGGTTGCCTCCTGCACCCACTCTGACCAGGGATTGAACTTTCAGCCTTTTTGGCCCATGGGTTGACGCTCCAACCAATGGAGCCACCTGGCCAGAGCAATTTCCTTTTAAAGACTGGAAAGTTTGATCACAACACCTAGATGTATGCTTTCTCTTGAAAAATATGGCCAGGCCATCTTTTTGCACAACCACAGAGCAGTGGGTGCTAAGAATTTGCTGCCCCCTGAGATACTTCAGTTCTTCAGTTCTTCCACATCCTGATGTTTGTCAACATTTTCATCTCTTTGCTCTCCTGAGGAGCCATTGGAGGCATTTATTTCTCCTAATTGCCTCCCCATCTCTGTAAAATTTTTGTACCATAAATATACTGTCTATCTGTTTATGTACTACGGCCCTTTCGAGGACAACAGACCATCACAGACCATCGTAATATCGAAGGATTCTGCACCCTCCAGAACCAACTGTCCCCCTGGAAATGACATCATCCCCATGGTGAACACGGGCTGCTCTAAACCCTGTGGTTCCCCAACGCTGAGACTGAGGGCATTTCGTGGGATTAAAAATAAAATATGACAACATTGGAACACCATAAATCCTGTACCTCCCCTGCTTTGCCCTTTGATGTGCCCAGCCCACGTGGGCAATTAGGTTTACAGTCCCTGATCTACTTGCAATAGAAATAAATAATCTCTGAGGTCCCTAAGGGATTTGAAATTGGGCCACGTGTCTGAGATTGCCCTGTGCCACAGGCTTCCATGCTGACCTGCAGAGTGGCCCTTCCTTCGTGATTTCCTTAGGTGAATGCAAGATGCCAGATACAAGGTTATCAAAAGAGATCATTGGGAATACATTTTGGTCTTGATCTAGTGAATGTCACTATTTAACTGGTAGCTGGTGGTGCTCAACAAATATGTACTGGAATGTATTCTTATGCCAAGCGCTGCTAGGTCACCGCTACTGATGAAACACTGCATCGTGAGCTGAGCTCAGTGATGATTTTGATCATGAGATTCTCCTTCCAGTTCCCAAGTTTAATTGTTGGTATTTGATAAAAGCTAGTAATCAAGGATTTTAAATAACCAACTTCTAAATGCTGAGAATATAAGGATCAACAAAAGTGGGAGAGGTCTACTAATTTGCTGATCATTGATGCAGGTTAGTAAGTTGAGGCAATTTGTCTGATGTTTCTCTTGCAAACAAAGCTTGTGTTTCAGTTGAGACAAAATAAGAAGACAGGGTAGGAATGTCAAGAGTAGGAATTTAGACACATGGAAGAAGTACCTTCTTATCTCATGAAGGCCAGGGTAGGGCCCAGATGTTGGGGTTGATTTGGTGATTCGGTGACGAACTAGATCAGAGGGTGAATGTTGAACCGGATGCATGATGCCCACCAAGGGACTTTGTTAACAACACTGATTCTTGGACCCTGTTCCTCTAGGTTCTGATTCTGGGGTCAGGTGGGTCCAGAACCTGCTGGAATAGAAATCACTGGACCAGAGGAGTTCTTGCAATTCTAAGTATCAGCCCCCAGCGACTATGTCTGAGGACCTGAAGGATTAACCCAGCCAGAAGTTCACCAGGTTTCCAAACTAGCTGAATGCCTTATACTAGCTGGGAACTGGCACCAGCATATTTTGATGCTTGGTGTCTGTAGAAAGAGGTAAGAAATACTATTACATTTGGAGAAGATTTTTTTCTCCGTCTCTGTGTACTACATCTAATAGAGTAGGTGATATGACCAAACCACTTCTCAACTTTAAATAGGTAAGTATAGGTCACTGCTATTGCAATTAAATACTGTATAAGGGTTTGTTTAGTTAGTGGCAAAAAATGTCAGTTGAAATGACTTGACAAAGGGGGGAATAATTAGTTCACATTTTTGAGAAGGAGAGATTTAGGTCCAGGTATCAAAATTAGATTTCATCTTTCACTGTTTTTCAGTTCTGCTTCCTTTGTGAGGGCTTTATTCTCAGGCCACCTGGTGGGGAGAGAGGGCCTATAGCTCTGGTTTGACAAATCTATAGGCTTAGCCTCTCCAGGCACGGAGAGATTCTCTTTCCCCAGAAAGCCAGTGAAAGGACCAGACGCGGTTCTTGCTGGTCTGTTTGCATTGCGCAGTGATGATCCGAGAACAAATCTCTGTAGGCTGGGGGATCTGACTTTGACCCACCTGGCAGGGGTCATGGTCCAGTCTTGTGGTTTGGGGCTTGTGTCAGCTCAACCTGAAATGCACGGGCTGAGAGTGGGGGTGCTTTTCAGATGAAATGGGGTGTATCTGCCAAAAGGAGTAATGATTGCCAGACAAGTAAAACTGATACCATAACAAAGGAGCAAAACCACCTGTGAGTATTCTGAGATAATAAAACCTACCTTTAATTCTAAGAGAACTTACTAATTTATGGGTGGGTAAAACCAATTTTAATCTCCTTTTATTTAGTATTGTTAGCGAAAGGTCATTTCAGAAACATGGATTTACCTGAGGAATACAGTTTTCCTGTCCTAAAACAGTGGTCAAACTTACCCTAGGAAACTGAGTTAGGGTCTGAAAACATGTTTACCGCCTTCTTGTTGGCGATGACAAGATAATCGTTTTTCTCTTGCAAAATGATCGGTATAAAACCTGAGAAGTCTGATGCTTAAAGCAAACCAGGGCCCAAGGAGGCTGGACTGCCGACGCCCAGAAGGTACGTGAAGAAGTAAAAAACCTGCGTGAAGACGAATAATAATAAGGTAACAGACGGTCATGTCTTCAAAGGGATGAGAACAGGGCAGTGGGAAGGCAACAGCGAGAAAGTTTTTCTGAACACCTTTTCGTATTTTTGATGTCTTAATCATTAGTTACTTAAAAATTTATAAATAAAAGTGTGGGAGTTATTGATCTAGGACAAAAAGAAAATACCCCTTCAATCACCCTGTAAGCACGACACGACTCCTGTGTCTCTGCTGTGTCGGTCTGATCGGGCCTCGGTCTGCGTCACAGGCAAACGCCGTTTTCCCAAAGCTTCGGACGAGGCCTCTTCCGCCGGGGATACGGCAGAAACTTCCAAGTCAGCTTTTGGGTGTGAATTTCCCAGCCCTCCATGATGATGCTTTTCTCAAGGAAGAGGACGGCGTGGAGCCTAGATGGCAAGCTGGCGAGGTAGCTCCGCTCGGAGAAGAGGAACACGGCATCACCTAACGGGCAGATCAGGAGACCCCGGGCTCAGAGGTTCTGTTCAAACTCTGAGGACTTCCCCAGCTTAGCCATCTGTGCTTTCTCTCTCATGGAGTTCTTCCACTCTCTCTCATGAATTTCTCCTAAAGGATGCTAATTAAAGTAGACTCCCCACCATCCCCTTGCCCAGTGATGCACCGCTGCTGTCTGTCCCCTGCCATGGAGCATTGGTCTGTATACTCTATCCAGGAAAAATCCGTCTTGAAGAAGGTTTTTGGAAGACTTGGGCTGTAGCAAGTCAGCACACACAATGGACTAGCTTTCATCGATGCAGAAACTTGGCCAAACATAAGGATTCATTTGGGAGGGTTCCAGGAAACTCGGGTTTGGCTAGCAGGGGTGGTGGGGGGTGAATGTGATTTCTCGGGCTTCCTCGATGTCTCCTGCCCTTGAAACATTGGCATTATAATTCTGCGGGGCCACCACCTGGTTGCATGTTTTCCTTCACTTTTCCCTGACATCACCCACTAAACACCAATCATGCAAACTGATGAGTAAAACTAAAGCATTTGGTGGAAGAAGCAAGATAAACCTCTGCCCAAATTAAATGCATGCTTGAGAAAGATACTTGGATGGGGCGGGGTGGGGGGGCTCCTGGCCCTCTTGGAGGAGGAAAGTCTTCTTGGAGTTGTGCTGACAAAGGACTGAGTTAACCTTGCTGTACTTTTCTGAGGTCTGAAGCAGGCCTTATGGCTGAGAATTCCTATCTAATTTTATTTTCTATTCAGAGCTGATACCTCCGTCTCCCTGTCTTTATTTTGCAGGCTCCCTGTTGATCTGGCACAAGTGTGCAGGTTTTTAAAAATGATGATGTTATCTGTTTACTATTCAAATGCAATTTTAAATGGTTTGGCTCAGCACATTTGAATCAAAAATCCTATTAAAGATGCAATATTCCTCTGCTACCTTTTTGCCAAGCGCATTCGCGTGGCGTTCCTTTCTCAGTCAGAATATAATACTGTATACCTGTTCGGAGTGATGTGGTTCCCAGCATGGAATTTGCAGTCGTTAAACAGGCTGTTCACCTTCCTATCGTGGAAATTTGTTATTCATGCGTCGTTTTCTCCCCGACATTCACAAAATGCATTATTAGCCACGTGATCTTGCCTTCGCTCTGCCTTTTCATTTGAAATCTTCTAACTTATTATTTTTGCTCCTACCATCTGATAGAATTCACGAAATTGCTGAGTTAAGATAAACACCCTCTGTTTCTCTTTTCTTTTTTTTCCTAATAATGATTGAAGATGGCTAGAAATGAAAGAAGAGGGGTGAAGAAAGAGCAAATTGATCATTTGCTTTAAAGTAAAAAAATTCTGACCACTGGGTTGGTGAGAAGCACGCTGAATTTTAAATATTTTGCATCTACTTAGCTGCCTAATTGAATGGTTAAATGAGCTGTGAGAGGGAAAAGGCGGCTGGAACCACAGATCAATTTCAGCTGGTTCTAAAACACTGATGGTGGCAGGAGAGGCTGCGTTTCTCTTCGGGTCAATTTTAAACTTCTTCAGAGGGCCCTGTTTATGAAACCAGGCAGACTTTTTGCTTGGGCAGCAATTTCCAATTACAGAGCCTTCTCTGCGGTACCTGGAGACGGAAGCAGAGACGACACATGTGTTCGGGGCGACGCCAGGCGGCCCAAAGCCCGCAAGTCCAAGGCTGACTCTCCCCTTCTCCGTGTGCTGCAGCCTAGGGTTGTTTCCAAGGGCATCTGACACATTTTCTGAGGGGTGAATCTGCGGGAAGTGGATGCTTGCAATAATTGGCCAACTGGGATTGTTTGGGTGAAGCTGCTGGAACTCACCGTGAACAATCCCATCAATTGAAATAGTTACGTTGCTGTTGTTCACAAAGTGTGCTTTGTGTGTGCACACGTGTGCACTTTGTGTACACACGTGCACATGTGTGCATGTGTGCGCATGTATGCTCAATTAATATCCGGACATCGGTGGCTACTCAGGGCACTTTTTTTTAAGATGTTTTATTTATTTATTTTTAGAGAGGGAGTGGAGGGAGAAAGAGAGAGAGAAACATCAATGTGTGGTTGCTGGGGGTCATGGCCTGCAACCCAGGCATGTACCCTGACTGGGAATCGAACCTGCGACACTTTGGTTCGCAGCCTGCGCTCAATCCAGGGAGCTATGCCAGCCAGGCCTAGGGCATTTGTTTTTTAAGTAGTGGGTATTATTGAGAAATCTGGGACTAAATCATAAGGGCACATTTATTAGGGGAAACAAATCACCTAGGCTGCCTCGGAAGATGGATAATGTGGCATAGACTGTTGGTGGGGGTGGTATTCAACATTCTTTAGGTAATAGCTGGGCAACCCTCATTGTGATAATTATGAGAAAAACAAATGTAGTAACACAAGTAATACAGCCACCACCATCACCACCACCACCACCGCCGCCGCCACAGCAGCTTAACGAGTGTGATCTGTGCCAGGTGTCACGAGGCTAGGCTTTCACGAAGGCAACGCCGTGCAATGGCAGAAGTGTGGATTCTGGAGCCAAACTCTGAGTTTCACTGCTGGTTCTGTCACTTACTAGTAATGTGGTTTGGGGCAAATCAAGTAACCTCTGGGTGCCTCATCTTTGTCAACTGTAAAAGGGGGATAATAATTACTCCTAGCTCTACAGAGTATTTGCTGTCAACTTGATGCGTCTGTATCACCCTTGAAGTCTCCTGTGCATTGAGACGAAGCTGGGAAGTACCATTCCGAGAATATCCTATTACGTACGGTGCAGGGTAGAGTCTGCCAAGGAGAAGAGCTTGCATCTTGGCAGAAGAGGAGTGGCTGCTGTGTCCCCAAGGAGGCCATTACCAGCAGATGTGTGCGCAGGAGGATGTGAGGTTCAAAATTGCTTTCAGTTGCACCTTTCAAGAATTGCCTGTCTCTGAGCTGCTGGCCAACCCAGGCAGTGAGAGCTTCTCAGGTGCCCTGAAGATGTGCAGTAGCCTCAGGCTGGTGTTGAGCTCACTTGCTCAGACGCAGCAAGTCTTGGCGGCTTTCCTGAGTGCCACTGCTCAGCCTTTCCAAAAGTCCGTGTGAGCCTCTAAAATTCCCTGCATTGGAATTACTGATATCCTTGGGATGTTCAAAGTAGCTTCTGTCTTCCTGGCCAAATGCTGACCAATGCACTGTCTCCTAGGGTTTTTGCAAAAGTTCTATGGGTTAAACAAGTGCTTGGACTAAAAACCAGTGCTTCTGACTGCAGATTGCAGTCCACAACTGCTGGCTGTTTAGTCCTCACCTCAGCTCCGGGAGGGGGTGGTGGGCAGGGGAGTGGTTCAGAGGAGAGGTCCCAGAGCCAGGATGACCCTCTTTGGAAGGTTTAAGTTCATTCAGACGTGGGCTACAAGGTATTGGACAAGTTTATACATACATTTGGAATGGGAATGCTACTTGCTTCCTCTGATTAGTGAGAAGATTAGAAGGATTAATGACACATAAAACAGAAGTGCCCGCCACAGAGCAAGCCCTTATTATTAGCCGTCTGTCTTGACAACTTGTCCAGAAGACTGGCTTGGAGATTATGGCCCCATCCATCTCCCTTGAGTCACCCGGGACACTGGACACTTGCTTTTGCAGACCGTGCCTGGGCTTGCTCCCACATTTGCCTCCTGCGGTGCTCACCTTCCTGTTAGACTGGCCCCCTGTCTTCTCTCACCCCCTGATCCTCTTTGCTGGCCTCTCTGTTGTGGAATGGCCTGTCTGGGTTGCCCTCATGGCCTGCCATTTCGTGCTCCAAATTCTCGTCTCTGCTGGCCCATTTGAACCTCCTCCAGGTTGTCTGTTGTATGCTGAGATTGGCTGGAAGACCAAGAAATACTTACCTCCTATTGACTGGTCGCCACCCCAATTAAGTCCTTTAAGGAAAATGGATGTACTGAACAAAGCAAGTTAAGTGATTTTTTTTTTTTATCTGAGACCTTGGGCCCAGAATGAGGTGAAGAACTCCAATGACCCTAGCTGGACCATGCAAAGGAAGCCTTTTCTCTTAGCTGGATCGACACAGGTAAGGTGGCCTGGCACAAAGGCAGGCCCAAGCAGCGCAGACCACTCCAGAACTGTGGATCACTCTAGTCCAACCTGGGGGACAGGCAAGCACACTTTTGACCTTGGCTGCCTCTTTCATGATGGATCTGGACAAAGCAATTTGCCACCGAGGCTGACATGTAAGAAGATGACTGACCTTGGACTGATAAGATGTCGCACAAGGCCAAGGATTGAGTGCAGAGTCCAGAGAAGACTATTTAATAATAACCTAGAATGCCATCAGATCTCTTTCTAAAAGCAAAGGTAGAAATTGCTGTGATGGGGCATTGAGAAGCAGAACATTTGGAATCAGACAGATAGGGGTTAAAATGCTGGTTTAGCAGCCTCTTTGAGTCTGCTAACAGTTTTATTTTTCAGCTTTCTCATCTATGACTGTGTAGGCAATTAGATGTACCTTCTTGAATTGTGGTCAGCCTTTTAAAGACAATGTCTGTGTAAAAGCCAAGTGTATAGTATGTATTGAATACATTTGATTCCCCCTTGTATTTAAATGGTTTGTCCAAAGAGTCTCTTCGCAGTAATGGGGGACATGGGTTTGGTTTCAGGATTAAACTATGCATGTTTATATGCTTAGGACAGATTGCAGAACACCAGAAGTCTTGCATGGGTGTTAGCTAAAATAAGCATTTACATTTCATTATAAAAGAGAAATGTATCTGACAAGATGTAAACAGTTCATAAGGATGGATTTCAGAGGTTTAAAAATAAAGTTTGACTTGTGTGACAGTATCAATAATGGCAGGAACATTGCTAAATTATATTTGTTCCAAAAATAGAGACTTGAATACATCCTTCCCCCCAAAATGGAAATTTTAGAATTAAATTTGAAGGGTTTTAGCAAATGCCACACTCCTGCCCTAAGGCTTCCTTTGAAGCAAGCCAGTGTTTTTAAAGATTCACGGGTAGTTGTGGGGTTTACAGCATGATATAAAAATTCAAAATGGCAGCTGGGGCAGAGCCGATTCTGTGTGAGCCCTTGAATTTTTGTCATTTGCAGTGGTGGAATTTTTGAAGTGACATCCCTGTAAATACTGAATAATCCTACATCCCCTGCAGAGCCCTCCGGGGACAGGAGGAGAGAATGGGAAGGGAGCAGATTTAAAACTGACAAGAGTGAGAGACGGCCTGTAAGATGAATAGCACGTGTGGCTCTGGGAGATTTGTGCCGGCTGCAGAGCGTTCAGATGATTGCGTGATTGATGGCATCAACTGTGGAGGAAATGTCCAGTAATGTAGCCACAGATCAGCACGGAGAGATAAATCATCCCGCAATTGCAGGCTGCTATCTCAACACTAATGGGGGGTGAAACACACTGCAGTTTTGAGGGAGGTCCTGAGATCATTGTTTTCTAACAATCTGATCCTGTGTGTTGGCGAGAAAGTTAAATCAAACTCAAGACAGCATTGGGATGCGACTGGTAGGACTGGGAGAACAACAGACTTTGGCCATGGAATTGGAATTTCAACAGTTCTTGGGCTATTTGCCAATCAAATGGCCAGGGAGACTCTTCTGGTTGCAAATAGAATTCAGATCTCTATGCTGAGCCACAGCCTCACTCTCCTGCCTTCCTCCTGAATTTTCACTGGCAATCCCCCGAGCGACATCTTACCGTCAGCCCACAGCAGGTCTTCAGGGATATCGGCAGCACGGTTTTTTAAAGAATGCTGACCGTGACCTAACTCGGGCTAGGGATTATATAGGGAGGAGAAAGAGTAAGGGAGGGAGGGGACTGTTGTTTATCGAGTGCTGATCTGTGTGTGGTAGGCAGAGTGCTTAGCTTCTGTTAGCTCCAGGAGTATCAAAGAATGGAACCAGATGGATCAGGAATAAGCCGAATCTGTGAAGATGCATCAAGTCAAGGCAACACGACTCTATTTGGTGAGCATGTGAGTTCTCAGCTCCTGACTCTGCTCGGGGGACTGGGTGAACACCTGTCCAGCTTGGAGAAGGCATCATCAGACAAGGGGGCCCTTGAGGACTTTCTAAGCACAGGACGATGTGGATTATGGGAGATTCTTGCATTGCTTTCATCCCACCACAGCTTAAGGGTGAATGGTGCTCAGAGACGTGGAGCTGATCTCAACGACCCCTTACTTTCTATGTGCATCTGGGTGACTGTTGGGCTAGCTCCAGACCTGGTCTCACAGGACCTGAAGGAGCTAAAGAGAGTGGTTCTGGACCTTACTTTTTTTACACGTCCTTCTGGATTTACATAGAATTTTCATATTTGAAATTCTTTTTTATGTTTAAGAATATAACAGCACATAGTAGGTTTTATACATGTATATTTAGAGATTTTTATGTGTACTACATGATATAGATATTTTATATATAAATGTATATACTATATAAAAAGTTTTATATAGAGATGAATTTTATTTTATAAAAGAGTAAGTTTATCTTCCCATGACCCTAGAAATTATGTTGTCTGACCATTGAACAGATGAGGCTGTTGAAGTCCAAGAAAAGTAAGCTTCTCCAAACTAATCTTTGAATTGGGATGAGGCTCCACTTTCCCCTGTCTATCCTCTTATTTTTTAAATTGCGTTCTTTCAAAGGAGTGACTTTCGTATGGTGTGTGATCCTTATTTCCTTCTACAATCTCATCCATGATACAAAGGCACCTGATGGCCACAAGTCTGCTTCGCCTGAAATACTTAGAGCTCATCACTCTGCCTAATCATTAAAGCAATCCAGCTAAATATAATTTTGTACTGTATCTCTCCAAAACTGCCTCTAAGCTTCTCTGTCAGTGTCAGAATAGAATTTTTCTGCACTGAGCTAAGTTTACTCAGGCACCGAGGCAAAGAATTCTGATGCTTAACTGAGAGGAGTGGTTGAAGTTCAGATTAGATCATCGCACAGTAATTCCTGGGAATCCAAGAGGATTTCAAATAATTGGTGTTATTTTTATTTGTGGGCAAAAGATTTACAAGGTGCTCTCTATACCTCTGTAGCACCTTTAGACCCATTTTAATCCTAAAAGGTGTTAAGTTTGCTCTTAGACTATTAAAACCAGAAGGTAATACTTAGAGATAATCTAGTCTAGCAACTTCATTCTGCAGATGTGGAAACTGAAGGCCTAAAGATACTTACCCCCCTCCCCACCAAAAAAAATCACCAAAGTTCACACAAAAGATTTTCAAAGGTCAACTCTAACCATTTAATGAGAGAATTTGAAATTCAGACTTAGGTCTTGTTCTAAGCCTAGTGCTAGCAGGGGCATCTTACCTTTTGGCGTCTCTGCGCCTCACTGGAAGAAGAGTTGTCTTGGGCCACACATTCAATACACTGCGATATGTAATCACACACACACACACACACACACACACACATCCCATAATGTTTTAAGTAAATTTATGGTTCTGTGTTGGGCCACAGTCACAGCCATCCTGGGCTGTATACGGCCCGTGGGCTGCAGGTTGGACCACCCCTGTTAGAGTGATTAACTCATTTCTGGTTGCCCAGGACTTTCCCAGTTTGTATCCCAAGAGCCCTCTTAGCTCTGAGCCAGCTGGGATGGTTGGTTGCCTTATTTTGTGCTGTCTGCAAGGGGCCCGTTAACTTGTTTCATCGGCATAAATACAAAATGGACAGAGTTAAAGGGGCATCAAATGCTTCGTTACTGATAGAATTCCAGAAGCTGGACAGACAGATCCCACGTGTTCTGCTGGGACTGTCGGGCATGGAGCGCACACTCTACAAATATTCATTGAACCAATGAATGAATAAATGCAAGCCCCTCGAAGTAGGAGCATCATTGGTCTGTTTCTCTCATTGCCATTCTAGTTCCTATCAAGAGGATGACGATGAATTTTTTGCTTTTTCACCGGCTCAGATTTTGATCTTGAGTTACTGGGAAAGATTAAGCCACCTGTCACCTGCAGAGCTGCTGTGTCGCAGAAGGAACTTTCCAAGGTGCTTTTCACAATGTTTTTGAATCATCTTACCAATACTTTTGGAAAAGGGGCAAAAAGAAGGCAAGGGAAAGCTATCATAATGAGAAGTGACAGGGAGGCAACTCCTTCATAGAGGTTGTCGGGGAAAGAATTGTTGAATAATTCAAACAACAGATTTATTCATTTCTAAGCCATTTCCCATCCCAGCATTGAAAATATCTGTAGAATAGTTCTGGATGAGGAAATACTCATGATCTAATTTCATTACGGCCCACAGATCAGTTAAAGGGACAAGCTTCTTTTGGTGGCATGGGAAAATCACTGTGTCTTTAGGTCAGTAACAGAATTTTCCAGGTTGGCAGGTTCTGGTTGTTTCCTCCTCATCCCTGGGCCAGCAAACCCATAGGTCTCTGGGAGTGAAAGGTACTGAGCTCTCTCGGGGAGATTGGCAGTTCTTGCGGCAGCTGCTTCAGCACCACCACTGCTTGGCCTTTGAGTTTTTGAAGGTGTATCCGGGCATGGATAGAGGTAGGAACTGGCAATGAAACTCACACAGGTTATGAGTCCAGGTTAAACTCATATGGCTCCTTTTAAGGAATTTCTGCAAAAGTCTAGAGGTTGTAATGGTGAGAGTTACATTTTTGAATAATCTGTGAAATCCGTTTATCCATATTATCCCTGGCCTTGTTATCACAGGTCACTGAGGGTTGGTTCTGCTTGTTCCTTATCTGCCCCAAGAGGACTTGGGGAGGGTTTATTATCTCTTCCCACTAAATCCCTGACCCTATGTGTATCAGTTTGCCACTGAGTGGACTCACACACGCTTGGGGACATCCCTGAGAGATGGTCCCGTCATGGGAGAGTTTTGTAAGCGCTTCCTGTTACAAACGCCACCTCGCCGTTGATAAGCATTTCCCTTTTTCTCAGGGTAATTTTACAGGCATTATAGTTCCATCCACAAACTTTCTGAGGGGGTAAAAGTGGTATTAATAGCCCCATTCCCGGAAGATAAGAACACGGAGCCACAGAGAAATGAGATGATGTTTACAGAAGTTAGTCACGTCAGAGCCGGCTCTGGAGCCCCGGTTTCCCATCACCCGGCCAGCTTGCCAAGTCTTCTGTGGGGGCCGGGACTTTAAATGCTCACCTTTTCCCACTCCTATGTGTAAGCCCTCTACCACTGCTGATTGAATGGCAGCCATCTGATGAGACGGATCTGGAGAAAAGTCTTGCTTTGTTGAAAGTTCTTACTATTAAAGCCCATCAAACTTAAACAGAAGTGAACGTATTTTCAATCTAAAAAATAAATAAGTAAAAGGCTGAGATTAAGCCAAAGGGGAGTAGGTGTTTACTAAGCACCGCTGCATGCCGGTCACCGTGACACGTGCTCCATACTGGACCCTCCCTTCAGCAGCCTTCACGCCAGTGTTTCCGTTTGCCTTACAAACGGCAGGGGCCCACAGGGGGTGTCTAGGACAGTGCGTGATGACCAAAGTACAAGGTATTATAGACCACCTGGTTGGAGTACAAATACGTATTTGTACAAAAGCATATACACTCAAGCTATAAGCCAATTCAACTGAAATAAAACTCAGTCGAGAGAGATCAGTAGGGAATCACTCATTGTGCTGGGCACCGAATGAAGCATGATCCCCTTCCTCAAAGGGGTTGTAGCCCAATGGCAGAAACAACACACTGATTAAAATGTAGGTCAAAAGACAATGGGCCAACAGCCAGAGGGGAGAAACAGTCAAGAAGGTGTACTTCGCAAGGGCAGGAGTCATGACTGTATTATTTAGGGCCATATCCCCAGAACTTAACTGTTTCTTAGATTTGGTGAGTGGAAACCATGAAAGAACAAATACACCATAGAGAAGCATGTCAGAAACAGAACTCCACTGTTCTGAGAGAGTTGGGGAAGGTTTTACTGAAGATGAAGGTTAGTTTCAGGTTAAAAGATCAGTTGGAGGATGTCAGTCTACCAAGTTGGGAACTCCTGGCAGAGAAAAGAGCTGACTAGAGAAAGGCTGCATTTTGGGATCTGGAAGCGGCCAAACAGGCCTTGTGGATGAGCCCTAGAAGGCTGGAAGGGGTGAGGGGGTGTCTGAGAGAGAAAGTTGAAGAAGTAGTCAGTGCCAGGCTGAGGTGCCAGTTAACCAGTGCGCCAGGGAGCCATCGTGCCCTTGCATCTGTGGGTAGGAGATGTGGAGGTGGGATCCAGGCCAGCCACTCACCCACCTGAGCAGTAATGAGATGCTTATTTGCCTTTTCAAGCAGTAATTGGGTGTGGGAACTGGGGGAGTAGATTCCAAAACCCTTAGAGAGGCAGAATCAGGAGCGTGTGTTGACTCACTGGGAGTGGGCAGGGAGGAGAGGGCGCAGGTCAAGATGATTGAGGCTTTCTTCTGGTTGGGCACGTGGGTGGGCACAGCAAAAGTGCACACGCACAGTTTGTGGGTTGTGAGAATCCAAAGCATACTTGATGTGTGGACCCCATCTGTATGCTGCTGGGAAACAGAGAGCCTGGGAAACTAGAGGTCCTGGCAAACCAGAAGACCGAATAAGAGCAAGCTCTTGTAAATAGATTCCCATGGCTATGTGCCCAGCAGGATATGAGGATGGATAAGAGCCATCAAGTACATTTGAAAAGACTGTACCAGGAAATCAAATAAAGAAACTGAATAATGAGGGAAGAAAAGGAAATTGAATCAGGAGAAAAAGTACAGTAAACAAGAACATGGCGAACAGATTAAATCTCAGGAGGAAAGGTCATGTCGTTTACCTCTTGGGCAGAATGAGCTCATTTATGACGTAATCCCTCTGTAACTTTCCTATGTCAGTGTATAAAAGAGGAGCTTGAATAAACAACAGCATGCAGCTGCTTAGTCTTATGTGTCTCTGCATCCCCCGTGTCCTGATTTCTGCGCGACCTATACCCAGGGTCCCAATGCACTAGACGTTGACAAGTGGCGCCCGAACAGGGACCCGGATAGAGACACGTCAGGTAGGTCGGAAGTAAGTATTAATTATAACGGGTTGATGGGACAACATCTTTCTTCTCCCTATATTTCCATTCTGAAACATTTATTAAAAACCCATGGAGTGGTGGTCTCCGGATCTGATCTCGAACAATGTATTGCTATTATTCAGGAATATAATCCTTGGTTTCCAGATGAAGCATGGTGATGGCGTGTGCCTTACTGAAGGAACCTGAGGGAACTCTTGATATTGAACATTGGTTGAGAATTAGAAAGAATGTAGAAAAGGCGGTAAAGCAGGGTCAGAAGGTGCTGATTCGATTTTGGTCCATCTGGGGTCTTATTCATGCTGTATCTGAGGCTATGCATGAGGAAAGGATGATTACCCAGTTAGATCGGGAGTCTACCCCGTCCATTAAGGAGTTAAATCTAGATGAAGATATGAAAGGAGAAATAGAAAGAGACAAACATGAGCTCTTTCAATCAAAGGAGTTAATAGATAATTCAGGGTCTTCAAAAGAGCAACAGCAGTGGCCCGAGCCTGATAATATGAAACTTATGGAAGAAATCAGAGACATGGTAAGGGCTATGAAAATAAGATCTAGGAAAGGGATTAAAAAGGATCGGGAGAAAGTGAAAATACAGCCGTCTGCACCATTGCTACCTCGGACAGCACTACTTACTGAAAGAAGGAAACGGAATCATCCTCCACCAGAGGAACAAATGTTATCTGAATCCTCCTTGGCTACATCCGATAGAGAGTTGTCTGGTTCTGAGGAAGATGATGAGATGCCTGTTATGGCCTTTCTGGTTATTCGCCCCCCAGCACAGGCTGGAGTGGCAATGCTGCCGTACTATGAGGGAATAAATGTTGAGGATATTTCTCGACTACGAAAAGCTGTAACTCTTTATGGGCCTCAATCTCATTATGTAAAGGAGATGTTATGGGGAACTGTTAAACATTATGGGAATTGGATAGCTGAAGATTGGAAGGTGATGGCACGTGCCTTACTGAAGGAACCTGAATACCTTCAGTGGCAAATGTGGTTTAATGAGTTATGTGCTGATAAGGCAAGAGAAAATAATCATCATGCTAACCCTAATGTAAGACGGCTTACACATCCATTATTGTCGGGAACAGGGGAGTATGATGATGTTAATAGGCAAGCCGGAGCCCCGGAGGAAATCCATGAGCAGTTAAGGGAATAGGTATGGAAGCTTGGGACAGGGTCCGCCCTTCTGGAGAATATTATGGATCATGGACTAGAAATATTCAGAAGACAAATGAGCCTTATGTAGAATTTTTAGCTAGATTGAAAACTATAAAAAGGACTGTGATTGGAGAACAAGCCCGACAACAAGTTATTAAAGATGTTAGCATTTGAAAATGCTAACGAAGATTATAAAAGGGCATTATTACCAATAAAGGAAACCGGGGATATTGATAAATATCTACGAGTATGTAGAGATATAACCTCGGAACAAAGAAAGGTTCAATTACTTGCTGAAACTATGGCTACTACATTTCATAAATTACAGGCTGGTAAAAATAATGGTCTTAAATGTTTTGGGTGTGGTCAGACTGGACATATTAAGAAAAATTGTAGACAAGGTAATAACACTAATACGGAGTGTTGAACACCTGGAATTTGCCCAAAATGTAGGAAGGGAAAACATTGGGCTAGGGAATGTCAATCCAAGACAAATAAGCAGGGGGAGTCCTTAATGCAGGTAGGCAAATGTCGGGAAACTCCGCAGCGGGCTTCCCTCGTGGCCCCGGTATAATGAACGAGGGAAACCCACAATTTTCTCCCTCTCGCCAGCCACAGCTGGCAGTGCTGCCATGGATGTCCCCGTAATACAACCAACCCTCTTGAAGGGTGGAGACCGTCCGGTTAGGATCCCCACTGGAATTTTTGGACCACTACCGCCTGGGACATTTGGACTACTTTGTGGGAGGTCTAGTTTAAATAGCAAGGGAGTAATAGTACATATGGGGATTGTAGATCATGATTATCAGGGAGAAATTCAACTTTCAATGTCCTCTTTAACTGACTTGAGTATTAAGCCAGGGGACAGAATAGCACAACTACTTTTGTTACCTTATATTCTGATTAACACATCACAGG
This sequence comes from Phyllostomus discolor, assembly GCF_004126475.2. Taxonomy (NCBI): domain Eukaryota; kingdom Metazoa; phylum Chordata; class Mammalia; order Chiroptera; family Phyllostomidae; genus Phyllostomus; species Phyllostomus discolor. The sequence goes on from NC_040903.2 coordinate 15,869,213, forward strand.
AAGAAAGGAAAGGAGGATTTGGAAGCACCAATACAAAAAATGTTTTTTGGACTATGAATATTACACAGATCCAACCTCGAATAAATTTGCTGATGGATAATAAAAATATTATGGGGCTGATTGATACAGGTTCTGATATTACTATCATACAAAAGAAGGTTTGGCCCCCAAGAAAACCACTAATTATACTTCCATGTAATATTAGAGGAGTTGGCTCCCAACCTGTAGATACCATAGAACAAAGTGTTCAGTTTGTGAACTTTCAATCCCAAGATGGTCAATTAGCTGTAGTTAAACCATATATATTAGAGGTCCCAGTAAACATAATTGGCCGGGACGTGTTAGAACAATGGGGGGCTCATTTACATTTTTAATTTTAGATGAATCCTATAAAGATAAATTAGAAAACTGATGCGCCTATATGGATAGAACAATGGCCTCTTTCCTCAACAAAATTAAACGAAGCCTTTCAGCTGGTACAAGAACAGTTACGATCATCAGATCATATTGAACCTTCTATTTCACCATGGAATTCTCTGTTTTTTTTTATTAAGAAAAAAATCTGGAAAATGGAGATTACTTACTGATCTTCGGGCGGTAAATGCCTCCATGGTACCTATGGGAGCGTTACAACCAGGTATCCCTTCTCCTGTTATGTTGCCCCGGAACTGGCACATTTTAGTCATTGATTTACAAGATTGTTTTTTTTACTATTCCTATTCACCCTGAAGATAGAAAACAATTTGCTTTTTCTCTTCCTGCTATTAACTATCAAAGACCCATTCAACGTTTTCAATGGAAGGTCTTGCCCCAAGGCATGATGAATTCGCCAACAATATGTCAATTGTATGTAGATGCAGCATTGCAACCTGTCAGACAGAAATGGCCCCATATTTATATTTATCATTATATGGACGATATTTTATTTTCAGGGCCTAATCCCGGCGATTTAGATTTGTTACAACAATTACCCTCTTATTTTCGTCCATTTGGTTTAATGATTGCACCTGATAAAATCCAAAAAGAAGAAGTGATTAATTATCTGGAATATACTGTTAATCGACAACTAGTCAGGCCACAAAAAATGACTATTAGAATCGATAAGCTACAAACCTTAAATGATTTTCAAAAGCTTCTAGGTCATATTAATTGGTTATGTCTCTCATTAGGAATTCCTACGTATCAACTTCATCACCTTTTTTCTATATTACAAGGAGATCCTAATATTAATAGCCCTCGGCCTCTTACGGCTGAAGCTGCTACTGAATTAAAACTTATTGAAGACAGGATTCAAAAGGCCTTTGTATATCGTGTAGATCCAACATTACCTATTAAATTATTAATTTTAAATACATTTACTTATCCTACAGGAATTTTAGCACAAGAAGACCGACCTCTAGAATGGGTATATACCAAACATTCTTTTTCAAAGTCATTAACTAGGTATGAAGATATGATAGCTACAATAATTCAAATGGGATGTCATCGATGTGTAACTCTTAGTGGATATGACTGCTTTGCCATAGTGTTTCCATTACCTAAAGAAAAAATTAGTTTCTTATTTGAAACTTCAGAGTCCTTACAGATTGCGTTATCAAATTATGTTGGTAAATTTGAGTTTCATTTCCCAAAGAGCAAATTATGGGATTTTTTTTACAGAAACAGGAATTTGTAATCAATAATATTATTGTAGAACAACCTCTTTGTTCTGCCCGTACAATTTTTACAGATGGGTCGAAACAAAAGGCAGCCTATTAGTCAGATAATAAGTATTGGGTTAGCTTTACAGATTATACCCCAGTCCAGCAGAATGAATTATATGCAGTCATTAAAGTCTTTCAGGACTTTGATAATGAAGATTTTAACCTCATCGCTGACTCCTTTTATGTGGTAGGAGTTGTTAAGAACATTTATAACGCTGCCCTCCATTCCTCCAAACCTCCATTACTATATTTATTTTATACACTTCAGACATTACTTCGTGCTCGGCGATATCAAATTTATGTTACCCATGTTAGATCTCACTCTAAGTTGTCAGGATATCTCTCTTATGGAAATAGTCAGGTTGATCATTTAGTTGCCTTCTCTTCTCCAGAGCAGGAACACTCTCATTTACATACTAATGCTAATCGTCTGCATGCATACTATAAGATACCTTACAAACAAGCTAAACAGATTATTCTTAACTGTTCCGTTTGTCGTCCTTTACATTTAAGAGCTATACCACAAGGTGTTAATGCTAGAGGAGAACAACCTAATCATAGATGGCAGACGGATGTCACTCATGTTCCTGAGTTTGGGCAACTCTCCTTTTTACATGTCACTATTGATACTTTCTCTAAGTTTGTTTGGGCTACTCCCTTTGGAGTGACCACTAATCATATTCTACAACACTTCTTAGAAACTTTTGCTATTATGGGACTACCCTCCTGCATTAAGACTGATAATGGCCCAGCATATACTTCCCATTGTTTTAGAAAATTTTGTCATTTATATAATATCAAACATGTTACAGGCATTGAATAAAACCCGCAGGGTCAAGGGATAGTGGAGTGTGTTCATTTTACATTAAAACAACAAATAAAAAAATTAAAAAGGAGGAAAGTGGATGACGGACGATATGCTGATCTTAGGAGTGCAATTACAGAGGAATGCTAGAACTATCATGTCGCAAGTATTGTTTATAATTAATTTCTTGAATCTCCCACAGGGAGATATATTGACAAGAAGGGAGAAACATTTTATAGAACAAGGACCAAAAAAGAAGGAAAGCCCAACATGGGTTAAGATTGCACCGCATGCCAAATGGCAACCGGCTTTATTAACTGTACAAGGAAAAGGGTATGGTCTTGTGTCTCTACAGGATGGCTGACAGCAGTGGGTACCAGGAAGATGGATTAAGCTCCGCCAGGAAAATCAAGACGGTGGTGCGACGATGATATGACGGTCCCCACCACCAGACCGATGCAATACAAGAGGAGATTCCTGTTCAGGCTATGGCTCAATTATCCCTTAAAACCATCCTAGGCAACACTGCGCTGTCCCATTACCTACGTGGGGGCAGGTCAAAACTTTGGCAGCCCAGGGGCAGATTATTGTCCAACAAACTGGGAAGCCGGTAACTGCTGAGCGTCTTTTTCTCGCTATGTGTGCTCTGCTATCCATTTCCTCTGGGCATGCGGCTAATGTGAGTTATTGGGCTTCCATTCCTAATCCACCAATGCTAGAGCCTGTAGTTTGGGGAGACCCCAATGTTCTTATATATACTACACCTAAAATACTTTCATCACCCTGGAATAATTTGACATCACAGAATTTCACTGATGGTTCTTATCATAATTATTCTTTCTATAACCGGCAAGACCCTTTATGCCTGGGTCCCCCTCCTTGTCTTTCGATAGACTATCAACATTGGATTCTTCTGGGAATCAATGTTACCGGTTCACGGACAAGGCTTCAACGTCTTACGGCTTGGTCGGTGCGACAAACTTGGGACAATCTAACATAGTCCCATGAACTACCCTTTTCTGACTGCATTCCTTTTACATACATTAAATTACAATACCAACCCTTCAATTGGCAAAAATGTTTAGGGATTTTTGGGAAAATGATTCAACAAAGATGGGTAAATTGGGGTCTTTATGGTCAGTTCTTATCCTCTCGTTCTGAATGGAATATTACGTGTAATATTTCCTCTATTGTTAGGATGAACGAGACTGAAGACTCATTGTGGGGGACGCTCAATGGTTTTTCACCTCCCACCTCCCCACCTCTGGTGTCACGCCATTTCGGCCGTACTGGCGGCTTCCAAGACCACACCAAGTGTGGTCCCTCCTCAGAGTCTCTGCACTCTCTGTCTTCTTCCCCTGCAAATGCTCTTTCCTGTATCCACGTGGCTCACTTCTCACCTTTTTCAGGTCTCTGCTCAGATGTCGGTTTTTCTAGCCACCCTTTGTAAGCAGCAATTCTCGATCCCTTTTACACAGCTTTCGTTTTTTTCCCACAGCAATTACCATTCTTTAGTTCAACATGTGTTATTATCCTCTTGTCTAATATATTCTATTATTGTTATTATTTGGTTGCTTTCTTCCATAGCTAGAGGGGAAGCCCCGCAAAGGCCAGAATTTTATTGGTTCCCCTTGTTGCTGTATCCCCAGGGCCTAGAACAGTGCCTGGCTTCCAGTAAGCATCCATCACTCAATAAATACGGAATCTTTTCTGAGCAAATGAATGCAAGCGTAACACATGGATGCGGTTGCACATAAACTGAGGTGGAGAAGCCAGGTCGGGAGAGAGTAGCCAGGTTAGAGAATTTCAAACCATAAGAGACTGTCGTTGGTCCTCTCTGGAGTTGATTTTCCTTTTACAACTTACAGCAAATATGGATGCTGAGTCTGGAGAAGGGGGAGCATGGTCAGTGGCTTTAGAGTGTTGAAGGGCTAATTTTTGGAAGAAAAGGTGGGGTGAGTCCGTGGAGTCCAAAGACCAGAACCCCAGCTCACAGGAAAGGAGCTACAGAGAGAGATGTTTATTGAGCAAAAGGAGGAAAGTGCTTGCATCTAACCGTCTATACTTCCGTAAAGCTGATGAGCCGCCTCATTCTAAGTGATGCCTTCTCCATCACCAGAGGCGTTCAAGCAGAGGTTGGATGAGTCAGCAGTGGGAGGTAAAGATAAGACCCACAAGACCTCTGAGGTATCTTTTCACCTGGGCATTCTAGGATTCTATAAACCCAAGGGGGAAGCAAGAGTGCCTCTAACAAAGTATCTTACTGCAGTGTGATGGTCGTTATTGCATATTACTTACTACAACATTTATTCATATCTAGAGAGTATTCTTTTTTTTTAAAGATTTTTATTTATTTATTTTTAGAGAGAGAAGGGAGGGAGATAGAGAGAGAGAGAGAAACATCAATGTGCAGTTGCTGGGGGCTATGGCCTGCAACCCAGGCATGTACCCTGACTGGGAATTGAACCTGTGACACTTGGGTTCGCAGCTCGCGCTCAATCCACTGAGCTACGCCAACCAGGGCTGAGAGTATTTTTTTTTTTGAAGAATAAAAAAACTTTTAGCAAACATCGAATGTTGGACATTTAAACTTGCCACATTTGAAAAGCAACATGAGACCTGAGCTGGCCCGTGCTGGGGGCACACGTGCTGACAGCAGGGTCGGGGTGGGTCTCCGAGGCAGCTCCTTAGAGCAGGCCCAGGCCCAGGCCTAGGCCCAGGCCAAACTGGGAATGCGTCTTTAAAAACCTTTCTCTTTATTTTTTGGTGAAACCCTTTCTCTGTGTTGACTATTGTTTGTTCCATGTCTAATTCCCAAACATATTGTGATGGAATAACGAGGAGAGGAAGATATTTAGGGCCGTGAGCGTTTCCCCTATTTTATGCTCATGCAGTCACGGGGCTCTTTGTGCAAATGAAGATGCTGATATAGCAGGTGTAGTATGGGGTCTGCGTTTCTGTGTTTCTAACCGGCTCTCCAGGGAAGCTGACCACATTGTGAATGGCAAGGGCCTGGCTCGTATTTTTTAAGGGGCACTCTGTGAAAGCGCCTCCTTGTGGAGTCAGAGGCAGCAAGTCTCACCCCAAGCCTAAACACTTTCTGAATGATCATGATGTTTACTTTGCATGAAGAAAAGCAATGACAAGAGCTTACTAATGAATATAAGCTGTTGAAATGAACTGCCAATTAGACAGAAACAATTCAGCCTGCATCTCACTATCAAGGACGAAATTAATATGTCTGATATTTCCAGTAAAGTGTTTGGGTGAATTATTTAGTATTTAGATTTTATAGTGGCACATGCCTAATAAATTAGTGGTGACAGTGGACAGTATTGTCTGATACTGGCATCACCTAGAAGCTCAACTGGCTGCCCAGCTGTGGGATTTAGGGAACAGAAGTCCCAGCTCCAGGATGAGCGATGCCAACTGATGCCAACTCTGCCAAATGACAGATGACGTCTTTGGTTTAGGGATGCTTCGTGCCCGTTAGCCTCTGGTGAATGTGACTAGTGGGTCTCAGGTTGCCATTTTCCCGTTGCTGAGCAAACTGAAAAAATCCAAACAAATGAAAAGCAGGGGAAGATTTTCCTGTTAGCAAGGATAATAAAAATTGCTAGGCTCGATGATACGCAAATTTTATTTACTTTGTACTCTGATCAACACACAACCTGATGTCAATGGGTGACAGAAAGCTTGCACGGCTTCAGAGATTGTCACTGGAGCACTGGGCAGGTGCGGCTTAAGTATTTTTTTTTAAGGGTTTTGAAGGTTATAAAACCAGCCATACATGGTTATAGAAAGATATAGATCTATATATTTTAGATACAGATATAATATATATTATATTTCTATAATATATTTATATAAATACTATACAAATTTATATGAATATATTTATAATTATAAATTTATAAATAAATTATATATAAATACAAGTATAGTTTACATATAAATATAGATCTGTGTCTTTCTATAAGATATATTTCAGTCATTTGAACCTGACATGTAGTGCTTTCAACCATGTCTCTTCTGTTCAGATGTTTCTTGTGGGCCTCGGACCCTCATTATCAATCATTGTCCCATAATGCCTTGCATTCAACGTGTCCTAACCCCAGACTTGGTCTCCTCTTGCTCCTGCTCTTCTTCTTTCTACCGTGGTGATGACAGGAGTGAGAGCCCCCGCATGCTTATCCAGTCAGGAACCCCAGCAATAGTCTAGATTCTGTCTTGCCATCACACCTAATCAGTCTTCATGCCAGGCAGTTCTAGTTACCTATCTGTTATCTACTCTTCCCCCCTCTTTACTAAAAAATGACACTTTTGTTTTTGTTTGGCAATATGCTCCAATAACAGCATCCCACAAACTCCCTTGCCTCTAAGGATGATTGTGCAGTCCAGCACTAGGAGAGAGGGAGTCTCCTGGAACTTTGAGAGTGCTATTTCTTTTTCTGTGAACACACATGGGGTTGGCTCCTATTTTTTCTTCTTCCTTTCCCATGTCCCTTTCTGAGTGCAGACACCATACCTGCAGGTAGAATGCCCATTTTTCAACCACAAAGATGATAGCCATATGCTAAGGATGTTGGGCAAGAAACCGGGAAGAACCTAATCTTTGATGACTTTCGTAAGCAGACACAAAGTCTTGGATAGCCTGCACCCAGACTTTTGTAACGGAAAAAAATCCCATGAAATCTCTCTTTTCTTGATCCATCACAGGGGTTCCCACTGCATGACACCTAACGCAGCCCTAACTACACTGCCGCCCGCTCCCCATGCTGCGCATGTGTTGGTTTTACCCGCGTACTATCTCTCTGCTTCTCTCATCCTCACTGCTGTTTCTTCTGGTTCAGATCATCATCCTTTTGTTCCAGGGTTACTGCAAAGGCCTCCTAACTATGCTTTGTGACACTAGTATTGTTCTTTTTCTGCATTCTCTTTAATGTGGCCAGAGTGCTTGAAAATCCATACTAATCACTGCTACCCTGCTTAGCACCCTTTAGTGTTTCCTCATAACTTTGTGTACAAGCCTGAACCCTTCACTGTGAGGACCTACATACCTTCCCAGGCTAATCTCAAGGCCTCGTTGGGTGGCCCAGAGGTCTGCTGCCGTGTGCACCTCTCTGTATGGCATCTCTCAACACGGCAGCCGGCTTCCATCAGAATAAACAAAAGAAGAGCAAAAGTTTCTGTTTCGTATAACCCAGTCTCAGAAGTGACATCCCATCACTTTTCCACGTTCTATTCTTTAGAAACAAGTCACTGGGCCCAGCTGTGCCAAGGGAAGGGGTTTGCACAGGGTAGTGGCTGCCACCAATGGATGAACAGAGGTGTAGAAATGGTAAAGGACTTTCCCAAAGTCACATAGCTAGTCAGGGGCAGAGTCGGGGTTCGAACCCAACTTATCCATTCCAGGGCCTGTTCTTTCAAGCTTTATGTGACACCATTTCACTGGGTGGAGCAGATCAAAAGTTGTCAGCAGATGGTATGTCTTAAAACCTCGTTGGACTAGCGTGATGAGCCCACTCCATAGTCACTCCGGACTATCCCAAACTCAGTTACAGGGTTTTGGGGGCTGAGGGGTCCGCTGCCAATGTGTGCCAACAAAACATTTTTTTATAAAGAGCTGTGTTAGTAAGGATTTTAAGCATTGTGGGCTGTATAGTTTCTGTTGCAGGAACAGAATAGTTAAATAAGCAGGGATGGCTGAGTTCCAAAATAATTTTATGCATAGAACAGGCAGCAGGCTGGATCTGGCCCGCATGCCATTGTGTGCCAGCTCCTGGTCGGAATCACCGCGGTCACGCAGAGGTATGGGGACATTTCTTCACGTGAAAGCTGGAGTTCTGTGCTCTCTGGAGATCTCAGAAGTCACTGAACCAAAAGATGGAACAGAAGTCGTTTTGAAGTGATAGAAACAGAATAGGTTGATGTATTATTTTATGGGCCCCATGTGCCTAAGACATCTCTTGAATGTATTCAGCCATTGCCACCCCTGGTGCCTTGGACGACTTCTTTGAACGTGATGGACCGAATACTCCCATGCATTTTCCTTTGGGCTTTCATCCTTTTGTATTCTGACTAGTCCTTTTTGTGCTCAATGCCCGAGTCCTCTCTCCTCATCAACTTTCCTCACCCTGGCCCCGGTATTTTCCTACTTGTTGACTACTCTTACAATGCACGAGATTTCTCCCACAGTCCCCATTGTGCTCCCTTAGGTGGCAGGGGGTCAGTGATCCCTGGGAGTTCCATAAATGTGAGCGTTTTCACATTCTGAGCATGAATGCTTGTGTGGGAACTTACCATAGCACTTCCGTAACCTTAAGGGTGAGCCCCGGACCCCAGTAAGCTCTAATTCTGGAAGATGTCTTTAGTGAGCAGGCCCGAGAATGCGAAGTTTCCTGAAGCCAGCAGCCACCTGGTGACAACGTACAGCCTTACAGAAGATTCCCAGTGAACTTTTATAATGCAGTTTAAAAAGTTAAGTACTTTTGTCAGGATCATCTCAAAGAGCCAATAGGCAATTCTATGTTGAGTATGCTTTCTTTCTCACTGGCATAAATGATCTGCTAGGGAAAAAAAATATTTGCAGTCTGTGCCTCAGCCCTTATTTCCGAGGGCTGGTAATGACTTCAATAGTAATTCAATCAACGCTCTCCGAGCCCTTTGCCTAGGGCATTGTTAGCGTTTTATACATATTTATTTTATTTTGTGTGTCTTGGACCTTCTGACACTTAATAATATAATCTACCTTGATTATACGGCAGATGGGCCTCTCCTCGACTCAACTGAAGAAATTAATGCATTTAATTTTAGAAGTGTGCAGTGAGACGCCAGGTGACTCAGTTGAATAAAAGAAGGGTTTCTAATTGCACTTCTGAATCAGATGGCGTTCCGACTGCCCTTCTGGGGTTATGTCCTGCAGAAGTCAAGGGCAAATGGGGGTTGCTGACTCGGTTTTCCCAAACTGTAGAATGGAGGTAGGGAAGGTGATCTTTATTCAACACACCCTGAGTTTCTAAATATTTAAAATTAATATCTGCTACTCTTTCTAAAGTATAGTACTTAGAGATGCTTAACAATGAATGAATTCTTTTTCTCCCCTTAGGCAGTTTTTTGAATTCCACTCGGCATTGCCTGCTGTGTTATTACACATTTTCTCATAATTGCTTTTGTGTAATCAGGGTTTGTGGGATAAAGGAAAAATGGCTAGTCATATCTCAAGATATGGAATCTAGGGTGCACCTCAGCATTCTTTTAGGATTACTTAAAAATGGATTATCTGCATGCTTTTTTTTCTTTCTCATAACAATATTTTCTCATTAGAATGGATTTATTATCACATTTCTCTCCATGTTGTAGTTTGTGACATGAGAATGAATTATAGACCCAGGGAGACTTTTTAAAATGACTAGATGATACTTTCTCCCCTGTGCCATTTGTTAGTGTCACAGGGATGAAGAAAACAACTTTATAATGACTTTTCTGGGTAGGAAACTGAGCTGTATGCTTGGGAAGGGTGTGGAGCCTGCTCTCAAGGGGTCAGGTCTAATTATCCAATGTCAAGGGTGAAGCCACAACTTGATATATTTTGGTGGAGATTGTGATTTGGAGGCAGTCCACTTGGTTGATGAAGATGTTTCAGAAACTTTCTGGCCACTTGGCTGGACCTCGATTGTAATCTCTGAGTTTTGGGGCTCAGGGCAGGAATGAAAAGAGAATGAATGGGTTAGGAGGTGGATGTGAGTTGATCAGAAGACAGCACTAAAATAACAAAGGAAGAAAGCTTTCACCTAAAAATCTGAGAGGATAGTGTTCAGTTAAGGAGAAGCCCCAGGTAAGTAGGCGATTAATATTCTTTTGTAGGGAAATGAAAATGGAGGACAGATATCATATACAGAATTTTCTAAACAGAAGCCTTAAAAATGAAGGAAATAGGAATTAAAAAAAAGATAATAATCGATTTCAAAACACTAATGGTTCATCGTGACACAGAAGAAATGATGAAAGGTGAAAAGGAATTGGAAAGGGGGTCCGTCGGCAGCTTGAGTGCAGTCCGGGGACCAGACCACGGACATCACCTGGGAGCCTGTTAGAGACACACGGCCTCGGGCCTCATTGGAGACCAGCTGCACCTGAACAAAATCCTGGCGTGATTTGTGTGCAGAAGCCAACTGCATTTTAAGAAAATTCTGGAGTGATTTGTGTGCAGGTTCAAGCTTGAGAAGCATTGTTTTAAAGTTAGACGTGAAAAAATTGTGCTCTTTACCAACCCTGCTTGGGTAGCCTAGGGTCACCTTTTCTTCTCCATGCTCAGAACCACACCATGTGGTTCTATGTTAAACAGTAATGGCATAAGCGTAATAACGAGAATGCTCTGTGCGTTACTATAGAGGAAAAGCTTGGCGTGCTTGAGATTAGAGTTGTAGAACAGAATGTAAAGATTATAAACCTGGGCAATTTAAAATAACAGCAACAGCGACCAACAAAGAAGGGTTGATAGGGGAAAGAAAGGTGAGAAAAGGAGGAAGCAAAGGGAGTAATTTTCTTGCAATCCGTAGCGAAGGGTCTACTAATACTGGTTAAAGTTGCACCTCCAGGAAACAGAGTTTATTTATCATATTTCAAGTCATAAAAGAAGTAAGTTCGAAAGTGTAATCGACAAAACTCCTCACGGGGGCGGAGTCAGGGAGGGAGGCGGGAGGCGGTGCGCTGAGCCAGACTCCTCACCCGGCGCAGCGAGGAGCTGACGGTGTGCTGCGCAGGGCTGATGAGTCATGAAATAAAGGCAGTCGCATGTAGCTCTTTTCCCAAAAGTCCAGGTGTGTGACACATGTCACACTGATTTATTTCTTCAAATCTAATAAATCAGCTACTAGCTCTGCCCTGCCAATTTGGCAAGAACTCAATCTTAGTTAGGATAGAGAGTCCCCTCCCCACCTACAGCCACGTGGTTTAAGGTCCAGCCTCGCCTGCTTCCTCTTCCTGTGCGACAAGGAGCTAGATTGTTTCCCAGGCTCCCTCGCAAATGGCTAGGGCTGTGGCGCCTAGTTTTGGCTGTGGAAGCGTGAGTGGAAGTGATGCGTGTTGTGCGAAATGCTGACTGGGAGCATCCAGACAGACTTTACTTGAGCAAGAAATAAACTGCTATTTGGGGGGCCTCGAAAATCATAAAATTATCTTAGTAAGTTAGCTTATTTGAGTAACACAAAGATCATGGGCATTTCACACGAAGCTGAATTTTTGAAGGGATCACATTTGCCTCGGTCCATAATCACTGGGGTCCCTTGATGGCGAGCATGTCACCATTTGTACGCCAGGCTCTGCTGGGGCCTTTCTGCTGAGGCCGGAAAACGAGGGCTGGGGTTTAACTTAGAAAAGGAAGAAACGGAGACTGAAATTGTTACTCTGGGATGCCTGGGTGAATAACGAGAGTTTACTCTTCACTCTGTGCTGTTTGTTGCTTTCTTTAAAAAAAAAATCAAGAACATGTGATATAAGTTTATCATTAAAAAGACTTCTCCTGTCCTTGTTATACTTGGAAGCTTAGAGAAAGCCAACAACAAGGACTTAGATATGAAATACGAGAACTTAATATGAGCACTTTCCCCGGGGAGAAGTTCAACGACAAGGGTGGAAGAAGGATTACAACTTGCATAAGAAGAATTACATAGGAAGGGACCTTGTAGGAGAGACTCCCTTTACTCCTCTGTGCCTCAGTTTCCTCGCAGCCTGCTAGTCACGCACCTATTTGCCTGTCCTTTCCTTGAGTTGCTGTGAGGATCAAATTCAATGGAATTTACAGCACATTTGCTTCGGACTTAACAAACTGATATAAAAACGGAGACACAAATGAAGCTCCAACTTACATGGAGCGTCAACGCCGGTGAATGGGAGTCAGGAGACTGGCACAGACACAAATGAGTCTATGCATGTGAAGGAATTTAAAAAACTGTGAAGTACTATCGGAAGATGTTAGTAATTTTCTTTAACATCATCTAGCTGCAGGCTTTCTAGTTGTTAAGAAGTAGAAACGTATTCCTAATCATGGGTCCATGTAAACCTCTTAGGTCGCAATCAGGGGTGAAGAAAAACATCGCAACTCGGGCTGCTCCTGGAATGAACGAGTAGTTCAGGGATGAATTTCTTTGAGGGTAGAGGTGGAAATGTGTGGGTCACATTTTTCATGTCCATGTGCTCAAAGTGCCTGCAAACGTGTCCCCCTCCTATACTCAGTTTGAGATGACTTTTCCCTCCTGTCCATTTAGGAGACAGATGCGAGAAATGAAGACTCTTCTGCTAGTGACTGAGGTCGTTGGTTCTCTCCTCTCACCCGCCCAGCTCAGACTCACCCCCTGAGACAATGGGCTTGCAATACATGGGCCGGAATAGGGAGCATGGTGAATCAGCCCTCCACCCCCTTGGTTTGCCTGAACCTTCCCATACAAACTTTAGCTTTTCAACCTTAGGAAAGAAACATGAGCTTTCAGATCAAATAAACCTGGCTGGCATCCTGGCTTTGCCGTCTTCTATTTTGTCTTGAGCAAGTAATTTTGTTCTCTTTGAGCCTCTGTTTCTCTGTCTATAAAATGGGGATAATAACAGCTGCTTTATGGTAGTGCTGAGAAGATACAGTGTTTTTTTTTTTAAAGATTTTATTTATTTATTTTTAGGGAGGAAAGGAAGGGGGGCAGAGAGAGAGATAGAGAGAGAGAGAGAGAGAAACATCAATGTGCGGTTGCTGGGGGTTATGACCTGCAACCCAGAAATGTACCCTGGCTGGGAATCGAACCTGGGACACTTTGGTTCCCAGCCCGCGCTCAATCCACTGAGCTACATCAGCCAGGGCTCGAGAAGATACAGTGGTTTAATGCTTGCAAAATCACTCACTTCACGGCCTGACATGTATCAATCATGAATTATATGATGCCTATTATTATTTAAGAAGTCACTATTATTTTACGTGAAAAGTTGATTGTTTTTGTTGTGCTAGCATCCATTCCTTGTGGAGAGTGTCTCAGGAGCACAAGGTTGTTACTGTCACAAAACAAAACAACAGCAAACCATCACAACTGGTTCCCGACACCGATGCTGATTTTCAATCACCGTGGCTGTGAAAATAAAAGAGAGGGCCCAGCAGAATGCTTATCCTCTTGTGGTCCCAGGGGCATTTGAACATCCTCAAAGACCCTCCTATGATGGGGGAGCAGCAGCCCCCCAACCCTGCCCTTTCCCAGTGGGAAGCTTCTCTCATCTGACAAAGGAAAGGCATGTGCTCCCTGGCATGCTCCGCCCACACCACCTTCGCAGTGCCCAGATACCTTCCACTGCTCTGCACACTTAGGGGCCGGGTTCTGGGCATCCTGCTCTATTCATGATGCCAGCTCTGAAAACGGGCACAGATATCTGACCAGAGGACAGTCCCTGCAAAAACAGCCCCTCTCCCTCTACCCCCACTGGTAAGCGGGATCTCTGGAGTAGGGTGAAGATTTTCACAGCAGAGGGACAGGCGTGCTTTCTCTGTGCCTTTCCGCAGGCCAGAGGGGTTAGTGTCCCTTGCCCTGGCCTCAGAGGACAAGGAGGAGGAGAAGGACCTTGAGGACCCTCTTTGAGGGAGGAGCAAGCTTTCCTCTACCCTCAAGGTTCTTCTGGCTGGTGTAATAATCAAATAGACATGAGACAGAATAGCAAGAGAAATTAACCAGATTTAATATGTGCACATGTATGGGGACTCAGAGGCCACACATGCAGGAGAAGTTCAGAGGCAGACAGGGGGGTCCAGGGATATAAGACATTCTGAGCTAAGAACGAGGTCATACACCTTGGGGTGCATTGCAGGATGATAAGAAGAGGGTATGTTTAGTAAATAAACGTTTCCTCTAATATTATATAGGTGGGTCAAAAAGAGATTTATTACCGAAGGGGCAGAAGGTTCTCTTGAGTCTAAAGTGATAATTGACTTTTAATTCATGATAATGCACATACTACTGAGGTATATCTTGGGGTGGCACATTCTGAACCCCATGTCTCCCATCTGCTCACCTCACCAACTCCTACACTTACCTTTCTACTCAGTCACCAGAATGTTCCATTCTGCATATTCTATAGCAACATTGACTTTGAAATGATGTGGTTATTTGTCAGAGACCAGAAATATTTGCGTTTTGTCTTACCCTGAAAAACTGTTAGAAGTGGTGTAATATGGTCGCATGCTTTGCGTGGTAGCGTTCTTGGCCATTGGCTCAAACCCCAGCTCTATGACTTTCAGCTGGGTTTCCTTAAGCAAGACACTCAGCATCCCAGAGGTGCAGTGGGAATAGGTGACTTCAGGACTGAGGATTAAATAAGATGGTTGATGAAAGATCTCAAGGAGTACTAGTGACTTTCTGTTATTTCTCCGAGTTACTGTAAAACACAGATAGGCTAGAATTATGGCAGTGGGGAAGTCAGTACAGAATCAAGACAGGAGTTTTATGAGTTTGCTAGGTTACTGTAACAAACTGCCACAGATTAGGTGGCTTTAAACAACGATGTGTTGTTTTAGGGTTCCGGAGGCAAGAAGTCTAAAATCAAGGTGTAAGCAGGGCCACACAGCCTCTGAAGGCTCTAGGGGAGAATCTGTCCTTGCTTCTCTTGGTGTCTGGTGCTTGCTGACCATCCTCGGTGTGCCTCAGCTTGTACATGCATTGTTCCAGCCACGTAGCATCTCCTCTGCGCCTGTCTTCCCATCCCCGCCTGCTACGCCTGTCTGTCTCTGTGTCCGAATTTTTCTTTTTTATAAGGACACCAGTCATATTAGGGAAGAATCCACCCTAATGACCTCTCCCTAACTTGATTATCTACAAAAGTCTATGTCCAATAAGGTCACATCGGTACTGACTTCACTGTATTGTTTTAGGAGACAGAACCTCAGAAGCATTGATATATTATATTTCATTTCCTTTGTTTTATTTCCAGTATAATGCAACCTCCTTATTTTTGCTCTACTCTTTTACTCTTGAAATGGTTCTTATTTGCTTTTTCCGGGAGGTAAGGAGACTCACCACTTAATTAGGCTATTCTATTCCTGTTTCATTCTCTTTCTGTCTCTGTCTCTTGCTCTCTTGTCTATTTACTTATTTATCTATGTAATCATCTATCTAGAGCTATCTATATATATATGTGTATCTATTTATATCTGCATTTATCTCTATGCCATCTATCTAGCTCTCTGGATCTAAACTTCTTTTTTCACTTGGTCCTTTTTTTTCTTCACTAGTGACAGACATACGTGTGAACTCTATGAAAGATTAGCATATATTTGTCTCTACTTATTGGAGGGTGAAAAGACACTGGAAGTAATAATGACAGTTCATTTCATTGAAGAAAAATATGCTTTCCTTAAATAGCAAAAGATTCTTTTCATTTAAAATATTTCCCAGTGAAAGGAACAGTTCTATCAGTTGCAACAATGTCATTTGCGAGCAAATTGTTCAGCAACATATTCTGGACCAGCCAATAACATTGGTATATACACAGCAAATCATTTCAATTTACCAACTGTTCTGAAATTATCTGACCAAGCAGAAAACATTAATCCGAATCCCGTTACAAATGGACATTGAAATAGGGTCATGAACCTTGGAGAAGATGAGGAAGAATCATCTTCCCTGTGATTTGGAATGGCCTCTTTTATCATTGTTCAGTGTTTTTCCTCTTTTTATTTGTAACTAATGGCATACCGCAGTTCAGGTCTGCTGGTCTTAATCTACAAACTAGGCCATTAGCAGCCTCAGTCTGCATGATGGCATACCAATTAAAATTAGGAGATTAAAGAGTAATGTTCCTTGCCCGAGACCAGTTTGCATACCAATGACAATTTCCCCAGCTATTGAATGAAGAAATACTTAAATGGCAGTGAACTTGGTATCATTAAATTTAGGGAACATTGAATAGTGTGTGGGGGGTGGTGGGGTGGGGAGGTGAGCCAGTCTGCTAGAAGAATGGGAATTAAATGCCAGAAACAGAGTTTTAATACTTGTTTTACTATTTAATATTTATACATTTATTTTTACTTTCAACAAACATTAGGACTCCATCTCCAAATTAGAGAGAGGTCAAACTAAGGGAAAAAATAGTCACACTGCATGTTTCTCCAGTCCAGGGAGAACCTCAGAGCTACAATTTTCCTCTTTGAAATAAGAACAAGGATGCCTAGCCCTGCATTCCAGTGAAGGGAGCAGAGGTGGTATGATAAATGAGATACGCTGGGATTCCATCTGAGAATTTGTAAGAAAATTTCTAAAGAAGGATTCAGAAACAAGTTATGGGAATTGACTCAGTTTAGCTTAAAAAGTAGAAGATTTAATGTAGGCTTAGTCCACATAAATCTATGGTTCTCAAGTTCTGTGTCTCAGTTTCTAGTCATTTCTCTATCAGCATCCAAAATATATTAAATCAAAATATTATTTTCTCAGGTCTTTTGACAATGATTTAAAATAACCTAATTCGGAAACTGTAGCAACATGTTCACAAATCCCCTTTCCAATGCACTTGACCCCCAGACCTCTCCAGAACCTTTCACTTCAGCAAACGACCTCTAGGGCCCTTCCTGACAACTCAGCACTCTCAGAATTTTTGTCTGTCTTGGTCTATGGTTTCTGCTGCTCTATCCTCCTTTCTTTTTTTTTTTTAAATTTTTTTTAAGATTTTATTTATTTTTAGAGAGGGAAGGGAGGGAGGGGGGAGGGGGGGTAGAGAGAGAGAGAGAGAGATAGAAACATCAATGTGCAGTTGCTGGGGGCTGTGGCCTGCAACCCAGAAATGTACCCTGACTGGGAATCGAACCTGGGGCACTTTGGTTCCCAGCCCGCGCTCAATCCACTGAGCTATGCCAGCCAGGTTATCCTCCTTTCTTAATCAAGCAAGAATTCTCCCCAGTTTCCTCACATCTTGCCAGAAGTTTACCTACACTTTCAATGGAAAAGAAAACTAGTTAGCAAAGAGATAAACTTCCTTGAAGTGTGGAGAAGGGAAGATGGTTGGAAGAGGAGGAGGTGGGGCAGGGGAAGATAGGACCACCCATACATTACTGCTCCTTTCCCCTATGCCCTTGGCCGCTGGGGAGTTCTCAGGAACTGCAAAATGTCAGACAACTACTGCTTCAGTCTCTCTTGTTCTTGGGTACGTGCTCTTATTATTTGTGCTGTAAATGTGCTTGGTTTTTCTCTGTTAAGAGCCCAGATTCTCAGACATGTGTCTGCATATGGTTCTTCACAATAGACCCCCTTAAAATGATGGTCTCAGCCCTCCAGTGTTTATGAACTTTTAAAATGAATTGCCTTAATTGAGTCCCAGGAGAGAGAATCCTCAAGAGAGAGAATCTGCTAGCTCAGTTTGGTTCAGGTATTTACTTCTCGTCTAATAAACTGTGGTCAGAAGGGCAGAGGTCGGGTGGCATGTGCATTAGGGCTTACCATGGTTGGGAGGCTTGGTGAGGCAGAAGAGAGTGTGGGGAGAAGTAAATAATGCGGCACACACAGGCCAGAAGAGACACCGGAACTTCTGTAGAGCTTTGAGGTTATTTCAAACTCATCTTGGGCATCAGTTCATTGGGCTTTGTACTAGGTCTTGAGTTGATACTGGTTACCTGTGGACACAGGCACCTGGTTTACTTGGACTCACCTTAAAAGCCTATTTGGAAGCTTCCCTCACTCAGGCATCAGTGACCTGCTGCTGTCCCGCAAGGTGATGAAAACTTGTGACAGTTGCAGGATATTCAATTTTCTTGGAGGAAACTCTTGGGGGAAGAAAATAGAGTTAGTGTAAGAGGCACAGGATGTGAAAGAAGGGGAGCTCCCAGCTTCCCATGGAACACACTCTGGGGGACACTGGTGGTCTGAGTTCTCTCGGTGGTGTGGACATTTCCAGCGAGCCCATCCAAGACTCTGAATTCCCTTCCACACCCAAACCAAAACAGGAAACACTGTTCTATATTTGCATGATTAATACTATGTAATTATCTGGGATAGAAAGTGATGGAAGTAATTATCCAAGATCAAGTGATGATGGTGATGATGATGATAATGAATCTGGCTTGGACTATCACAATAGCCCCTTAACTCCTTCATCTACTGCAAGTGTTATCTCTTTCTAATGTATTTCTAACGGGGACCAAAATTATATTTCTGAAGTAATTAAAAAGTAAAATTTCTATGGCTTCCTGTTTTTTTAAAGGACAGTGTCAAAACTGCTTTATAAAAGCCTTTCATTGATCTTAACCTATGTTCAAAGTCCCTTAAGTCACTTGTCACTTCCTTTATCCTTGCATTTCTTATTCACAGAAACATCCCCAGGACTTAGAAAAATGTCTGGAACATACTAGGCACTCAGTAAATTTTGTTTAATTAAGTCCTTCTTATTGTTGCCTCTTACTCTTTTTCCTTTTGAAGTAAACCTTTCTTATTTTTCGATTACTGTATATTTGTCTCTATGTCCTTTTCTTCTCCTAATCCTGAATAGGTTTCTGTTCATGCACGTACACCCTATTTTCCACATATGTGCGCACCTCTAGCTCTGACATCATGCTAGAACCCCAATAAGAAAGTATTTGATTGAATCTTCATTTAGATTGGCGTCACTTTTGCCAAGGAAAACAAATGGAGTATGCTCACCTGTATGGTCAGAAATATGGCTACACATTGGTATCAGGAGGCGTGACCCTGAGGCTCAGACTAGGAGGGCTGGGCTCCACCATTGATTGATGAGCGAGTGGACAGTGCCTGCTTACTCTGCGTATCTCATGATCTGACCTCTGCCAAGCTCACCTCCCGCAGTGCCCTGGCTAGTCACTCAGGGGCCTAGCTTTTAATCTGTTACTATGGTTTCTGAAGTTGTTTACAACTAAAACAGGAAAAGCCAGCGTTCCTGCTGCCTGTTTCCACCACAACCAATAGGTGGAGATGGGGATTGAGTCTTTGAGGGAGTTTTATCCAGACGGCCGGTGCCCTGAGAAGACTGCGGGTTTGCGCCCTAACCGACCGTTTTACAAACTGACCCTCTTTATAAGGAGAAGAAATGTGCAGGTAAGGGGTTTGGAATTCAGAGGAAAGGTTAATCAGATAAAAAGCGGCAGCATTCCTTCGCCCGTGATTCTTTATCTGTGTCCCCAGAGGCTGTCTCTCCCTGGAGCACTGTGGCTCAGACACCATCCTGGCGGCTTGCAGGCCTCCTGGGGCACAGAGGTGGAACTGTGTAAGGTCTCCTGGAGTCAGGGCGGGCGACACCTTCAGTTCCTGGAACAATAGTGTTTTACATGCATTAATTACTAAGCTGATTGACTGTACCTGAAACTTAAATTTTCCAGCTCATGAGTTGTCTTGCTGGTGCAAGGAGGGTGATTTTTTCCCCATCCAATATTAGTTTTATTCTCTCAGTTTCTTGTAGGTCTCAATGTCAGGCAATCATTTCATTTAGTTATCAAGAGGTTGGGCTTCCTCTTTCATTTCCTTAGGGTCCCCACAACAAGAATTCAAATCTGGACATTTTGGGCCGAGGCGACAAATTGTATCTCCTTGACCAAACTTGGGTTCGGTTCCTCTACACCCTCTTCTCAACCAGACCCTCAACTTTTGGAGTTCTGTGTCCATCTTTGCATCACCTGCTTTTAGCAAAATCCTGCTAAGTCAGTTCGGAGAGAACCTTCTACCCTGATTATCTTGTCACTCTTCATATCTGGCCAAACTCCTTATCCTGCGCAATCCCTCAGGGTGATATGTCATCAGCCTGATCTGCCTTCAGCAAGAATCCTGTTAAGTTTGTTTAACCAGAATCCACCCATCCTTTTCCTTCTCTATGTAGCAATTTTACATCTACTGACATCCCACCCTGTTCCTTGTCAATAAATCTCTACTTTTTCCTCTTGCACTTGGGATTGAGCCCAATTGTATACTGAGGTCTCTTTTCCCTGATTGCCCTAGTTCCTGGATCAAACCTGTTTTAATCTCTTTAACTGTTGTCCTGTTCTGTTTTTTTTTTTTTAATTTAACAGAGGACACTTGTGTAATACTTTATATTGTTGTATCCAAAGGTATCCTCTACATCTAGTCAATCAGAATAGGGACTAAGCCTCCTGGTCCTCATAGATACTTCCTGACTGGTCATCCTCCTCTCTCCTCTAGATTTTGATTAGGACACTGAATCCTATTGATCTGGGCCCAATGACTCTTTCAGTTGTAGGAGATAAAGACCAATATGGCTATTTTAGCAGAAAGGGGTTTAATATAAGGATCTAGGTGCTAACAAAATCCTTGGAAGGGCTATGGGTTTTGGATGTGGGGTAGGCCCCTGGGGATGGCCTCCAAAAAAACAAAAACAAAAAAACAAAAAACACGAGACTGGCCTAACAGGGACGCTGTTTTTCTTGCCCGGGAAGTGGGGAATCTGGGAGCTGCCACTGGAAGCAAAGGATCACAGGAACACAGCACCTCGACCTGCTTCCCGACTTCCTCTGCCCCCGCTCACATGAGGTTAGGGCTGGACATCAGATCCTGCCGCAGTAAGTCCCCATGTTTCCCTGACTGTGTTTGCAATGGCGAAACCAAAGCAGGACAAAGACCTCCATATCAAGCGCACCTTCTGAAATCTCATGAGACTTCTTCTTCTAATGTAGTGGAAACTAGTTCATATCAGACATCTCTCTTCAAGGAAGTCTGGAAAATGTAGCTCTTAGCTCTCTGAAATGTAGGAAGGAGATTAGAATGGGTGGCGACTGAACAGTTCCACTATAACCCACCCCAAGCCCATGGGAAATATCGGGATTGCACTGTGGATTCTCACCTGGACTTCAGCACTCTGCAGGTGTGGCTGGACAGTAGGCCGTGTTCTCCATAAGTGGCGGGGCTATGCCCCATGGGACCCCGTCTCCCAGCTATTTGGGAGTGGTTCCTCACTTCCCAAGGCTGATGAACCCATAGTTTCACCAGTAGCTGAACAGAGTCTTCTTCTGGGAATTTAAACTGAGGCACACAGAAGGGGTTTTGGCTAAGAGGACCCAATTGGAAAGATCGGAGGCTGAGTCCAGAGTCCCCATTATGAGAATATGTAAAATGGACAAACAAACAGAAACTTAGGAAGAGAAAATGGAAGACAAAGCACATAATCAGAGATGGAGATAAGCCGCTGAGAAACAGGAAGACAAGGCTTGGTTTCTTTTCTTTCTTTTAAAAAAAAAAAAAAAAGATTTTATTTATTTATTTTTAGAGAGGGAAGGGAGGGAGGGAGAGAGAGAGAGAGAGAGAAACATCAATGTGTGGTTGCTCGGGGTCATGGCCTGCAACCCAGGCATGTACCCTGACTGGGAATCGAACCTGTGACACTGTGGTTTGCAGCCCAAGCTAAGGCTTGGTTTCTGAATTTGTAATTTCCAGGGAGGCCCAACTGTGTTTAATTTCCCACCTTTGGATGCTCCAAGAATGCCTCTACTGTATCCTTGCAGTCACGCCCCCCCCCCCATTTTTCTTGAGTTAGTTTGAATGTGTTTCTCTTCCTCATAATACATAAGTAAAAACTCACAATTTTTGGATTACATTTCTGTAACTGTTAACACCGGTGTTAAGGAAACACTGTTGACATGCATTATTACCCTCAGTTTTCCAGCATCTCTCTATGCCCAGGAGAAAGTGTTGACCGATACAGATATTAGGCTGATCCACGTTAGTGATGTATGCAGAAGCCATAGAAACTATGGGGGGAAGTTGTAGGCCGTGTGAAAAAAATCACTCTTGTTAGAAGATGACGGTGAGAGAAAAGTAGAGAGAAAGAGGGAGGACATATTGGTGGTGTGGCGGATTACAAACAGATTTGAAGTACGTTTTAACCACTTTGGGAGTTGTGCTAGTTTTTTTTTTTTTTTTGAATGAGGTATTCTGATTGAACCATATGAGTCCATAGATTTAAAGAGCTACATCCACAAAGACCACATGCTTTTATACAAATATTTCTGTTGTATTTTGCCTACACTATCAGGATATTGTATATTCTCTCTCTCCACACACACACACACACACACACACACACACTTCTCTTTTCCCTTGAAAGGAGCAATAACACTTGGGAAGTCTCCACCCCTCCCCTTCATCCAGGGAACAAGGACTTCGCACTGCATCGGTGACAGCCTGGGACTTCACACCGCATCGGCGACAGACTGGGGGAGATTTTTGTAGGAGAGGCTCTCTGGTTTGGACACAGTGATATAGACTGCTCTGCAGTAGATGCCCAGTTCAAATGACTCAACTGGCTTTGTCCATAAATATGATTGAGTTCCACAATAATCATAAAAACAAAATTTTCAATAGGAGTTCATTGTGGCTCCAATAGATATAAATGTTAGTGACTGGAACAGATGAGCATACCCTTTTCAGATAAATGCGTGTACGAACAATGAACAAGTGCATCTGAAGGCCATTTCATGAGGAATTTTTTTTTCCCACTGACTCATTGCCTGGTTTTAACTACATGCAAACAACAGCAGCAACAACAACAAAACACTTTAACCCGGCACCTTGCAAATAGTCAATGGGAACGGCTCATTGTCCTTTGTTTGGCCGAGAGACAATGTGCTTTGAAGTAACAAAACAGAAACAAAAACAAAGAACAAAACCCGATTCCTGCCTCTTCTGTGTGAAGCACACTATTTCATAAAAATGCAAACCTTTCTTTGTTTTCAGGGCAAATAGCATACTTAGGCCCATCTGTGGTGCCAATTACAGAGAAGTGTCTGCTTTCTGGAAGGCTAAAGAGAGAGAGATTGTTCAGTCCCTGGGCGAAGATTCGGCCTTTCCCAACCTCGGATGCTGCTGGATTTGGTTCAAGAACCAGAAGAGCCTGGTGTTTGTAAATAACCCCTTGTATGAATAGTTAGTTCTTTTGAAATGGCAACAAATGCAGCGTAGAGAGAAGGTATTCATTTTCTTATTTTAATTTTTTTTCAGGATAGAAAATGTCATTAGCATTTTCTGAATTCCCAGAGGCATGGCAAAATAAAAAACAATGTTGTATCTTCTCACTATGCTCTTTCCATTCCCACATATTCTGCATCTATGCACCTCTGTGTAACCTCTTGCCCCCCCTAAAATTCGTATCTTGTGGCGAATCAAAATGGCTTTGAACTACTCTTTGATCACTTGGCAGTTGTGCTATTTTTTTTCTTGAATGGGGTGTTCTGTTCGAACACAAGTTTCCAGATTTAAAGCGGCTACATCTACAAAAACTGTGACATAATACTTCCATTGCTTTTCTTTTTAATTTTTCATTAGCCAACTTGTAGAAAACAAAATGAAAAGAAAACAAAAAGAAATGGCAGTTGCTGTCCTGAAGATGATGTTCTGAACAACAGGGCTGTTCACAGACGTGTAGGCAGGGTTAAGAGTCCCAGGGGGAAGCATCCATTCACCTCGGAACTGGTAAGAGGGAGCTGCTGTGCTCCTGGGCCTCCAAGCCCACGCTGGGGTTCCCAGATCCCAGGCTGGCCACGGGGCAAGCCCTGGGCCGGCCACATGCGGTGGAGCCTGGCGCTGGGAGCTCAAGGAAACGTAAAGGGTGGTGTTTCTGGGAGAAGCTGAAATCCAGAGTTACGTTAGAGAGTCCGAATCAATAAGAGAATCTCAAGGGAATTAGAAGATTGTTGAAACCAAGGCAGACAACAAAGCGCCAGAAGTTGGACATTTTATTTCAGTCATAATGTAGGAGGAGTCCTGTGGACACTTTCTCTGTCTTTGTAGAACAGGAACGGTAAGTATTTATGGGATGCCTGTAGCCTGTGCTGTGGCTGCTGAAAGAATCATGCGGGTTTAGACATAAAGCATTAAAAGCTAACTGAGCCTTATCGTCAACAATGTGGTCGGGCATTACGTCTCCCGTCTCGTGTCCAGATTGTGTGGCATAGCCCTACGATTTCCTGTTCTGGATCCATTTGATGACCTACCTTATGCTCCAGTTTTTGGCTCTCATTTAGAATAGGTTAAGAAAGGTACTCATTTTGTGCTCCGAAGGTCTCTGGCAATCTCACATAAGGGCCTGTGTATAGGGAGGTAGAATGAGGTGGTAGGTACTAATGTGCCTTGTAAAAAGAAACCCTTGAGTCTCAGGGGTTGAACACTGTGAAAGTGTATTACTTTTCTTTTACTACAGTCCAGTGTGGGTAGGCTGGCTCTCTGCCATCCTTTAGCTCTACCACTGGGACGGTGGCCTCCACAACATACCCACCGAGAAAGCCGGGGTATCTGGTGGGATGCTTTTAAGCATCAGGAAGAGAAGATGGTTACATCATTCCCGTTCCCATTGTGCTGGCTAGAACTCAGTCAAACAGCCAAACGCAAAGTAGGTTGAATAGTGCAGTTTTTTTATGGGTGTTTTGGAAGAGAAAACCATGGGTCACTTCCGTCATCATGAGCAGAGGAAGCTCAGGACACCGGGAAAAACTCTGGAAGAAGACAGCCCTCTTGGAGACCTACCACGTACAGGGCTTTGACATCTTTCAGCAAGTCTAAATTTATTGATGGGCGTCCTTTTGGAGTTAGGGGTCAGAGACCAGAAAATAGCAGAATAATTTAGGTTTAATATAATAGTAACTAGGACTGTGATGCTGGCTAAGTGCTGAAAAGGAAGAAATGGATCAAGAGCAACCACACTGCTGAGATCCACAGTGTTGGGGAACTAGTACGTAGGTAAGAGCGATAGGCCAATGAAAAGTTACTATCAAGCACTCCAACCTGGACAGACATCAAGATAGTGATATTTTATGTCTATGGTAGGGAAATTGAGAAGAAGCTGGATTCATTGGGATAGATGATGACTGGATTGGGTTTTCGATATGCTGGCGTAAATTCTAATAGAAATACCCTGGTAATGCTTGAAGAAGTGTCCAGGGAGCCATGTCAGTGGTAAGTTCAGCCACAGAAGCAAGTGGGCACTGTAGAAGCAGAGGAAGGCATAGCACACTATAGGGGGAGGAAGAAAGGGACAAGGACTTGATTTTGGGGAATATTCTTGGGCAATGCAAAAACACGTATGGCGGATCATGGGTTTTGCTTGTAGGAAAATATAAAGTGAAGGTGAGAATGGTTTCAATAAATGAAGATTTAAAAATTCTATTCATTTTTTTCCTGCTATTTTAATCCTTTCTTTTTATTGTATCTCTTTTTTAACTTTTGGGTGCATGATGCATATTCCTTTTTCAGGGTAAGGCAGTTGGTATTTAATTTATGAAATAGTTGGTATAGTTGATAAAACAAAAACAATGATTTGCTTAATTCTATTATCCTAATGCAGGTGGTTATTGTATAGTGTTTTGATCTGTAGTCTATATACCTGTATAAAACTATAGATATCTTAATACTAAGGAAATCACACTTTTCAGACCTACTTAATACACTTTTTAAAGGAAGTATTTTTTATAAACTTCCCAAAGTTACTGGTTTCTTTCTAACCAGTCTTTTCAATCACCATCACTTTATTAAACGTAACTGGATGAGTTACAACAATGAAACACGCTTGTAACATATATTTCCTGCCTTGAGTTGTTCATTTACTTGCGTGACTTTAACCTGTCTGGAAGGCAGACTAGCAACAATTAACAACCCCAAAGGACGAGTTAAATAATTAATAATGAATTTAAGCAGATGGCACCGTAGCTGAAATGTGGCCGCAGGAAGCAGAAGGGACTGGTACTCCAGAGGAGGTAATTTTGAGACATTTTATTTCTCCTCGTATGTTGCATAACTGAAAGACTCTTTCATGACGGACGTTGCAGAAATCCTCTTAGTTTAAAACCTCTGATAGGAATGCACAAGTGGGCTTCTTTAGCCACAGACTCTGAACTACATCTCTTGGCTTTTCTATAGAAAAATATCAGCGAGGATTTAATGAAAAAAAAAAAGATTAGAGAAAAGTATTTTCTGACACAAGTTGTTTTAAGAGCATGTGGAGAAAGTAGGCTACGATTCGGGAAGGCCAGCCTCTTATCGCTCTCACACAACTTGAGACGTTTCCTGAGTGCCTGACACATGAGTAACGTTCCTGCGTTTTCGCTTGTCACTCATTGCTCCGTAATGAAAGCAGACGTGTCGTGACAGTTATTAGTTGGAAATTTTTGTCTGGAAGGTTGTCTGGGTTGTGTGTGTGTAAAGCATTTAAAAAAGACTCTGGGACTTGGGCACCATTATTAAATTAAACATTATCGAGATAAGATGCTTTGCTTATTAGTAAACATGAAATAGTGTCTTCTTTTGATTCCCTGTATACTCAAAATGTAAGAGACTGATGGAGAATGTTCAGGTAATGTGGTTGAAAACACAGTGCAATATGTATATAATATTCTTTTATTATTTGCTTTTTTAATTCGACAAGTATTTAAACATTCCTGCGTGTGTTTCTGGCTCTCATTCTGAGAGTCCAGAACTTACATAAGAGTTTGGTGTATTAACCATAAAAGCGAAGAGGATTGAAAACATTTTGTGTAAACTGACTTTAAGAACATGCTTGAACCTGGCTGGCATAGCTCAGTGGATTGAGCACGGGCTGCAAACCAAAGCATCGCGGGTTTGATTCCCAGTCAGGGCACATGCCTGGGTTGCAGGCTACGGCCCCCAGCAACTGCATATTGATGTTTCTCTCTCTCTTTCTCCCTCCCTTCCCTCTGTAAAAATAAATAAATAAAATGTTAAAAAAAAGAACATGTTTGAAAATGCTTTCCAATAATGAGCTAAAAGGGGGGTATAATATCTGCATTTTGACCTTCAGGTTAAAACAGTTGAGGTTCTTCCTTCTTTTTCATGCTTTTTTTTTTTTTTTCTTTCTGGCCCTAGAAATACCTGAGGAATTAATAGAGAAACGCTTCAGCCTTCCCTGAATGTGGCAGAACCTATGGCTCAGCAATTAGAAAGTGGAGCTGTGCTAATGAATGGGGGCGACTGCGGCAACAATGATCTCTACAAGGGCCTCTGGGGGTTCGCACACGTCTCTGACCGGGGAACTGATGGCCTTTGTGGACGCCACAGCTAGGACATCTCCAAGGACAGGAAAAGAACGAAGACGGTGGCAGAGCCCGGAGGCTCCAGATCCAGGGAGCAGCTGCGCAGTGGAACGGGGCTCGGGACTGCACGCATGTTGCAGAGGAGACTGGCATCTGGGTTCCAAAGAATCTGAAGGGTCAAATTTTTTAAAAAAGAAAACAAACTAGGAAAAGCCGCATGTGCCTTGATAATATATTTTACACTTCTAGAACTTAGAAAGGCGTTTGAGAGCCTCTAAGCTTATATTATTATCACTTCACAGGTCAGGGCACCGAGGATCAACTTGGAGTTTGGGCTAGAACCCAGATCTACGGGCAGGTTCCACTTTGCAAACTGGGTTGGGGGCGCAGGGAGTAGCACATTCAGCGAAGTGTCTCTGCACATCCTGTCGCTGATGGAATCAGTGGTTATGCTCTAACTAAGCCCAATGGAAGAAGAATAAGCAAACAATTAGCATTTGAAGACCTTGTAGAAGGGAGTTCAAATGATAACAAGAACAAGAGGCCATGGAAAAACAAGGAGTAAGCGGTCATCTGAACTTCTTATATTGTTCAGATTCAGGCTGGTGCTGGATTGCTGGGCCCGGCTGGGATCCAGGGAGCTCTGGCTGAGTGTGGGTGTGGAGCCAGGCTTGACAGAAGTGTGCAAAAGAGGAGCCTGAGCAGTCAGAAATTCCGCATCCTTGGGCAATGCTGGGTCTGAGAGCCCACCGAGACAGAGCCCATGAATTACCTAACTGAAGACATTGGTCTGAGCAGAGGAAATGGAGTGCAAGGCAACGGAGTAAAAACTGCATATGACAGAGCAAGAAAGGATAGGTTAGCTAGAATATTATGGGTTGATTACAGTTGCTATTCTAGAAACTTTCAAATGAGAGCTGATGGCGCACTAGCAGTTGGTGAGGGAAATCGTGAGGGTGCGGAGCAGTAGGGACCGTTTAGAGGAGCTGAGTCATGAGACGGAGAAATATGGATGGGACTTGGTGTCCTAAGGTTCACTTTCGTGCCCAATTTAGATAGTCTTCTGGTCCACTGTGCAGGTGTGGGTCAAGATGGTTAGAGTGCAGGCTGGCTACTGGGAAGAACTGCTGACTGTGTCTCTTTCATTCAGAGAACAAGTGTTCATTGAGCACCGATTTTCTGCCAAGTGTTGGAGGTACAACAAGGGACGTGAGAGACAGGGACCCTCTCTTCATGACATGTATTATCTTTAGAAAAGGGCAATACGCAAGTAGATACATGAAGACATGTAAGTAAACTTGTGCAATAAAAGGAATACAAGGGTATCACATGACCGAGGACGTTCTTTAAGGTAGATGGTTCGGGAAGACCTATCTGATGAGGGGATGTTTAAACTGATGAGGAAGATTTATCCATTTGGAGAACCAATGAAAAGCATGCCAGACATGGGAAAACGCAAATAAAAAGAAACCCAGGGACTATTTCAGGATGGTTTAGGGACTGTGAGAAGATCGCGTTGCTGGGGCACAGTGCACATGGGGGAGAATGGCCTGAGCTGAACTGGGAGGCAGGCAAGGAGATGCCCTCCGATGACCCCCTCCTGTGGTTCTTTTACACAGGGCACCAGGGCGGTCTGTGTGACCAAGAGAATCTGTCAGACATTACGGTACGTGGCGTCTAAGATGAGGTTAGGAAAGACACTGTGGTTTCCATTTTGGCTGTGCTCTCTCTGTTTCTTCTCTCTTTCTTGGATCACTTGCTTTGGGGAAAACCAGCTTCCATCTGGAGACCAATCGTATAAAGAGACTCTCATGGCGATCCAATGTAGTCTTCTGTCAATGGCCACATGTGGGAGCTTGGAAGTGGCCCGTGCAGCCCCAGACGAGCCATCAGAGCACTGAACTCCAACAACAGCTTCACTAGACTCTTATGAGGTACCCTGAGCTGGGCTCACGCAGCGAAACCATTTCCAGATTCCTGACCCTTAAAAACTATGTGGGAGAATAAATCTTTTTAAGATGCTAAATTTCAGGGCAATTGGTTATCAATTGGTTATGTAGCAGTAGTACTTAATAGTAGTTCTTAAGGAATTTGAATTTTATCTAAGTAAAATGCCTTTCCAAGCCAAAGGAAAGGGGTGGGTCTTGCCAATACCCCTGTCATCAGCTCGAAGTTTGACTATGTAATCTCTTGAGATTTTTGTTCAATGACTGTTTGCTGGACCTCTTCCCTACAGACCGTGACATATCAGTCACCTTGTGTTTAGGACTCATGTACAAAGAGAATTAAGAAGCCATTCTGTTTACTTGTAGTCTCCTTGAAAACAAAGACAGGACAACATTTAGAGTTTTTGTAAAATAATGTTACCCCTTCAGTTCCAAATTAAGAAAAGGACACTAGTGTACTGATGTCTACTCTAATTTGAGCCAATGAACATTTGCAGAGTAACGTGGAAGGACCGTTCTGTGCTCCGCATTGTGAGGCGGGGCTATGACCACAGTAACAGTTCCTGTCCTCCAGCTACTCATAGTCTAGGGTGGAGACAGATTAGTCTAGAATCTATGCAAACTGGTGGCATCTTTCCTCTCTTGACCAGATGGCACTTGATTCTTACTGACGATAAGGACACTGAAATTGCAGAGCATCAGAACACAAAGTCTGGTCTAAGGGTTTTCTCTTCCTTTGTTTCTTAACAAATGCAAGCATTGTACTGTTTGTGCCGTTTCCAGCCCTTGGTAGGAACTGCGGTGTTTCCCCTCTGAGGACTATTGGGCCCAGGGGTTGATAAGACCTTCTTGTTGTCGGATGGGTTCTACAGCAGTTAATACACAGATTGTCACCAAGTGCACGGAGAGGCCACCGGTAACTTCCCCAGGGCCAGGATGTTCTTACCCCATTTACTGCTTCATCCTGGGCACAGAAGCTGTGGGTCCATTTTGACGTCCAATCACTATTTTTTATTATTATCTTTGAGACATCGAGAAACAACTTTCCCCCAGTTTTACATCTCCGTAAAAAGCAAGAACTCATAGTTTAAAAACAAAAGGACCTCGGGCATCTACACGTATCTATCTTTGTTGCAGACCGTCGCTCTCTTCCTGGGATACAGAGGCCCTTGCCCGTGGTCCTTCAGAAGAATAATCGACCCGGCCCCTTAATTCTTTCTCCAGGAGAAGCAGAAGCCATTACCTGGCAGTGACAGAAAAGCATCAGGCTGACTGCAGGAATTGTTTCCCAAGGGCCTCCTAAAACACAAACAAACCCAGAACAAACACAACGAGAAGATACAGCCTGATAGGTGTGCCATCGGAGGGGCATATTTCAAGGTGCCTTTGAGATCTGGGGACCTCATTTTGGAATTCTGAGCAGTCTTAATAAGCAGGTGCATCATCTCGGTGACGAGGAAGGTCAGCTGGGTGCACTGAGGTGGCACTGATTGGCTAAATTGCCGGTGGCCGCAGAACTATCCGGCAACAGCCTGGTGCCAGGAGGGCAGAAACAGCTGTATCCAACCTGCGCTGAAATCTGTCTCTAATTATGCTCACCCAATAAAAGCTGGGTTATTTACCATTAGCGAGGGGTTCCTAATGGCACTTACATCTTTCATCCTTTTAGATAATTTTGCCAGGTTTTTTTCTTCCCCCTCTGGTTTGAGGTGCCAAATGTCGAGAAAGCACATTTCCAGAATGTTCTATGTCTTGCCTGATGGGATCATCTAGTAACTGTGAATGCTAAAGGGGTGTTTACTTCTTGAAAGAGAGAGTGAGTCAGTCCACCAGGGCACCGCTGTGTCTGTGTTGTCGCCCCAGGAAGGTTAACCAGCCAAAGTCCTTCACTGATCTGGTGGCAGCTGGCCCAGGTTAACTGTGGGCTTCTGAGTTCCTCCTAGGGATTGCCACTGGACACAGGTTTCCCCGGTTCCACTGTGGATAATGCACGACATCAGCACTGGGACAGACAATAATAGCTCAATAAAGGTCTCACAGAGGGCTGTGTAGGCCAGTGTCAGCTAGCACATAGCAGGGCGCTGGGGGGCATTTAACAGGTGGGGCCTGCTGCGGGCTGCTCCCTTTCACCGCCTGGACAGTGTTATGTCTCTAAACAGAAGCGTTGTCACGCCACGTGGGGATCGTACTGTTTTCTGAAGCCTCAGTCTCAGCCCAACCGACTGGCTGGAATTCGAAATGACATTTGGCAGTTTCTGTAAAACACAGTGGTTACTGCGATCAACTTCGGGACCAGACAGACTGTGTTTCTGATACGATGTGTGCACGAGTTCCTTAATCTCACTGAGCCTTGGTTTTTGTCATGTGCCAGGTGAGGATAATAATATAAATGGAGTAAAAGAGGAATGAATGCCTTCCCACCATTTTTGTTTCCAAGGGAAATACACCTTAGCCTGGAGAATATATGCAAAATGCTTAGAATGTTGCCTAGTATATGGTGGTATTCCAAAAGTGGTTATTACCATTATTGGAAGTAATTTAGAAGCTCTGTTTACTAATAGGGAACTGAAGGGCAGCTGACATTATCTCTGGCAACTCAGAATTTACTGTGGAAGCAGGGTGAGAAGTCCTCGCTCTTGCTTTCCAGTCTGATGTGGTTTTTATCACCTTTATTTGCCTTAGATGGTTTATATGGAAAGCTCTGTGTAGGAGGCATCTTCCCAGATTTTATGTCAATGAAACAAACAGAACACATTTCTTTTTTTCTCTCTCAAAATAAGCAATTTGCACAGGCCACTCCACCTACTCAATCCTTTCTCAGCCCACACAGGCCTACCAGTCACTGTCACTGCCACTCCTCCTGAGCTGGAGCCCCATCAGCCAGCATCTGCCAACCTCCAGTGCTCTGCTTGTCCTTCGTTAGGACGGAATCCTGAGAAACACAGTGAAAAGGAGGGTAGAAATAAAGTATACAATACCGTCCTTTCACTTTCAGTTTTCTGCTTGAGTCCTTTCAAACTCATTCAACATATCAGTAAGTCTGAGAAATAGGTGACTAGGTCCCATTTTCCTGTCCAGCTGGGTCAACTGGCAATGACTTTCTGGAGCATTGTCTGCTGAAGGCGTCAGATGGTGTGTCTAGGTTCAACAGTGAGACATTACAGTGGTCCATTGAAATGGCATCCGTGCTGAGTATTTGGCATCCTGGCCTTAAGATTTGGGGTTAACAGCAATGCAGGAAACTCTGTTAGGGCAGGAGTCATGGTTGATTCATCTTGATTTAGCCCAATGTACCCTTGTGCTTCGCATTTTGTTCTCAAACTTATTTATTCAGAAAATATTTATTGAGTGCCTACGACATTCTAGGAATTTGACTAACCAGAAAAACAGCTTCCACTAACTATACACCAGGTATCACCAAGTTCGGTATCTTATCATCACCTTGTTCTATTTCCCTCTTCCTTTTACTGCTATTGTTTTGGTTCAGGAGCTCATTATCTTGACCTGAGCTGTATCACCATGGTTTTCTAGGGAAAAGGGAAAACACATCACTACCAACTCCACAGCTGTTCAAGTTGTTAAAACACACTTAAGAGCTCTTCCAAAGAAGGGATGAAGCAATGGTAAGAGGAAAGAGAGAGGGAGAAGAGTAAAGGAGAGGAGAGGAGAAAAAATGGTAGAAACAAGTCAATAGATATTGCCACTGCAAGATTACTGGGAGAAAAAAAAAACTATTTGAACAGAGTTTTCAAATAACCACAGACACCAAGAAAGACAATTTTTTTCTCTCTTGGAATTTAGCAGATAGGTACATGCCCCTTCTTGTCTTTCCTTTTAAGATGTAACAGCTTATCACTGCTGAAGTGTCTTAAATGATGTCCAACCATCATCTTGCCCCATTCATTCTACCCATCTCATTGTTTCTAGAAAAATATATCTAAAATGTGTATTGCTAGTCATGTCTCTCCTCTGCTTAAAACCCTCTGATGATTCCTACTGCCCATAATAGAAGTGCTGTCAGGCCCTATTAGTGCATTAGGATAATTTGTGAAGTGTGAACCGCATGTCTGCTACTAATTGAGTTAAAGTATTGAAGATCGATAGTAATTTGCTTTTTAAATATAAATTTCACAATTTTGAACTTCAATATTCTTTTCTGAATGGAATGGAAAGAGATGAGGTTGTGGGTAATCAGCAGTCTTTCCTGTGTCATGGATACGCCACGTGGCAGCCATCATCAATGACTGTACTGATGTCATTGTCGTTTCACTCAAAATTTGAGGTTGTCCAGGGATATGTGTCCTGCATTTCATCATCAACTATCATAGGTTTTACAGCAGGAAAGCTTCTGGCCCACTGAATAAAGCCCAAATTTCGTGAAGACTATAGAAGGATGTCCCCAATATCTTGTTCTTCTCTTTAGACAACTCTTCGAGATGCCATTCCCCACCCCCATCTACTTATTCAATCTGCTCTCTCTCTGAAATTCTTTTTACCACTCCCAATCAATTCGGTAAACCCCTCAAATATTGTAAGATCGTTATCCACTTCAAGTGTTACTTCCTCTACGTTGATGTTCCCTCCCCACATCTAGCAGAATGGAGTGCTTACAGAATCCCATGAAAAGCTAGAAAAATGAGGTCTTGCCTTGTTCATTTCTCTTTCATTTCATTAGGTTCCATTAAGAAATATCTATTGCTTGAGTCACAAAAGCTCAGGGTCTGCTATGGGAACAAAGAACTCCAAAGTCTCAGTGGCCGGCAACAATAGAGGTTCATTTCATTGCTCACATTCCGTGTACACTGTGAAATGGCTGGGGTCTCTTTCTGCACCACCATTCAGAGGCTCAGGATAAATAAGCAGCTCTCATCTTAAACTTGGTTGAGTACTGTGTCAGAGGGAAAAGGGAGAGTTTCACATCCTCTGTTAAATCCCGATAGTACTTGTCTTCCTGATCTATTAACTGTAACTAGTAACATGATCCTGTCCAAACATAAAAAAAGCCAGGACATTCAATACTACCTGTGCATGTAGGGCAAAAATCCAGTAATATTTGGTGACTAGCACTTATGATGATAATACATGCCCAAAGTAAAACCAGTCATGGTTATGTCTTAGAGCTATGGGAGGGGTCTGTTTTCCTGAGCAAATTGACAGGACATAATTAGATACAGTCAACCTTTCTTTAGCAAGGAGAAGGGAGGGGAAGCTGTGGGACAGATAACCAGCTGTGTCTGTCACACTTTGTTCCTTCAACCCCTGGAGCTAATTTCTGGGGTTGGAAAGTCTAGGAGCTCCATAGACTCAGCTTCATGCAGAGCCGTGATAGCTTTGCAGAGCCGCACACTCTCGCGAACGGTTCTTTTGGGAACCTCCTCTATAAGAGCTCACGTAGAGTTCGGCAACCCTATGAGCTGGGCATTGTTTTCCAGATGCAGAAACTGGAGACCGGGGAAGATAAGTAGCTTGCTGGAGGTCACAGAATGAAAATGTGGAGGAACTAAATTTAATGCTTGTCTGTCTCCTGACTCTGAAACTCTTGCTCTTTATTTCTGCAGCATCTTTTAGGAAACCCTTGGAATGATATCAACCTCTTGTAAACATATTTTTAACCTGTACTCACTATCATCTGAGGACATTCTAAGTCTCGGGTTTGTTTCCTGCTGTGTAAACCACATTTCTTTTTGTTTCAAGCATCTCTCTAATGACAGGTTTTTTTTTTTTTTAAGATTGTATTTATTTATTTTTAGAGAGGGAAGGGAGGGAGAGAGAGAGAGAGAGAAACATCAATGTGCGGTTGCTGGGGGTTATGGCCTGCAACCCAGGCATGTACCCTGGCTGGGAATCGAACCTGGGACACTTTGGTTCCCAGCCCGAGCTCAATCCACTGAGCTACGCCAGCCAGGGCCAAACTACAGTTTTAAGGGAGGATATCAATATGAAACCAGAAAATCTGGCATTCATGCTGCCCATCACCACCAGAACCAATAAGCAGAGACAGGGATTGAATCTGTATGGACGATTTATTCAGATGGCCCGTGATCTGAGAAGATGACAGGTTACATATCTTAACAGATTGTCTTAAATTCCATTTTAAAGTGACCCTGTTTATAAGGAGAAGAAAAGTGCAGGTAAGGGGTTTGGAATTCAGGGAAAAAGCTAATCAGATAAAAGCTGCAGCATTCTGGCATTTGTGTCCTGGGTGGTGGTCTTTGTCTGTGTCCTGCGCCTCTCCCCCTGGAGCACTGTGGCTCAGATACCACCTTGGTTGCTTGCAGGCCTCCTGGGGCACAAAGGGGGAACTGTTTTTGATCTCCTGGAGTGCAAGGGGGGGGCGGTGTCATACTTCCAGTTCCTGAAACAATAGCTTATTACATGCATTGATTCCTAAGCTCATTCGCTATTACCTGAAACTAAAATTTTCCAACATTTGACTCCCCCATCAAAGAGTTTATCTTCCTGAAGTCCTGTTCTGACAACAGGAGGGCATTTGGCAGTGACAGTGTGCTTTAATTCAGGAAAATGGATGGCACAGTGCTTTTTCTGCAGAAGGAGATTTATACGTAGTTCCTCCTCTCTGTTAACAAGATTTACTCACGGGCCTGAACAACACAGGCCAAGGGCTGTGTTTTCTCTTCCCTCAGCCTCCCCGAAGAGCTATTGATATTTAATAAAATAATCATCGTTATGACTTAAAATGCTTGCTGTAATCAGATCAAACAAAGCAATGAGATTTTATTTTTTAAAGCAATGAACAGTGGTTAAGTTTATTGTGCCTCATTCGGAGAGTTTGGGTGGGGGTTTCAGCCACAATGATGCCGCTGTTTTATAAATTTTTACTGCTTGAAGAGACTGAAATTAGCATTTGATGGCTTCTTCATTGATATCTGGCATTTTTTTTCCATAGGCAGACTCTAATAAAGAAGTCAGAGCTATTAGACATATTTTAGAAGGATCTTTTGATGCGTATCTTCACTTAGATTATGAAATTTAAATCATGGCTGCTATCAGTATGAATACTAATGATATAGCCTGCCAGATGGAAACCTTTCATAAATTTTCACTTTTCTCTTACCGTCAGCTGTAAATCTTAAGTAAATGACTTCTTGGGTGAACTATGTTGATGTCAAGCTTTAATGCCTTATGTCCACACTGATTTCAATGTCATAAGTACCTGGAAGGCATGCAACTCTTAATTAAATGTCATTTGCTTTTTCCATTATTGAACTAGAGCAGAGTGCAGACTCTCCTGGCATTGTCTGTGGCTTCCCGGTGCAGAGCTCAGCTTGCTTTGTCACAAGTGGGTCCTTTGGAGCTATTTAAATGCCTCGGTGTCGTGCAGCCTCTCCTCTCTTAACTAAAGCTGTCTCTCTCAGCGTGTCTTTCAGATAGTCAAGCGCTGTTTCCTTTGTCCTTTGTTCTCCGTTTTGACAAACACATCCTGTGGGTTCCTGCCTCATTGTAACAATTTTTCTTTCCTGCAGAAACTGATGTTTTAGTTCTCTTCAGGAGTGCTCATCTCCATATGAGAACCACATGGCATAAACCTTCCTTCATCCCCATGGGGACATATCAGTATTCAGACCCGATCTTCCAAAGGGCCTTTCTTACCAATTACCGGGAGCGTCTGATGGTATGCGGTTGCTTATCACTTACATTTCTTGCAGAGCACCTTTATTTTCCTCCCCAAATAGAGCCAAATTTTGAAAGGTATTATCACTTATATATTTAAAAAAACCAGGAGACAAAACAAAATAAAATTAAATGCAAGATTGTTCAAACTTTCTCGTCTTTGGAAACCCAAAGGAAACTGGTGATACAAAAACTGAACAAAAATACGCAGGTAAGTCAATAATATTCCCAGTAGAAATCTTAGAAATCCTACAGGTAAAACAACCTTTTCCAGTTATTGAGTTATTTTTTTCACCAGTCGTTTATTTATTGATTTGTTTTGTCATTAAACCCACAAACCAAGTGATAAATGTGCTTCCTTTGTTGTTACGGTGTAACGCATTGAGCTTTCCTTGAAGCTTCATTAAAATTATATCTAAAGCACCGATTATAAGAAAATGATTAATAATACAATAACATGGCGCAACCGTTCTGTGGAGCTCTTTGGAGTTGTGGGCTTTTTCATCAGCATTGTCTTATTCTCAGCTTCCATCCACCCAGGAAGGCAAATGCCCGTCACCATCTTTTCCTCCGTCAAGCAACAGCTACCGTCACGGTGTAGAAAGAAAGGCACCGGCAAAACACTCTAAATAAACCATTCAAATAATCTTCTGACGCGGGTTCAGTAATTAGCACTTTTCAGTTTCAACAACTGTAATTACACCTGACCTTTAAGCTACCGGCAATTATGTCTTGACATTTATGATTTTAAACTGGCTTTCCTTGGGGTGACAGGGTGTTATATGCAGGTTCTAATGAATAGTTTTGTCATATTTACCTGTTGTCAAAGGTTTCTGCTGTGGCTCAGAGGGGACCACTTGGGGCAGCATCCTGTCACTGGAGGCGTTTGCTGCAGCCTCAGGCCGATATTGAGTTTCTGTAAGAGTGTTTGGGTGTTAATCGGGTATGGCAAAATTCCTGCTGGACATTTTCAGAAAACAGGCCAAACATTAACCCAGAGTATGAGCGTAGAGGACATGGGTTTTCTTGGGATCTAATAATTTGTGGCAGGTGAGTAGGATGGAGCTTTCTAGCTGCCGTGAGAGAAAAGCTGAGTCGAGGAAGAATCGGGGAGGGAGGGGAAAGCAAGATGGCAGACGTGGTCCTGTTGGCTTTCATTAAGCTAGAGCAGTGGTGAAGTCTGTCCCCGATTTTTATCTTCTCCTAGGCTACTTCCAACTCTGTCTCTTCCTTCTTGATGATAATAACCACAGCTAACATTTACCAGGCACGGACTATATGCCAAGCACTGTGTCAAACCTTTTATATAAATGTACAGTTTTTTTTTTATTTTTTAAAATACTCTTTTTTAAAAAAGATTTTATTTACTTTTTTTTTTTAGAGAGGGAAAGGGAGGGAGAAAGAGAGAGAGAGAAACATCGATGTGTGGTTGCCTCTCACATGACCCCCACTGGCCTGCAACCCAGGGATGTGCCCTGACTGGGAATCGAACCTGTGATGCTTTGGTTCACAGCCCGTGCTCAATCCACTGAGCTACGCCAGCCAGGGCTTAAATGTACAGTTTTTACATTTTAATGGCCATGTGAGGTAGGGGAGACTCTAGTACCTAGCACAGTAAATCGATAGTCCTTTTATTTTCTTCAAATGTTAAATGGTAATATCTGATGAAATCAGATAATAATCTGAAATATTACTGTCTGTGTTTCTTTTTCCTCACTTCCTTTATATGGTCACCCCACCTCTGCCCCACCCCATTAATCGGAGGCATCCACCTTCCTTTTAGGAACCACAAGAAGCAGTCAACTGTAATTTTCTGACTTGCAAAGTGGGTCCTAAGAAAGCAGGACCATAACCAGAAACCTGGAAAGAAGATAGAACAAGAAGCAGTAAGCCAGGGTACTCCTCTCTCCATCCCACTGTAGGCAGGTCTCTGCGTGGAAGAGGGTAGGGGCAGGGAGGACTGCTAACCTTAGGTGGTTGAAAGTGGGAGGGAAGTGACTTACTGGGAAGTGTTGGTACAAACCAGATAGAAAGGTGGCGTGGGCTAGATAATAGGAACGGCCAAGCGGAGCCCAAGGGGTACCCTGGAAGCCCAGCCATCACAGACAGACCATTGGCTGCCAGTAGAGAGTACTGTACATTGTCACGTAGGCCGAGAAGCAATGTTAGTGGAGGAGTATTTGGTCTCACTAACCTTGTGACACGGGGACTTGGCATGGAGAGTTGCCTGCAGGAGGCTCCCGGATTGCTCTGGAGGCGGGTTCCGGTGATGGGTCTCACCGAGGCCATCTAAGTGCTTTGCGGAGACACCCACTTGTTTCCCCTGTGGCTCGGGAATGTAAGAGTCCCAATATCTATCTTAAATGGTAGTTTTTATGGCCAGAGAGGCAGAGAGAGAGAGAGATTATGGAAAGATTCGTGCTTGGATGGAACAAGATGATGAGAGAATGCTCTCCTGTTACATAAACTGAGATTTAAGTTCTCGCTGAGTATTTATTTTAGCTGAGTAATTTTGGTAAAAGCAAACAAACAGACAATCCTTAAAGACTCAACCAAATGGCTCTCTAATGGCAGAATTAGAGGCAGGGGGATATTTGGGTTCAAAATGACGTTCTAAATTTTTGTTCAATTAGACTCTATATGTTTTTTTTTCTCTTTCCATAACAATAAGATAGGTAGATTTATTCTTATAAATCTACCTTCTGGGTGGCACAAGAAGGCCCCTGGAAGTGCAACGTGTGTTTCACCACCATGTAGTGGGAAGGAATAGGTTAGCCTGATTGTGGTTAGAAAATTAGGATGTACATTTTGGCAAAGCTATTCTAATTTCAGGACTGCTTTGTGGTCTTCCTCGATGCCATCTTCATGAAGATGTGGAGCCTCTGTTAGAGATGAGCGGAGTGAGTTATTATACAAGTTACTAGAACACCGTGAGGAGACCTTGGCCTTTGCCTCACTTTAAGTAGGTTTCAGTCAATGTCATCTAGCTTTACACTTGCACAGAAGGGAACTGGTGGAGGAGGGTTGGTGACTCTTGGTAGCAAGAAAGGAGGAGAACACTGATCAGAAAAATATGAACCAGCTAAAATCAACAGCCATTAGAATTTGAGATCAGCTCCATGTATGGTCTTAAAGCAATGGTAAGGTGGCAGTGTCCTGCATCACTTCTCTCTGTTTGCCTACCTGACTAGATTGTGAGCGCTGTGCAGTCAGAGGCAATGGATGGTTTTATTTGGGTTTGTTCTGCTTTTATAGCTGCCATGCTTGGAACTGGTTATAAATGCTTCTGATTGTAAGTCCAGCTTTTAGAAAATATTAGCCCTTTCATGGAAGGGTAGTCAGCGTGGGGCCAGTCACCCCATTGTTCTAATCACATTCTCTCTGTTCCAGTGCCCACGAGGAGCTAGCTCAATAAGTTTTAGAGGCTGTAAAGACTCCAAAAGAATTGGCTTCTTGGGGTTTGGGAACCTCCTGTCATCCATCAGCATGTGCACGAGATACAGTCAGCCAGCTGATGACTCCGGGTGCACCTATCATGATGAAGGACCCCAGGTCATTGGTGCTGTTGGCTTACAAAGGACCAGGAACTGCGTGGATCTGATCTCCCTCTGAGGAAGCCTGTAGAGCCATGGGTTTGCTCTACGGCAGCACCTCACAGGAGACAAGTACACAAATCCTATCAACACAAATGTATTTTATGGGTCAGATGTCTACCATGATTCTGGAGATCTGACCCCTGGTGTAATTGTTATCTGGGTCTCAGAGTCCCTTGGTGTCTTGAAGACTGCCATCTGTAAAGTATGTGGTGGGTAAAACAGCTAGCCAGATTGCCATTCTTGACGTATTATTGGCCCGTAAGTCTGCCAAGGAGGCTCAGAAGGCTGTAGATCTGATACGAGTTTGTAGTGGTGGACTG
Source organism: Phyllostomus discolor (assembly GCF_004126475.2). Classification (NCBI taxonomy): domain Eukaryota; kingdom Metazoa; phylum Chordata; class Mammalia; order Chiroptera; family Phyllostomidae; genus Phyllostomus; species Phyllostomus discolor. The sequence goes on from NC_040903.2 coordinate 15,910,224, forward strand.
ATGCGTCGTCAAAGACAAGATGGCCTGATCGCTTACTAACAGAGCATCACCAAGATAAGGAGACCCACAGAGCTGGTCTATCATGAGTTAAAAGTAACATCCAGTTTAAACTGCTTTTAACCCAGGGCTGCTCTAAATATTCACCATATACTTATCCACCTCTGCAGCTCAGAGCCATTTCCGACCCAGATCTTTACCCCTCCACGCTAGTCGTCCGTTCTCTGTCAGTAATGATCTTCGTGGAGCCATTTGATTTGTCTGTGCATTGACACAGGATATTTGGATACACCGCAATTTATTTCCTCTCTGGCTCTGCACATGGAGGGCGGTGACACATCTTACAGGAGATCACCTGTGATGAAGACAAAGGTCAGTGGAAAGCTGTTTAGACAGAGAGGTTTAGCCTTGAGGATCCTGCCCGTCCGTCTGAACTTCAACTCTCGACCTGTTCATTGACTGTGTTTGCTAATTGGGTCTTCAGTGCAAAAAGCAAGAAACAACGCTCAGCATTGTTAACTGTTTGTTTAGCCAGAACATGAAAATCAATCTACCCTCGGCCAAAAGGCTACAGCAAACAACATCCCTGTGGAGCTGGGTGTTGTTGGCCTTGGCGTTCAGCAGATGTGGTCTGGGAGCTGGGCCTTGGCAGGTGGAATTTATTAGAGGGTTCTGAGCGGCAGGCATCTCTTTTATTTTCTCCCCCATGTAAGGTGGGAAGCTCTGTGCTCCCGTCTCCGGTGCTGGATGCTACAGTAAGTACAAAATGGGAAGCATATTTTAATCGGGAGGCTATTGTCAAGGCTAGCAGCAGTAAGTTACATTGGATCTATCCAGGAAGACATTTTTCTTAACAACAGCACCTCTTTTCCCTGCTGTAACTGGTGAAATGGATCCCTAACCAATCCCACTTCACATGCTTTCATTTTGATGAAGGAAGGAATGAGAACAGAGAGGATAAAGAAGGAATAAATTGACTGTAATGTGGCAGATGCCTTTCTCGCTGCTTCTAACTGTGTAAAGAAACAATACAACGCAGTAAAACTCGGCGGATTTTATTTGGTTTATTGGCTCTGACTGCCTCTCAAGCTGTTTCACCACTCCAATTTTAGACAACACATGACATCATAATTGCTTCTGGCATTTTACAGTAGCAGATACTGGTGAGAGTTGTATGATTCCCCCCCCCACCCCCCCCATTTTATGGGTACTTCTTTGGAAAATAGCAACCTCTCATTTGCAGAGCATGCACATTTTGACTAGCGTAGTTCTCCAGTATGCTGCTTGCAAAGATATTCTGCCCTATTTAACTTGGAAGGCAGCTTTCTCCAACCCCTCAAATAGACTCTCAGGGTTGCACATCACACCTACCAGCTTATTCAGCACAGTACCCCTGCCCAGGGTCCTGAGCTGGAGAGGTTAGCACAATCAGGCAAGACCAAGGCAGCCACTGAGCGGTCCTCAGAAAATCCCGATTCCTCAGTGACCCCTAGGATCACTCTGTAGTCGTCCGGCAATAGTATTTAGATTCTCAAAATATACGGAGAGATTTACTTCCCTTCTGCGAGGATGGTCTCTGTTATGTGCCGAAGACCCAGCTAACGACCCAGGGGCAGGGAGATGGCTAAATGAAGTTACCAATGCAAATGTGAGTTTGTGATTGACCCAAGCACTGGAGGTTAAGAACATCTTTATAAATATGTGAAGCGGATGCTGGCTTTGACTTCTTCACAGCAAATTAGCATTGTTACGCTGTGCCACAGTCCAAGCGGTGCCTGGCTTGCATATTGATGCTCTTTAATCTTGCTGAGCAAACAGACCGCATTTATCAGCAAAGCGAAGGAGCTCCCCTTTCAAGGGCCAGCGCCGTTCGGAAAGGCTTCATAAAGACATTCACTGCTAGAACTGGCAGGGCTGGTGGAGGTTATTCAAGTTCCTCCTCTCCACGTGGGAAAAGAGACCCAGAGATGGTCAGCGGCTTGTCCAAGGGCATACGGCTGTTGTGTAGTGGTACTGAGACTGTTTTTCTGGTCTTGTGGTTTCTAGAGAATCATTTTCTTTTTCTCATTGGCACCAGCACCCGCATAGTCAGGGCAGAGCCTATGAACCGACAGTTTCTGCTATCCTGCAGATTCACGCAAGGATAGGAGTCCTGAGGTCCTGAGCTACTGTGTGTATTGCCCTTGAGCATGTCTTAGAACTGGCCTCTGGGGGGAATAGGACCGATGTCTCTGCCCTTCTGCTGCCTGAGCCACAACTGACATGCCGTGACCTGACCTCCGTGCCTCACCGAAGTGCTTTTATGGCTGCTTCCTTCAAGACTCTCCCCTTGCACGGCTGTAAATAGTGTGAGAATGAATAGTTATATGTTGCAAATTTTAAGAACGGCAGTGAGGATAAAATGAGATAATTTGTGCACAGTGCTTAGAACAATGCTTATACTGAAAACGTTGAACCAAATAAAAATGATATTTGACTTGATCCTATAAAAATGGCAGCTTAGTATAGTAAAACTTCCTAAAAGCTGGAGCCTGCTTTAGAGGGCTTGCTAGTCTTGGGTGGTGGGAACAGGGGCTGGGGCGAGGCTCAGCCATGGGTATGCGCTTAGGACACCGGAGCAAAACGTGGGCTCTGGAAGCAGACCTGGGTTCTGAGCCACCTTCTGCCAACTCACCCTTGCTGAGATCAGCCTCATCCATAAACAGGGACACAGGGATCTACTTCCGCCTGTATGATGGCAGTCCCGTAGGGAATATGAGTGCCTGCATGTGGTCAGCATGCACAGAGCAGGTACACTGTGGTCGACCCGTGCACCCTCTCATTCACGGGCTCTTCTTTGTGGCTGCCACTCTCCTGCTGTTCCCACCGGTAAAAAAAAAACCATCACTGTCATTCTGTGGCTCCCCTTAGAGTTTTTGCCTCTGATCCAGGGTTTTGCTTTTTTTGCTTCTCCCTGGGTTCATCTGCCACCCTCTTCTTTTCTCGACTCTTCGGTTCCTCTGCTCTTTGCTCGGGCTGCTCCTGTCCCACTTGAGTCTCTGTCCTCCAGTTACTATATCCCGACAGAGGCCTGACATCTTCAATGCACAGTTCCTTCTTCCCAGGGAGCAGGGACAAGTTACAGGGCCTGTAAAGCACGGAGGCATTGCCACCCTCAAACAGTGTCCCTCGTGAGGATCCTGGAATCCCGTGACTCTAGGCAGAGTCTGAGTACCTTGAGGCCCCTCTCCTTAGGGTGAATGACCTTAGGGTCATATGCCGTCTCCAGGTCTCACATCCCTTCCTGTGTGCTCTGGACTCAGTTTTGTCTTCTAGTGTTTATGCTCATGTCTCAACATCATTCTTCAAATTCTCTCTCTGTGTCTCCCCACAGTCCTAGTTGGTTTTTAATGCGAAGGTGGCGTGTGTGTATATGGCTTTGGCACTTCCCACCCCCATGCTCGCATCCAAAGTACGTAGAACTTTGCTACATGCTGCACTTACAGTTTTCTTAGAAACACGATTGTGGAGCAGGGGTGAGGAAGCCAGTCATGGAAACAAATGCATACTTCAATTTTGAGAATTTTTTGCTGGTGGCAGCAGACTTTGATAGCAATTAGAAATGACTGGGGTCACAGGCTCAGTAAAACTTCTCGAGATCACAGAAGATGCCGATTCCTTCTGCTATCCCAGCAGCCTCAGAGGCTGCCTCCTGCTCTTGAGATGAGCTGCAAAATTCATGTGTACCTGGCTGCGTAAACATTCACTCTCCTCTATTCATTTCATCAGAGACCGGGAGGTTAACGCTCCTACTTACACCCTTCTAACCTCTTTGAGAAAGTTCGGCTCTTGTTTTGTCAGACGGGAAACTTCCCCAAGGGGTTGTAATGATATCTGACCCCACAGATTTGCACATCCAGAGATCACAGAACACACTGCACAATTGAAGAGCATGGCATTGAAAATTCATGCTGTGCCCAAGGAAAAGTAAGTCTAAGAACTCCAATCCTAAATAGATTTTTCTCAGTAGTCCTCCATCTAAACAGCTCTTCATTTTGCCTCAACTCTTGCCCTCTTACCCTTCCTGCTGGAAGTGTTTGGTCATGTAATTCAGATGTTTCAGCCGACTTATTTTGTATGTGAATGAGCAAAGTCGCCTAACCTTCCTGAGCTTTTGTTGACTTCTTTGCACAATGGGGATAACGATACCTACGTGATGAGGAAGTTAGACAGTTGACATTTATTGCGTTCTAACATGCACCGTGTATATTAGTCTGTAGTGGACTTCGCCATCTTAGGTAGTATGTAGCATCCCTTCTCCTTTCCTCTGCTAGCAGCCGGTTTCCTCTGGGAGACAAACCTCTCCCTGAGCATGTGCACCCTTGGTAGGAGTGTGCAGAACCAGGAGCCACCGGTATCACCATTGGAGTTGATGGGGTCTCTCTCGCCAGATCTTTCTTTGCTTTATCCAAGATACCTAAAGGGAAGTCACAGAATTCAATATGGTTAATCAGTGTGGGGAGCTTAAATATTGAGCAAAGTAACTGGAGGATGTAGCTAGAAATAATTCACTGTAGGAGCAGCTCCACGGTGGGACTGTAGAGTGGTTCCCTCCACAAACACTCTTGGGGGGTCTCTAGGTTCCCGCCTGGTGATAGCCCGGTCCTTCAGCTTTCCCACTCGTCTTTTCACTCCCTCCATCTTTTCTACACATATTTTTAAGTCTTTCTTTTCATGTTTGCAATCCCCAAATCCTTACTTAGATGCACAACATTATTTCATTTGACTCTGATATTATGTTATTTGGTTCTGTACCAGTGAGGTAGGTACAATAACTACCCCCCATGCCCCTATGAGGAGCCCGAGGCTCTGGAGTGTCAGGTCAATTCCCCACGTGGTGGAGGAGGAGGAGGAGGAGCTGGAATCGGAGCCCCGAGGAGGAGTGAATGATTAAATGACATGTAAGCACTTGAAAGCACTTTGCACAATCCTTAGCTCATGGTAAACACGTATCAACATTAATTAACTCTAAAATTAGCTCCAAGTCTTTGTGTTCAGTGAAAAGTGAGCACCTCCTGTGAGGGGAGAAAGAAACATACCCCCGTGGTGAAAGAGTAACAAAGGGGCGAGTCGGTGGTTTCTGATTTCACACTAAAACAGATCATCATTTTTGTTAACTTCTCAAAACTTGATCTTTTCAAGGGCAGTTTCCCTGCTCTGGAATCTCGTTGTATTTCCAGAGAACATTAGGAAATTTGGGTACTTAGGCTGGATTGAACAAGGTCTATTAAAAATAAGCCATAAGGTTTAGACTAACATCCTTTTCTTGTGACTCAGTGTGGCCCAGACCTTGAAATAGCCACTGCCCCAGCTTAAAGGTCCCACCGACACCGTTGTTTTGCAGAAAGGAAGGAAAAATAGCCACTGAGCCCCCCACCCCTCACAAGCATCCTTCGAAGAGCAGATACCACTAACAGTCTGGGGAACGTCACCATGCTAATTATTTATCAGAAAATTCCCAATATGGCAGTGACTGCTGACCAGGTGTTCAAAACTGATAAAAATCTAAGAGTATGGCCACCATTTCAATGAACCCTGTTATTAAGTTTAACTGGACTTCCCTCTGAATTTCTCAAGAGGCTAGTTCCGTGTCTTCTCAGACATATTTTCATTTAGATTTAGATGTAGTTATTGCACATACTTGGTGCTCTACCAACACGCAGTAACACCCCAGGCTCTTGAGTGTCACTGGTTCGTGGAAGCATTTTTGAATAGAATAAATTCCCAGGGCAAAGTCAAACAGTGCTTGTTATTTTTCTTTCCTTCTTTAGGTGTTTTCTACTTTTCTTTCTTTTTTTTTTTAAAGATTTTATTTATTTATTTTTAGAGAGGGAAGGGAGGGAGATAGAGAGAAACATCAATGTGCGGTTGCTGGGGGTTCTGGCCTGCAACCCAGGAATGTACCCTGGCTGGGAATCGAACCTGGGACACTTTGGTTCCCAGCCCGCGCTCAATCCACTGAGCTACGCCAGCCAGGGCAACTTTTCTTTCTTTTTAATTTTTTTTTTTTTTTTTTTTTTAAGTCCAAGGCAAACACAGCCTGGACCCCAGGCTCCGTGTGGGCGGTTGGGTCAAGTTCAGTCTGATAGCACCTCTGAAAGGTCATTCTGATCATCTGGGCATGACGAGAGACTGGCAGCACTGGGCCAGACCTGCTTCGTCCCTTCGGCAGCGTGCTCTCCAGCTTCCTTGCTGGGGTGTTTTTCTCATCAGTGAAGTGGCGTTGTCTTGGAAGACTCGGGGATGGCCAGACTTTCTGACTGTTCTGCCTCGGTCAATACGTCAATAATCAGTAGGGGGCTGCTGTTCTCACTTCACCTCTGGCCTCCGTGCACACTCCCTCTTCAGCCAAGTCCCTGATCACGCTGGGGTTGGCTTCCACATGCACCTCTGGTTAAGGTCATGGCTGTGTTTTAAAATAATGAGACCCCTCTGAATAGGAGGCTCTGGGGAGGCAGCGGGCTTCTTCAGTGCTCCGTAACACTTGGACCCGGGCTGTGGTATTCTCATAAAGTTGTACTTTTCAGAATTTCACTGCAGCCTGCCTGCTGTCAGTGCTGAGTGTCTGCTCTGATGGGGAAGGATCGCCTTATTAGAACTCAAACAGTAGCCTCAAATGTGGTTTCCAAGCTCCTTTCAGAGAGCCTGCCGGCAGAATCGTAACACGCGTTGGTCCTCTGATTACAAGACAGTCTTTGAGGATGAGTTATTCCACAGAATAATTTGCTCAGAGAAACTTGGGAAAGAGACTTGGGCTATGGTGTTTGTTCTCCATGTAAAAAATAAGGAACCGTCGCAGATCATGGAAAGTGTGCTGAAACATGTCTTAAACCAAAATGACTTCACTGTCGCAGGGCTCTAAAGAAATGTTTGTACTCTTTCTGTATGTGGGAGGTTGAAAACAGAGCTTTTAATTTTCTCAAGTGTTTACTCATCACTCTGAATTCAGGTGCACTGAGGGGGTTCCAGGGCATAACGACCGTACCTATGACACAGGCGACACTGAAGACATTTAAGGCGCTCAGCGTAGGGATCATGGGTGCAATGACTAGTATTATTGCTGCTGTTCACCTGAACTATAAAATATTTTGAGAAGTGCAGTTGAATTTGTTTGTTATATATTTTACTCTTAGATATATGTTGATAATTTATTGAATAACGGAGTCCTAAATGTGGAGTGCCCAGACCAGGGCCAATGTGATGGTTTCAGAATCACGCTGGAAGTTCCGTGACTTTTCTCTCATCGAGAAGGGAGGGGAGCCGAGATATGAAAGCAATACAAGTGCCCATGAACAGACGAGTGGATAAAAAGGTGTGGTACAAATGTAGAGCAGAATGTTACTCAGCCGCAGAAGAGAATGCAATCTTACTGTTTGTGATAGCGTGGATGGACCTAGGGAATATTTAGCTAAGGGAAATAAGTCAGAGGAAAACAAATACCATAGGATTTCACTTACATGTGGCATCTAAAAATTAAAATAAATGAACAAAACAGAAACGGACTCATGGATGGAGAAAGCAAAGTGTTGGCTGACTAGTGGAGGGTGAAAAAGGTGAAGGGATGAAGAAGTACAAATTGGCATTTACAAAATAATATGAAGATGTAAAGTACAGCAGAGGGAATATCGTCAATAATATTGTAATAACTGTGTATGGTGCCAGGTAAGAACTTGAAATATTGGGACCGGGGAGGGAATCCCTTTGTAAATTACATGATTGTCTAACCACTATGCTGTACACCTGAAACTAATGTGAAATAATATTTTAAAAAAGAAGTGGAGCCTAATTCCTTTCTCCTTGAATAGGCACAGGCCGTAGCGGCTAGCTTCTACTAAACGGAAGGCAGCGTGCGGGATGCTACATGACTTCCCGGACTAGGTAACGTGTCTGGCAACACATCTGCTTGCCTATCTCTTGCAGTTCTCCCCCTTGGCTTCATGTAGGTAGTTTGGCCAACATAGCCTGCTGAAGTCCAAGGTGGTAGCCAGAGTCAAAGTGAGACCTGTGGGTGAGGAAGCCTTTGCGATGCCTCTGGCCCCAGGCCCCACCCATGGGAACTGCACTGGAAACCCTGAAAAGAACCCTGAGCTCGGGGAACTTTCAGAGCTGGGAGAAGGAATATAACACTGATGACTGTCGTATATGTTTGAGTTAAGCTTGGTGTGGTTTTTATGCAGCGGTAAATAACCAGAGCACGGAATAGAACCACCAGGATTAGAATTCAGTGGCTTTGCCTTTTGTCCACTGAATTCATTGCTTCACATAAGCAATTTCTTGACTTTCACTTGGCTTGAATTTGAATTTACAAAATGTTTATATTTCAGGCATATGGAGGGGTTTTGACTATCTTTTAGAAAATTAGGTAACTGGAAAGGGTGTCAGATTATTTATTTGAACTTCCTCATTATACAGATGAAAAACATTAAGACTCAGTTCATCCTTCAGGACCATTGTAAGGGGTGGGGTGCAACAGTGACTTAAAATTTGGTAACTCTCTTCATCGTCACGTTGTAGACGGCAGTGATAAGAGTGCTAAGCCGTGGTGCTCAACCAAATTCTTTCCACACGCAGTTGACCACGCACGCGTAGTGAGTTATTCTCAGGCTCACTTGATCAGATCCCTGGGGCCTCCGCCCGATTTGGGAAGGCCTGAACTACGCCTGTGAGATGAATTTATTTTCTAGTATCGACTTCATTTTGTGCTCTGTCGACAGAATCAAAGCACCCGCATAAATGCATGCCGAAGTGCACCACATCTGGTAATTCATTTGTATATTTTTACATTATAGTTTGAAAGATGCTTTTCCTTTTCTCTTGGAAGAGATTGGAAGAAATTGATTAGAAAATTGAAAAATAGAAGAGGCAGACTCAAGGCATGTGAAAAACAGGGTGTCTGCCGAAGAAGCCGGCCTTCTGAGGGGATGCGTATTGCTTGGAGGATCCTGGGGGAAGATTGCAAGGAGGTGATGGGGAATTTCTATTTTTTGCTTTTGCCCACTCTGCCTGAGGGATAAAACGTTAATCTCATCACCAGGGTTTCTTTCCCTTTTTTTTCCCCTCTCCTTTTCTGCTGCTCCTGGTGCTTTTTAGTGCTGCAGCTCTCTGGTTCCCCGAGGCGGAGTGGAGGGGGAAGTCTTGGGAGGCCTGGGTGCCGCCACCTTGAACATTTGGTGCGGTACACACACAGCCAGCCCTCTTCCTGTGCCGGGTGCTCTGGACTCCGGGCGCAGTTTTATTGGTGACCAAATACCTCTCTCAATGATACATTTTTCAATTTCTAAACCTTTTACACTTTTAAGTTTAATTGGATTATTACAAGTTTTTTAAGAGTCTTCTATTCTTACTTTGGTTGGGTTGTTGATGGATGGGTCTTTGATTTCCATGGATTGCATGCACTATTCTGTCAGCTGTCAGGGAGGAAGAGCCGCCTCTTGAGAGAGAGAGAGAGAAAGAGAGAGAGAGAGAGAGAGAGAGCGAGCACGTACTGTACGTTTTGAGTGTGTCTGAGACATTAGCATAGACAGGAACAGCCAAGGAGAGGAGGGCTTGGGGTGTCCTCCTCTGTGTTCTTTGTCAGTGGCCAGAGCATGGCACAAGTATGTCTGCTAATGGGAAGAGAGTGAAGCTAGCGACCTTTGCTCTGATCCTGTGGCTCAGACGGTTGAATCACATGAGAAGAAGCCACTTTGGTGTTAGTGTTACCGAACCCCGCCAACAGTATTCTGCCACAGCTGTGGGGTTCAATTGCCTGCCGCCAAGAAGTGGGACTCCCAAAGCAAGAGTTTGGTGAAAAAGGAAAATGGTTGTTTATTTAAAGGTTGTATAGATTTAGAATAATGGTGTGTTTCTGCCATTAGGTCCTGCTCCTTTTAAAAACACCCCAAAACAGCCCTGGCTGGTGTGGCTCAGTGGATTGAGCTCAGGCTATGAGCCAAAGCATTGCTGGTTCAATTCTCAGTCAGGGCACATGCCTGGTTTGTGGGCCAGGTCCCCAGTAGGGGGCACTCAACAGGCAACCACACATTGATGTTTCTGTCCCTTTCTTTCTCCCTCCCTTCCCCTCTCTCTAAAAATAAATAAATAAAGTATTTAAAAAAACACCCTAAAACACACAGTCCTGCTTCCCTCTGCCAAACCAGGTCAGTTTCAGAATACACTACTCAGAATACTGTCTTTCAGACAAGCGTAAGTCTGTAGCTCAGCATTCCCTGTCACAGTTCAGTTCTGGGCATCTGTCACGTCTCTGGGTGGCCAGGAAGGTCCCTGCAGCACTGACAGTTCTGCTGCCGTCTCCAGGCAAACTCCAGGCAAAGTCCAGGCAAACCTCCCAACCTCGTGGCAGCCTCCTCTGCAGACTTCCAGGCAGACAGACCTTACGGCGGTCTCTTCTGCAGACCTTGTGGCTGACTCACTCCTTCATAGCAGAATTCTCCGGCAGACCCACAGACGGGCCTCCTGAGCTCAGCTCTTGTGGCAGGCCACTCCAATTTAAATGCTCAGCTTGGAAGTTCCTATGTGACCTAATATTCGGCCCTTCCTGTGGTGCGTTGGTGTCCGCCACTTTTGTCAGCTTCCCAGGGTCTTTGACCCTCTTTCGGCCACCATCTTTAGTCAGGGCAAGTGTTCCCAGGGGTGCACAGGCATGGGGAGGGCCTCCATGCCCTGGCTAAGTCACTGGTTAGTCATGAGTCACGGCAGGTTCTCACAGTTACAGACACAATTTTCCCTCCAGCAAGGCTGGTAACTTGCCTTTGTTATGCAGTGTTTCTTAAATGCTGTACCTTCTGCTCTTCCCCACTGCCAGTCCTGCCTGGAGGAAGGATTGTGGGGGGTTGCTTCCCTACTATTGGGGGACCCAGGCTCTCGGTATCTTGTTACATTAGGCGAGCTAATCCCAACTCCATAATTTATATTAAGTAGCAATAGTATGTTCCTTAACTTCCTGGAACCTTAGATGCCTCAACTATAACAGAATAATGATAATAACTACTTTGTCAATTAAATGAGATACAATGCAACTGCTATCAATCCAGACTTGAAGATGTTTTTATTTTGCTTTGCTTCTTAATAATGTAATCTAGGCTAATATTTGAATTTAATATATTTAATATACTGATAATCAAGCTGAGGAAGAGAAAATAAGATAATGACATTTTTATTTTTATATAAAAAACTTCAAGTTTAAGAAGTTTTCGTTCTAATGAAAACAGAAATTTTATCTGTCTGAATCCCCTTTGTGTTAAAAGTTCTTTTCAGAAACTCTTTTCAGGTGTTTCTCCTCCCATGCCCACCTACACAGAATTTCCCGGGAGAAGTGATACTTTAACCCAGTAATTTTCCGCCTTTTTCCTCTCATGGCACACATAAAATAATTACTGAAATTTTATGGCACACCAAAAAATATATTTTTTACCTATCTGACAAAAAACCACAGGTCTACTTTTGATTTGTTCACATGGGATGGCTATGGTTGTGTTGGCGGGTGTCAATTTTTCCTAATTTGACAATCGAAGGGAAAAGCGGTCAGTGCCCCTGACTAAATATTCAGGTGCTGCATGCTTTAAAACTCGTGCAGCGCACCAGTTGAACATCGCTGCTTTAACCCATTCAGTACAGATTGGTGTCCAATAAACTTAACACAGGTGGTACCACTTTTATTCCAGCAGATGAAAGCCTATTACTGTCATTATGCTAATTTTGTTTTTCAAAGAAAACACCCCTGCTGAGTCTCACTGTTGCAAATGTTGCACTCCGTCTCAGGACCACCCGCACACCCCGTGACCGTGGGTGGGCTCATCTCACCAGGTTACTTGTGCGGGATAGAGACGTGAGAGTTGTCAGCATGGGTGCAACAGTGATAAATATCCCCGTTCTCCTTTTCCTGACACAACGCCGCAACCATCTTAAGTCATCAAATGCAATCCGATGAAATTTAGAGTGTGAAATCAGGTCTGATCTGTTGCTTTACAGGAGGAATGAAGTTTCTTTCGTATAGGTTGCATTGAAGACCCAGGAAGGAAACACCATTACGTAAATTCTAAGAACCGAGGAACAAAGGAGTTGTGTTTAAGGTGAAAAATCTGTCCTTAAAATTAGGCTGGAAAATGCTAAGAGGCAACACACTGCTGGCTGACTTCTGTGTGAGCAGAGACACGCAGCCAGTTTCTGAGCCAGTGTTGGGGCAGATGATGGCTGTTGCTTTGGGTGAGCACCGGCGGAAGGACGCTGGCTTGCACGTGGGCCAGGTGGCAGGGAAAGCGGTGTGCCTCTTTAGCCTGTACCTTCACACTGCCTGAGGGGCGCAAGAGCTCGCTGGACAGACCTGGGACTCTACTGAGGGGTGACCACGTCTCAGGCCCCACGGTCACTCTCATTCCCAGAACAGGGAGCGGAATTGGGGTTGGAATCAATTACGGGCCTTGTGTAGTTACTTCTACATCTCCTTGTCTCTCTGACTTTTTCTTTTTACCTGAAAGCATATAATTAGAGACGAAAAAGTTAAGCGTGCCTGTAATAGAACTCCCCTGAATATGCATTGAACTCCCCTCATTATTTTTAAAATTCCTGTGTTTTCAGACTTGGGATTTATTATAGGCTCTGATTGACTCCCCCTTTTATCCCCAGAGCCCAGAGTCACGGAGGCTGATAGAGGATGATACAAGCTTGCTGAATGGCTGACACACAGTCTCACGTTCTGAGACATTGATCCCTGCCGGTGTCTGCTCCAATCCGCAGGGGACCGCAGAGCTTTCTGAGGTGGCTGGGCTGTCTCTTTTGTTCAGAAATGCTCAGCTTTTTCCTCTGTCACAGTGAATAATTTATTAAATACAGTCAACTACAGTCAGGCGAAAGAAAAAAAAATTTCATTTGTGTTTTATCAAAGCAGAGATGAACCCTCTATTCATTTTGGTAAAGATTTTTTTTTTTTTAAGCAAAGTCCACTAAGAGGAGTTGGGTCTTTGGGCTGGGAAAACGGACATACGATGCACTGCAGTTGACCCCGTGAACTCTGGAGCTCTGAAGCAGCGTGGAGCAGTGGAACGAGCACGGGACTCCCAGCCAATTGAGTGTGACTCACACGCCAGCCAGGCTTCGTAATGAGAGCTGACGCTTTCTAGGAGCCAGATTCTGTTACAGGAGATTTTCATGTATGAGCTCGTGTTTAATCTCCCCAAATCCTGTGAGGTCAACTTTTTAAAGTAATGGAAACATAAGCACAGAGAAGTTAAACAACTTGCCCCAGGCTACCCAGCTTGGAAGGAGCGGACCTGGGATTTGAACCTAGGCAATCTGGCTCAGAGCCTACAGATTTAACTGCTCGCTGTTTTCAATCCCGTCTGCTCCTCGGCAACTCAGTCTCTTTTATCCACAGTTCACATGTGAAGTTAAAAATGAACTCAGAGTCACCTGCTCGTATGGAAAAGACACAGGGCTTAGGTCCAATTTTCTTCAAAAAGCAGTAATTGTCAGAATACTGTTTCAAAAAGGGACTTGTGTCTAAGCTTCCATTACACCTTGTACGAGGTCTGTGACCTCGCATCAGCCACTTACCTGCTGGAGACCAGTTTCCGTATCCATGGAGCCGAGATGCTGATGCAACTCTGCCCACCTCACAGGTCTGAGGACAGGAGCAGGTTAAAGAATATTGGCAAAAAGCTTGTTTCTCACCAGTGTCCTTGGCAGTGAATAAAGGAGCCCGTTTGGATCGTTTTCCTCTTTCGTCTTCCCAGAGATGACACAGTGAGCTGCAACCGCAGTGAGTTACGTCCCTTTCTAAACACGGACGTTCAGTTAACTTCCTAAACTTAGTTTTCCTTTCCTAAACATGGAAGTTCCTTCCTGGGAGGCGCAAGGGCTTGGATCTCCCTCATCAGTCTGTGTGGGAGAGAAGTTTCCAATTTTCCTGATGTAGTTTGGGAGCACCGGCTCAGGTGGAACCTGGGAGGAAAAGGTAAGGTACCTAAATTAACCCTAGATATTTTTGTACAAACGGCAAAATATTTTGAGGAAGAAAAGTGTTTCCTAAGCCAGGCTACCATGTCGTAGAAGGTTTTTTTCCCCTGACAAACTTATAACTTTATCATCTGGGTTATCAGAATACAGAAAGCCTAGGGATGCATTTATGACACCATATAAGGACGGATGTTACTTTAAAAACTCATTCACCTTGGACTAAATATTGACAAACATTGCCCACAATCCACAAAGCGTGATGCTGGGAGTCTTGGGGTGAGGGCGGCAGTTGGACTCTGACGATGAGGAGTGGGGTTTCTGAGAGTGAATCTGGTGCCACTGGAAGTAACTGGTCTGCAGAGTAAATGGTGGTGGGGCTGCCGGCTCCAGCAGCTAGAAAAGGGCAGTTAAATGGAAACTGAGCTTCACGTTTTCCCCGTAGCTCCTAGGACCAAGCTTCTACTGAATTCTTATTTCAGTTGTCAATGAGCGTAACTATCCCGTGGGTTCACCGGGTGGTCTTGCTGTTGGTTTTTCCTTGGGCGTGCACGTGGCTGCATGGAGCTGGAGGGTTGGCTGGGGGTCGGGCTCAGCGGGGACAGCTGGGGTGGCTGTGCCTGTTTGTCTTTGTGGTTTTCATCCTCGGGGAGGCTAGACACGGCGAGGGCAGCGACAAGAGGACAAGCCCCAGACACAAGCTCTGTTCATATCTCTGTTTGTGCCATGTTTGCTGATGTCTTATTGGCCAAGGACATTCATGTAGCCAAGCTCAGAGTCCAATCAGAAAGAGATGCAAAAAAGGTATAGGTACTAGAAGAGGTGATTGAATGGGAGCAATCAATGTAACAATCTGTGATAGCCTGCTCTCTGTTTTATATGCAAATATGCTCATCCCTTCTAAGATTCTCAGAGTCTCACCTAACCATGACCTCTTGGGAGAGAAGCTTATGAATTCACAATCTAAATCAGGTCTAGATGTGGAAGAAGGTCTTTGAGCCTAGCTCCTCTTGATCTCGAGGCCTGCGAATGAAAAAGAGAAGTTACCCGGCCCCTGCTTACACTCCATACACAGCGGTGAGACGGAGTCAAGAGAACCACAGCAGACAGTCTCATTCAAAAAAGAAGGATGTGGAGACAATCTGGCTGTGACATCTGTTACCTTGCTGGTCACCAGGGTTGGTTTGACTGACCTGGCTGGCTAGACAGGTGTCCCCTTCCTTTCTCAGCACTCCATGTACGTCCCTCCCGAAAACGTGTGCCAGGTGGAAGAGGATGACCTGTCTGTAGAGGAGGATTGTTCCTCAGTCAAGAGCACGTGAGTAGCTGCACCCCTCGGCTGGAGCCTCCAGACAAGCTCTCAAGGCCCTTTCGCGGGGGAACGCAGGGTAGTCAAGCTTCCAAGACTCCAGGCACACCCACACGAGGTGCTGCCTATGGCAGTCCGCCTTTCTTTAGGAAAACAAAACAAAAGAAACAGCAACAACAGCAAAACAAACAGAGAGGAGGAGGAGGAGGCCCATAGCGATCACCAGCCCAGAACAATTCTGAGCTCCACAAACTGTCTGGGGCTCCTCATTCTGCAGAAGGAAATGCTCCTTGACTACAGGACCTGGTCCTGCCGCTGGGAGTCGCTTCCCACTCCAGAGCCTCAGTCTCTATCCTTTGGACTTTTTTTTTCCTAAAAGAAATGCCTTGTATTTGTAGCTAAGTAGCTTTCTCAACCTGTTTCCTGCTTGTAGAATGTTGGGGGCCCAGAGCCTCCTTTCATTTTGAACTGTCCCTGCTCCCCCTTTTATGGGACTTACTGGGATGACATCGGGCAATAAAACCACAGATGTTTCAAGTGTGCAACTCCGGAATACGTCATCCGCACACCATATCGTGCGCTCACCACCCTCAGTCAAGTCTCTTTCTGCTCTTTTTATCAGAGCTGCTCCAAAGTTCTTACATATGGCCACTTGGAGGGAATTCTGTGACTGACTGCGTCCCTTCATGCCCCTCAAGTCACATTCATAATTCTTTTTGAGACAGACCTTTCTTTATTTTGGGCTGAGTGTCAGGGTGCTGTGGGACATGGCCCCTGAGATTGCTGGAAACTCTTTGTTCTAGTTCAGAGGGTCTAACCAAGCACTCCGCTAAATCTGAGGTCTTAGCAAAGGTCTTATAAAGAAACTTTTGATTTGATCTCAACTCCCAGTTCATTTCTTACTTATTGAATCTTTTGCTGACGAAAGTTAATGAAAATGTAAAATAGTTTTGTTTTCTAACCCAGCACATACTGGTTCTTCTATATTTCCTTGAAACTCTGCTTGCAAACTGAACCGTTCTTTCTGTAGCCAATCTCTCTCTTCCGTATA
This sequence comes from Phyllostomus discolor, assembly GCF_004126475.2. NCBI lineage: Eukaryota > Metazoa > Chordata > Mammalia > Chiroptera > Phyllostomidae > Phyllostomus > Phyllostomus discolor. The sequence continues at coordinate 15,926,570 of NC_040903.2, forward strand.
TAAGAAAGACAGTTGGCACTTTCAAAGTTCTGCCTGGAAGTCTCCTTAGAAAGGTGCACAAGTTCTCTTCTATCTTGCTCTATCTTACAAATTCACATAGGCAGCAGTTTTGCCAGTTGATTTTAGCGCAAACCAGAGCCACTGTTTTCTGGCCTCCGATGGCAGTTTCCTCACAGCGGTAAAGAGGATAATGGCCCCCTTAAGATGTACATGCCCTAATCCGTAAAATCTGTGAATATGTTACATTCCACGACAACCTTTGCAAATGCAATAGGGGAATATCCCGAATCATCTGGTGGACCCAATGTAATCACAAGTGTTTTTAGGTGAGGAAGGGAAGAGGGAGGCAAGACAGGCAGAGGGAAGGAGAGTGATAATGATAGCAGACAGAAGCGGGGGTGGGGGAGGGAGGGGAAGAGAGAGCTTTAAAGATGGTACCCATTTAAAGATGGATTTGAAAACGGAAGGAGACACCGTCCGGGGCTGCAGGCGCCCTCTAGCGGGTGGGAAAAGCAAGAAAATGCTGTCATCCCTGGAGGTCCCAGGAGGAATGCGGCTCTGCCAACACGACGATTTTAGCTTTGTACAACCCGTGCCAGACTCCTGACATTCAGACGTGTGAGATCATAAATCTGTCCTTTTTTTTTTCCAAGCCGCTAGGTGATTTGTTACAATAGGTGATTGGATCCATCCCATTTAATGAATTCAAGTAGACAGAAGTCTTTGGTTGAAAGATTCCCAAGAGCATTTGGATTCAAAGAAACAGAGGTTGGTGGCACTGTCTTGTCTTCCTCCCCACTCCCCCTCCCTCCTTCTCCCCCTCATCCCCCTCCCTCTTCTTCTCCCAGCCAGCTGGAGTTTGTGAGTTTTTACTAGAATGGGCAGTCAGCACAGAGAAGACTTTAGTATTCTTCTCAAACTTCTGTGAACTCTTGGTCTTTAGTGGGAAACTTTAAGCATTTTCTAAATATCTTGGTCCCTATTCAATTCTTCTTTTACACTAAAAATAATAAAATAAAAGATTCTAAAATAATGTTGTTATGTCACCTGGCAGAAAAAGTATTAAGATTCATGTAAGTTAGCTTAGCTAAAATTTGTATTATCTTCAGCATGAAATTTTAATAAATCAACGAACAAATGAGGTTGGTGTGATAGAATCATAATCTGCAAATCTTTTGTCTTTCCATTTTATGCTTGGGTGATTATTAATGATGGCTGTTTAATGCATCCAGGTGGAAAGGCAATAATTCACAGCAGAGAAGCAGCAGCTCTCGCTTGGGCTGTGACTCCGGGGTGTGAGGAGCATGAGCCCATCAGCACACTTGCACGCTAGAGGTTGGCTGGGGACTGGGCACCCAGGAGGCACTTGCAGAACAGTCCAGAAAGAATCAGAGCAATTTAGAAAACTTTAACGGTTTGACAAATGAACATATGATCAATTTATAATAAGCTTCTCGGGAGTTCCTAATTGAATTTCTTATTTTAACTACTGTGAGAGTTCAGGGTATCAATGTTTCTTGGGAACACTCCAGTGAAAATGAAGATTCTAAGTAGAATTCCAGTCTTAGGACGGAAGAAAAGGGGTATCATTCATGAGACTAAGATTGTTCTTTTACTGACCAGTGCAGAAACACTTCCTGAATGTTCCAAAAGTATGTGTGTATGCACTCTGCATCAACGATGCTTCGTCAGAGCAGGTGAACTGTTGGGCCGTGGGCAAGCACGCCACCGAGTCAGCCAACCTCTGGTGGCCTATGAATGAGTGACATTCGCAGTGTCCCGCCCCCAACAGTCCTGCCCAGCTCCTGTGGATTCAAGCCTATGGCGTTTTTTATAAAGTTAATCCATCTCATTTCTCGTCTTCCTCTTTTCCTGCTGCCTTCGATTTTCCCCAGCATTACTGGCTTTTCCAAAGAACCCAGCATTTTTATGATGTGCCCAAAGGAGGACAGCTTCCAGGGTTTTTTTTGTCATTTTTGCCTCTGGCAATGTTTCAGGTTTCATTTGTTCTAGGACTCACTTGTTCGTCTCTCTGGCAACCTAAGGATATCCGCAGAGCTCACCTCCAATATCATATTTCAAAATAAAGTAGTGAGGAGCTGCTAAATGTTTAACGACTGGGCTCTCAAGAAAAGAGATGCCCTGATTGGTAGCGCTTGCCAGTCTCTCTGGTGTATAAACTCTTCCTATGATCAGTGTCGAGCTACCTAACTGAATGTCACCGAGTAGGACTGGGGAAATGCTGTGCCCTCTTGGCCCACGTCGGCTGGTACGACGGCATCAGCAGCCACAGCGCTGCAGAGATTTCAGGAGCAGACGCCACAGAAAGGTCATTTCCAGTTGGGGCTGTCCTAAAGACATCTGCCCTGGGCTTTAAAACCTTGTAGATATGTTGAAGGTGAGCAGTTTAAGGATTTCTTTCTTTGGTTTCATTTTTGTCCTTTCTGTTTTGTTCCGGATGAAAACTAATTTAAATGTGCACCAATCACATGAAGGACAATGTCATTCATATCCTCCTAGACGTGTCTTACATTAAAGCCCGTGAACCCTGAACTGCCTCAAATATGGGGGTGCTGAAAAGACATCTTGATTTTTTTAGTGAACTGTGATTCTAGCTTTAATTTTTGCAGAGACATGTTATACAAGAGATTAAAGGTTTTTTTTTTTTTCCTCAGTGATTCATTTAAATCAATTATAAATAAGCTGACATCCCTGGGAAGCCTTTGAATATTTTATTATGTGTACCGATGGCACTTCTAATTGGAGGTAGTTATATTAGCTACTCCAGCTCCCTCTTTTCCCAGTGCAGCCTCCCAACCCCATCAATCTGAGAGCTGCTACGTTAAAAAATATTCAAAAATTATTCAAAACAGTGTGGGAATAAGAGAACCGTATGATAGGATCTTATTGTTCTGAACCCCTCAAGGGAGATGCTGGAAACATTGGTTCTGACCTAGATTCGTTACAGGGTAGGGTGAGGTTCATCTCCTCAGGTGGCTTGTTAGGCTGTGCTTAGTAGGGATGAATCAGCCGGCTTGTCTGCGAAGCCTGTGCCCTCTGTGCTTCCTATAGCGCAACTGTTCAATCACAGTCTGAGGATAATGATGGTATCAGAGTCTCCGAGGAGGCGGAGCATGGCCCAGCTCCCGGAAGTTTATTGGACTGAGTGGGTGGTTCCATGCTTTCCTTTACCCCAGGCAACAGAACCAGGCCCACGTCACCTCTCGTAACCTCAGTACTGAAACGTGGGACTCGGGTGGGAGGGATCATTCAGCCGTATGCCCACCAGGATGTTTCACACAATGTATGATAATGTTTGTTTAGCAGTGTTCTTGTCAGTTGCTTATAATAGCTAAAACTTTGGGAACGATGTAAATGTCCTCAAAGAAGAAACTAAAACATTTAGATTATGGCTCAGCAATAGAATGGGATTCTATGCAATTACTAAAAGTGTTGATGTAGGTGCATACTTATGTATTAGGGTTCTCTGGGGAATCCTAATTAATGCATATACCTATATGCATATATATTTGATATATGTGTATGTAAAGTAAGTCCTCACTTAACATCGTTATTAGGTTCTTAGAACTGCGGCAAAATGACATCATAAAGCCACCTTACCACAGGCTAATTGATATAAATGACAGTTCAGTTTCTCAGGCTTGGCGTCTTGTTAGCGTTATGAAACAACAGTGTTGTTTGAACAACATTGTATGAACAACAATGTTGTTCTGAGGACCTGCTGTGTGTGTGTGTGTAAAAAGCAATAGACAGAGAGAGAGACCATAAGGAACTGGCTTACAAGGCTGTGGGAGCTGAGTCCCGTGATCGCCATCTGCAGGCTGGAGGCTCCAGAAAGCCGGTGGCTCCGTTCCAGTCCCCGTGTGAAGGCCTGGGGACCAGGGAGGCCAGTGGGGTGAGCTGCAGTCTGAGCGCAGGGGGAGACCAATGTCTTCGGTCTTTGAGAAGCCTTTCTTCAATGCCTTTTGTACCATTCAGGCCCTTCTGGGATTGGGGGTTGGATGACACTCACCCACCCTGGGGAGGGCCATCTGCATTACTCAGTTTACCCATTCAGATGCTAACCTTATCTGGAAATGCCCTGCCAGACACACCCAGAAATAACGTTCAGCCAAATACCTGGGCCCCCTGTAGCCCTGTAGTTGGATACACAATTAACCACCATGACTTATTAGCTCAAAATGAGTGAACATATAGCTTGTTTATATAAAAGGTGTTTATAGACATAGACATGTATATAAACGACTGAAAGGATTAAGGGATTTGGGGACTATGGACATTCTTTTTTTTCTGGTTCGTGTATCCACATTTCTGCATTGAACAGATGCCATGTAATGATGAAATAATAGCAAAAGGTTAAAAATGAAAAAAGAAAGTTATAAATGCACAGGTTAAGAGAGAAGTTTATAAGACACTGGCCATGGACCTGTCTCCTGTACTTATTCCGCCCTCCCCTGCCCCATTCCTGCGTGTCTCCCCTTCCCCCGCCCCTGGCCTCACCACCTGCATCTTCCCTTACGGGGAGGGAGATGCAACAGAAGGGCATGCAATGGGACCCCACTTCGTACGTTGTGTGATTTTGCTTCCTGTACCTGAAGGTCCCCCTCCGGGCCACATGGTGAAGATGAATTCCATGGCACCAGAGTTTTCTCCTGAAGGTCAAGGAAGCTAAAACTATTTTTAAGAATTCCAGCAGGGAAGAAGGTCACTGGGGGAATCCAGGGGCCGGCCCGCAGGTGACGGACCAGCCTGGCCCACAGCTGTACTGACTCAGCCGCTCAGGCCTTGCTCTCTGTTTCCCTGACTCGTCTTCTCTCCCTTCCGTCGCCGCGTTCCTGTCAGGAGGGACTGCAGAGCCCAGAGAAACCCTCGAGTAGCTAATCAAGATGCAGGGGCCCTCGCGGCTCAATCCTACTTAATGTGTATGTCAGCATACCCCTCGCCTCCTCTAAGTCTCCGTCTGAGAGCTGTGTTTTCAGCTTTCCTAAATGGAAGCCTGTCTCAAGAGGAGGATTAGCCAATTGGCGAAAGAACAAAGAATCAATTTAGTTTAAAATAGTTCCTTTAATGGTGGTATTTTGCATCCACAATGATTTCCAAGGCACAGTGTGCTTTTGTCCGAAATCCTCGGAGAGCCTGGAGTGGGCTCGCTTTTCACCTTGAGGCAGGCAGGGAGGGGTGGCCATGGACGCCTGCTTTCTGTTGCAGGGAGATGCGGAGCCAGAAAAGGACACGACTTTTAAACTGTCTGAAGTGGGATGGCAACTGCTTAGGGAGTTTCCTGGTTTTGTTTTTTCTTTTTATGTTGAATAAAGAAAGGAAGAAAATTACCAAAACCTATAGAAAGGGGATAGCTAAAGAATGAATAGCCTTGCCTAGACACCAGCTAATTGATGACAAGAAATGACCTACCACGGTCTTCTGGTACTGAAATATAGCCCTAGCAACGTGGGACTCACATTGTTGTTTTAAAGTAAAAGTGTCTCGTTGCATGGTTAAGCCAAACAGTTAGGGGATGTATCTCATTTGAGTCGAAAGACCAAATTCAGGCAACAATGTCTAGTAACTGAAATCGGGGATAATGCCAAGATTTGAGATCCATGAAGAAGGTCCTAATTAATTTTTTAATGTCATCACAACAATTTACATCCCCCTAGGGTTAAATGACACATGGGATCTTAGCATTTTTGTTTGTTTTGTTCTTTAAGAGTTTAAAATGTAGACACGATTATTATTCCCACTTCACCAGATCCCAAAACTGAGGCCAAGGAGTTTCACCTTCCCTGTGACCTTCCCGCTAGGAAGCGGTCGAGCCAAGTGCTGAACTTGCCAGCATCAAAGGTGCCTGGCTTCTGATAAGCCGGAAAACCTTCCAGATATGTAAATAGCATCCACATATAAAGAGACGGTTATATTTCAGAAAAGCCAAAGACGAGAGTAAAATGATCTAAAGAGGGTTTGTTCCGTAGGCAAATGCAGATGGGAGGGGAATGAATGTAGTCGGGGAAGGGGTAATGGACTGTATTCTGTACCTGCCAAACGCTAAGGTGTCCTGCAACGCATAGGCAATGCCAAGGTCAGATGATGAAGAGCAATGTCAGAGTGAGAACCGGGGCAAGGGGCCTAATCATGAGTTCTTTGGGCGCTGCCAGGTTCTTTTCTTGGTGCCCACATACAGCTTTCCTTGCACGTATGTACATCCTTGGTGTTCTCTAAATACTTCCCAAATATGGGAACAGAGGACTTCAGGACACGGATGCTCAGGACCTAGACTGGTGCTGAAATTACCAGGATAGAGACCTGGTCTTTCTGTCCCAGGTAGTTGGCCTATTACCTGGCATCTGGCTTTATTTCATCTAGAATGGAATCCAGCAGAGGAAATTTTAGTCCAGGAGTTCGGCACCGGAGGTTCATGGACGAGCTTGGTTAGGGAAGGAAGGTCTGTATGGGGGGTGGGGGGTCATCTCTTGTACTGTGTATGCACAATACAGTCTTCAGAGTGTATGTATATTTTCATCATGAAAAAGGGTCCCTATACAGCCTTTATCAGGTCTGAAGGAGGATTCTGAATTTTAAATAATAATAATAATAATAATAATAATAATGATAAAGGTAAGTAATGGGAAGACAAGGAAGATTCAGACACTGTCTTTCCATCCTAAGCCATTGCCTTCTCTTCATCTTCAAAAATGCCAACATTATTCTCAGCCACATTCCTTTGCTTATACCGTCCTCTGTCCTTAAATGCCACCACCTAGACATTTTGTTTAATTAACTCCTCCACATCTTCTGGAGCCCAGAACTTTCATGAAGTTCTCTTCTGACTCCTGTAAGTCCTATTGATTTAATTTCCTCCTCCTCCGAATTCCTAAAGATTTTACAGTGTGCCCTACACCATTTGTCATTTAATTACACACCGTCTGCCCAGTTGTTTCATAAAGTTGACTTTCCAGCGCTAATGGAATAATAGATCCTCGGGCACTGGGACCACGTCGTGGCTTCACGGCTCAGAGCACACGCTTGGCTGAGCCTCTCCCCCTTACTTATATGTGTGCTTTTGGGCAAGTTACTAAATCTCTGTATCTTTTGGTTTTCTCCTCCGCCGGAACGGTGATAATAAGAGAACCTACACTGTTCCGATGATGAAAGGATAAATGAGGCAATGCATAAAGGTGCTGAGCACCGTCTCTGGAAAACCGTAAATTGATCTTCACTCCTACAGTGCATTCGTTATTACCTTCTGCTTTGATTTCTAACCTCTGCCACAGGGAGCTTCTCTGCTCCCACCACTGAGTTCTAAGGAGCCCAGTAAAACCCCTCAGGCCTGTTCCCTCTCAGATGCCTCACCCTTGAAACCAGGCAATCCTATCTGCAAACAGGTTCCTTGCAGAGGGGTCAGAAGAGGTGATGAACCTAGGCTTGCTTTGGAACCTTAGCCTCACAACCACCGCAGGCAGCCGGCAGCCGGTCCCTCCCCTAAAGCATGACTCTGCTGTTGTGATGAGTTGGGTCTGAGCCGAGATCTTCCAGGAGCCAATGACCAAACTTTCTCACTGGAGTTAGGAAAAAACACAGCGGATACCCGGAAAGAAACTGATCTGGGAGGGAGACAGAGGTTTGGGTGCAGCGAGCCCCTGGGTCCCCTCAACAGTGTCCTGCTTCCCTGTGCTTGCTGTTTACTTGAGTCATGGGCTTTGGTGCCTCCCCTCTTCCATGCCACACTTTTCCAAAGGACCTCATTCAAGCCACAGACCTTTCTGGGCTTTCCAGGGTAGCCTCTCACTGGTGCAGAGGGACGAGAGCTATTCAGAAAGAGAAAGGATGGCTGAGACACAAGTGATTTCTTCCCCCTTCTCCTTATGTGTCTTCTCCAAACAAAAGAGAAATGGAAGAGATCTTGGAAACTTTAGAGAGAAGGCAGGGAGCACACATCCCATGGGGGATCCCTGCCACTGCCCAGACAGAGTGGAGAGGAGAAAGATTAACACCCTCCTCCTCTCCACTGGATTTGAGGTGCACATATTCCCCCAGGCCCTGGAGGACCTGGACGTTTGGGAGAAACACCCCAGTGCAGTGCAGGGTTTAGGCAGATGCTGGCTCCAAAGGACTCTCCTCCCTCAGGAGGGAGGCAGTAATCGCAGCTCCGTGTGTGTATGTGTGTGAGACAGAGGCAGGGAGCACTGATTACCAGTGGGGGCAGCTCTTGGGAAAACAGCCACCTGGAGAGGTCTGAGGCAGGGCAGAGCGTCCGTGAAGCAGTAGCTGACAGGGTCCATTGCAGCGCAAAGAGTTCAGAATCCAGCCCTTCTACTTTGTTAAGAGTCTAAAGTTTTGGGAGTTGGGAAGAACTGGGGCTCCATCAGATATGCCGGTAGGAGTCTCATTAAGACAGATTTGGTTTTGCAGCCTTACACAGATGATGACGTACAGCTGCAGAATCCAGGGCTTAGATCGCCCCTGCAGCCAGGGAATAAATGGTACCGTCTGCTTAAGCTACAAATGTGAGGCTGTAGTCAAAGCTTTTGACTATGCGCACACACACACACACACACACACGTACACACATGAAGTACATTATAGGCATTCACAGTCTCTCTGCATCACTGGATCTCGGCAGCTACAAAGATGTGTGAGACTTGGTCCCATGCACCTTTTCACCCCCTCTGTGCAGATAATCATTTTACGAAGCTAAAACTGCAGCGATCACAGGGAAGGCTGCATTTTGTGTATTTCTCACAATGAAAGTTTACCCACTTGGAGGCAGGGTCCCAGGGTCTTCTGAAGAGACTTCATTTCTATACAACTGATTTTCCAATAAGTGATTATGAAAGTGATAAACGTTCCTGTCAGAAATCTGAAAAAAAAAAGTGTATAAAAGGCCAGAGGAGAAAATGAAAATAACCCACAAAGGGCACCTTTCTGAGAGAGAAGGGATCTCTTTGCAGGTTCAATATAAACTCCTTTGCATTCAATTCAATTGGAAAAGCATTCCCTGTGCCCCGCAGACCTCTGAGCACATTGGAATACCACAGCCCTCTTCCGGGGCCTGGTGACGGAGTCCGGGTGGCCATGACTCCCCCTATATGAAATTCTGTGTGACGTGGGTGGCCATCATAATGAGGTCCCAGCCTAATCACACATGTCATATTTGCCAAGTCATCCAGCGCTTTGGTGAAGAAAAGAAGCCTTTGAAACTCCAATGACAGGCTAAATAAAATGTAAAAACAGCCTCTTATACTTTGTTTCTAACACCAGGCAACAAATGACGGAGTTCAGGAGCTAAGGCAAGACCGCATTGCAGTAAACATCTGAAAGCAAAGATGCACTAACTTGTCTTTTCATTTGAGTGATTTGGGGAGAGGGTTCTTTCCAGAAAGATCTGATGCAGATGAGGACAGACTATTAACCAGCTGGGTGTCTCCCACGTGTGGGCTGAAAGCATCCTTACCAAATTGCCCGAGACAGGTTGTACAAAAGCTGTCAGCTGTTGCTTGCTTTTGACTTGCCACAAGTTTCTTCTAGTCATTTCTTATTATTGTCTTTATGCATAAATGCTTCTGTAAAGATTCTTTGGGTAATATGTGCTCAGGGGGAACTTATATTTTCAGGGGACAACTTGGAGTAGAAGAAGAGGTGGGGGGGCAGTGGTAGTGTGGGGACTACAAATGTGTTCAGCAATTATAGGTGTGCACGAGGCAATCGTGTGTCCAAACAGTTCCAAGAAATCAGGTGGCATCTTTGCCCCAAGAAAGCTGTTTTACAGCCTCTGCAGTGGGATCCTTGCTTGGAGGTGATGGGGCTGGAGGTGAGACAGGTGCAGGGCAGATGCCTCTGTGTCTGCCCGCTGCACCCATCCCACGCCCCACGTGAAGCTCGAGCAGAGCAATCAGAGAAGGGAGGAACACACAGTGCCACAAAGCAAAACAAAATTGCATGCCGTAATGAAGAAAATACACGCGCTGGGGAGGATTAGCAAGTAACTGCAATGATGGGTTTGGGGTCAGCTCCGCATTTTAAATTAAAATCCGAAAATAAATTCCCATCGGTTAGGAAGAGCTAAGCAGCTCCTTGTGAATTGTCCACAGATGCTCGGATGCTGATTATACTTTTCTGCAGGAATTTTGGGGAAATAAGCAAGGGCGTGAAATAAACCCCACTGTTTAAAACACTTTCTTTCTTTCATCCATACCTGTCACCTTATCTTCAGGTCACTGTCACCTAAGACAGCTTGCTGGAGGCAGGGGACATCAGTATTGGGGCCTTTTACCTGCAATTTACTGCGGCTGTTGTTGTGTGAAGGTTGAAGACTATGACTTTAGAAGGCCAAGGGCATCTTTCTCCTGTGTCGGCTCAGGAGGCAAGGCTCCATGGGGGCCCGTGTGTTTGGCCACTGGAGTAAGTAGGATCCAGTCCTGGTGTCCCGTGGCCTCGGTTCTAACGGGGCCACCCCTGGGAATCATAGCATTCCTGCATCCATTCCAGAATTAAGTCATCTTGAGTTTTTAAGTGCTTCTTCCCTTCCAGATTCATTTGAAGTCATATATATATATATTTTAAGATTTTTATTTATTTATTTTTAGAGAGGGAAGGGAGGGAGAAAGAGAGAGAGAGAGAGAGAGAGAGAGAGAAACATCAATGTGTGGCTGCTGAGGGCCGTGGCCTGCAACCCAGGCATGTACCCTGACTGGGAATCGAACCTGCGACACTTTGGTTCGCAGCCTGAGCACAATCCACTGAGCTACGCCAACCAGGGATATTTTTTTTTTTTACAGCCCTTGGTTGTCTCTCCCCTCCATCTCACCCTCCATCTCATTCCTTTCCAACCTTGGGTCCTTCCACACGTGTTCATCCTGGTTTCGTTCGTGCGCAATGAGAAGTTGGAGATCAGGAATGAGCAATGCTCCAGGGCCAGAAGATAAGAATTGGGTTCTAGTTACTAGTTTACTACATAACTATCACTTTGCACAATCTTTTTAAGCTCAAAGTCTTTTTTCTTTTTTTTTACTTATCCATAAGGTGGGGGGTATTGCATCCATGGCAGGATCAAATATGGTAATGAATGGTGTACAAACCCATGAAGATAGAAAGTCTCCATGTGACTGACTCAGTCTGGCGTTCGAAAGAACGGGAATTGGGGACGGACCTGCAGGGCCAGGTTTGCGCACGGCTCACACGGAGGCCGTTGTAACCACAGGATTCAGTGTAACCCCTTGGATATGTGTTTCTGCGGGACCCTCCTATCTTCTCCCATTATCTCAGCCTGGTAAAGAGAAAGCCACGGACTGAGGATAGTTCTTTATAGCGTGCACTTCAGACAACTCAAAATCGCTAGTTTTCTTTGTTGAAGACACCCGGGAAAGCAGAATATAAGGAATCGTACAGGTTTACTGTTGCTTTTTGAAGCTGATGGTGAAAACTTATAATATCTTCATAACATGCACGGTTGAGTGCAAGTGAAATTGCATTGCATTATAGTTTATCATTGTCTCATGATGGAGAATGCTGCATTTTGTGAGACCTGACATTTAGTACATACGTGGTCAGAAATCTGAACTCTGTTTCTCTCCTCCCCGTGGCTTAGGACTTACAAGGCAGCCAGAGGACCTAAGGGTGGGCCTGAGGGAAGGGATGGCTGACCTGTGAAGGCTGTGGTGGCTTTTCAGAGACCAAGGGACCCAGAAAACATATACATATATTTAAATTTTTTTCAGTTACAGTTTACATTCAGTATTATTTTCTATTAGTTTCAGGTGTACAGCACAGTGCTTAGACAATCACATACTTGAGAAAGTAATGGCCCTGGTATTTCCAGTACTCACCTGGCACCTACACAGTAATTACAATATCATCGACTGTTTCACCTGTGCTGTACTTGACATCCCCACGGCTGTTTTGTTATCGCCAATTTGTGCTTCTTTGTCCCTTCACCTTTTCCACCTGGTCCCCCGACCCCCTTCATCAGTCTGTTCTCCGCATCTGTGAGTGTCTCTATTGTGTTCGTTTATTTTGTTCTTTCTATTTCACATATAAGTGGAATTGTATGGAATTTGTCTTTCTCTGTCTGGCCTATTTTACTTCACATATCTAGGTCCATCCATGCTGTGGTAAATCATAAGAATTCATTCTCTTTTATGGCTGAAGAAATATATTTTTAATAATAACCTCTTGTTTAGAATGCTCTTGGCATGAAGGTTGGTGGTGTTAATACCTGTAATGATAGGAACAGATACAATAACAACAACAACAACAACCAGAACAACTAACGCACATTTGTGGAGCACTTAGAACGTCCTCAGCTCTGAGCACATCATTTCACATGCTTTATCTCATCTGAGCCTCATCTCCCAACCGCCCTGTGAGTTAAGCACTAGTGCCATCCCCACTTTATTGCTGAGAAAGCGGTGTCTACGAGAAACTAACTGGCCCAAGCTGGCCCAGCCAGAAGGAGGAAACCTTGTTTCAGTGGAGTGGCTGAAGCTGCCTAGCCACTCATCAAGCCTGTTTTTGTGTGTTCTTGGGCACAGAAGGCGTTTTTGCATTTCCCAGCTTTCCATGCAGTTAGGCACTGAGTTCCAGCCAATGGGACGAGAGGGAAGTGATGGGCAGCCTCCGGTAACCTATCTCCCAGTGGCTATTTTCGTTCGCTGCCTGGATTTAGAGAACTCTGACCTCAGGCGGGTTGCAGGGACCTGAGACAGAAGGAGTCTGGGCCCCGAATGACCATGTGGTGGGGAGCTGCCTGCCAAAGGGAAAACTTTCGTCCCAAACTCATCTCATTGTAAGTTAGAAATAAACTTCTGTTAGGTTAAGGTATTGAAATGCTGGTGCTTACCTGTTACAGCAGCTTTTTTGCTTTTATCCTGTCTTCTCCAATCAATATATACCCAGAAAAGACATCCTATTAAATAATACATTGGTCTCTACTTCCACGTATGGTTATAGAAAGAGGCTTACTTATGAGGAAAAACTGAATCAACAGCTATATCTTCCAAATGCCCATGGTGGCTGAGAATTCACGATGGTTCTGTCTGTCTGAGTTCAACAGCATGTTTTAGTGTAATACACCTTTGGTCTTTGGTTCCTATTTTTGTTCCATCCTTCTTCCCTCCCTCCTGTCTTCTCTTCCTTCCTGTTCAGTGCCTTTTGTGTCCCACCTGCCATGCTCCCTGGCATACAGAAAAGGAGAGAATAAGTAACCGCAGTCCCTGCCCTTCAGGAGCTCAGAGCCCAAGGGCGGGTCACTGGTCTGTGGCAACGCCACAGTGCGTGATGACAGGACACCTGCCCCACGGCCCCACTGGGGGGCACCTGATCTGAGCAGGGACAGGCGGAGACCGAGGTGGGAAATTTCCTGGAATGTGGGACTTCTGTGCTAAAACAGAAGAATTCCCCCGCAAATCTGGGTGAGCTAGTCAGCTGCAGGTAACACCACTAGGAATTCATGGAGGAGTTTGGGGAGAACCTTCTAGACCGAGGGGGGAGCCAGCAAAAGCAAGGAGGAAAGGAACAGTTCCGAGGAACTGGAAGCAGTGCGGCCACTGAGGGTAACCGGCAGGGAGGTGCTGTGGGAGAGGAGGGGGGCGAGGGAGGTTAGGGTTAGGTGAAGGGCTCCGTGAACCACATTAAAAAGCATGGAAGGGTGTTAGGCAGCCGAGGGACTGATGGCAGAAACGAAGCTCCCAAGTGAGGAAGGCACTGCGGGACTCCAGCCTGGGCCAGGTGGCGAGGAGAGGCAGGGTTGAGAAGCATTTTTAGAAGGCGACATCTTTTACTTCGTTGTTGATGAAGCAAAGGGACCCAGGGAGAGAGCAGATCCGGGATGGCGTGCAGGTTTCTAGAGAAGGAATTTCCCGGTGACTAGGGCCCTGGCGGAGCGCCTTCTGTCCTGGGCGCCCTTGTGTTGTGCTCTGTGTGTGTTGGAGGGCTGGCCTCCGCAGGGGGAGCAGCTCTCCCTCCCCGTCTCAGCAGGGGTGCCTTTCCCCGTGTGGGCTCCTGTCCCCACGGCGCTGGCACTCAGCAACTGCTGCGCTAGCTCCGTGAAGGGCTAAAGAGCTACCCCATAAAGGCGGGCTAGTGCTCAGCCAACATGAAAGAGAGCATGCAGAAGACAGGGATTGACACTCAGAGTGGAAATTCACTGGCAGCCTGGCTTCAGGGAAAGCGAAGTATTCGGGCTCTTGCTTTGTTCTCCCAGAGCCATCACACAGAGAGGGACACCCCCAGGGCTGCTCCTCTCCAGAGTCCATTGTGTTCCCAGTCACCCATCAGAGTAACATTGCCACCCACTGCTCAAAGAAAGAAAGAAAGACCAAGTTGCTCTTCTCAGCATTCAAGTGTCTGCACTCGGGGGGTGGTGGGGTGGTGGGCGGGGAGGGTGAGTCTTCAGCTGGGGGTGGTTGAGTGCTTGCAGCTCCCAGCCTTTGGACTTACCATACTACATGTGCTCTCCTTCGAGCTTCACCTCAGAGCCTGCCTGGGAGGTGAGTACTATTCACAGGCAATCGGAATCACAGGCGTACATGTAATAGTTAAAGCAGTTACAGATCTTTCTTTCCCTCACTGAGCTCCTTGAGGTTAGGGACTGTGTTTATTATTCACTTTCAGATTCTGCATGGTGCCTGGTCAGGGTTGTTTGTAGAATCAGTGGATGGACTGGTTCCTTGAGGGAAAATAAAATACAACTCCGATCGGGAAGAGAATACAATGTTGGTAGCCAGTTGCCCCAAATCATCTTAACACATTCCAGCGGTGGAGACACCAACAGGTGCTCTTCCCAGGTTTGTGTGGTTTTCAATATTGGGCCAAAGAGCTATTGTGTCCACCACATTCTCTGTTCGGATAAGACGGCATATTTGCACAAAAAGGCGTTGTGAGGTCTGGCTTACAAAAAAAGAGTTTCGGGTGCAAAGAAAACTGAGCAGGAATTGATGGGAGTTATGTGTCTCATCAGACCATCAAATCAGACCTAGCACATGGGGGGTTGTTTCCCGAGGCTGGGGCTGGGGCACCGTCTGGTTCACCGCTCCACTCAGGGAGGACCCAGCTGAGTGCGGGACGCAGCCTGCTCCAGGAGTGCACTCAGTCAATTACTTAATAAAAATGTATTGAGTGTTCGTTGTATTCATAGGAATATGTTAAAAGGGACCCTGGCTGCCGTAGCTCAGTGGATTGAGCTTGGGCTGTGAACCAAAGGGTTGCCGGTTCAATTCCCAGTCTAGGGCACATGGCTGGGTTGTGGGCTAGATCCCCATTAGGGGGCCATGTGAGAGGCAACCACACATGGATATTTCTCTCCCTCTCTTTCTCCCTCCCTTCCCCTCTCTCTAAAAATAAATAAATAAAATCTTTAAAAAATATGTTAAAAGGGAGAGAAAGAAAACAAATATAGAGTGGACATTGGCCTTGAGAAATACTCATTTTAGTTGGGATTTTAAAGAAGTTGATGTATTTGAATAGCTATCTCTTTTAATTTGGCTTTTATTTTGAAATTAATGTCGATGGACAATTCACATATTTTTTGTGGATATTTATTTTGCTATGTCACAAAATTATACAATTATGTTGATTAAAGGAACTTTTTAAGCATACCCAATAGTGAGAAGTAGATTGAGCTATGGAGAAAATTGGTGATTTATCCAAAAACATGTTTTAGAGCAGGGGCTAGAACTTCTCTTGTTCAAATCTAATTTTTGTCCTCAAAGTCTTGGCATAATAAACCATGACTAGTGTTGAAAGTAATGAGTAATCTTCTGGAGTCTGGTGAGATGTTTGTAAACAAGAAGTGTATATTGTCTTCATGTCTGTGGTATTATGATTGTCAGTCTCTTGTACAGCCTTAGAAGTAAAATCAAAAAGACCCATTTTCATGAGTTTCAACTTATTTCTGACTTAAAAATAGAAGCACAGATTAGTTTTCATAAATACTTTGAGGATACGCCCTGCTTTGAAATACAAAACCATAATAATAACTCTACACTCTCTGAACTGAAAAGAACCCCATAAAACAAAGACAACCTAAGAGTAAATCATTGTGACTTTTGTCAATTGTAGATTCTTTGTTCATAAATATATATGTCATTTTGGTGGGAGTGATCTTATTTACTTATAATTAAGTGTAAATATAACACTGCTTATGTCTTTTAAAGATGCAAGTTTCTCAGCAGGATGAGTTTCAAACCAGAATTTTTTTCTAAATGTGGTTGGTGGCAACGATGTAAATGACTAATTTGAGTTCAATTTAGAATGACCGAAATAATGAGGGGGTCAGGGAGAAAACAGACAAAAGAAAACTGTGCAGGTGAATTAGCTGATACATTTGTTGGTTTGAGAGGGAGATTCGCAGCCCTTGGACTGCAAATTCCCTCCTTGCACTCGAGCCAGCCCCTGGTTGCCAGCAGTCACAGGAACAGTACGTTCCCCACATTCTAACGATCTCAGACCTGGTTTCTCTGCTTTCCAGAGGAACAGCCGTCCACGAAAAGTGGGAATGTGGTTAGGGTAAAAGCGGCTGCTGTTTGTTCCTTTAAAAAAACATTCTTTAGGCCTCAGTGATTTGCACAAAGTATGCAGTTAGACCGAGGCTTAAGGTGGACATAAGACAAGTCGTAAGAGGAGCTAGAAATATCAGACTTTTACAGAAAAAAAATAAAAGAGAAAAGGTGGCTCCCACAGTAGAGGGGAAAAAACTCCTACTGTAGTATCAGCAAGATAGCGCGGGGCTTTGGAATTCACAGGAGGCGTGGTTCACCGTAATTGTGGGGTCATGACACCAGGTAATTTTCCTGTATGCTTCTGTGCTTTACGTCTGCCCCATTCCGCAACATTGTGACGACGTCTTCTTAATCATCCCCTTTCCTCTCTAGCATAATAGCCTCCCGAAATCTCAACCTCTCATTTTGCCTTTCTATAAATCCATCTTCATAACTACCAGGGCTGATCTTTCTAACTGTGCAGCCCTGAACATGTCACTACCCTGCCTGATACATTTCAGTGTCAGACTCCCCGGCGTCCTGCAGCAAGTTCTTCCCCAAATGGTCCCCACTCCCCTGGCGGGCCTCCTACCATTTTCTTTCTCTCACAGACGATCTGGTGGTTGCAGCTACCTTTGCCAAGTATCCCGACATTTTGTCAGCCCTAGCCCTGATATGTGTCACCCTATTCTTGTCTGCCTGGGACATGGCCCTCTTCTGGGAAGCTTTTCAAGCCGAGAGGAGCACCGCATCTCATAGGTCTCACGCCTTATTGCGCTGAACCCCTCTAGGGTGGGGATGGCCTCTTACCAGGAAGTCCTAGATCTCCTGCACTGTGCTGACAAGAAATCTAAAAGGACACAGTAGAAAAGTCACACCTCATGGAGGCCAGAGCCTTAACTGTTTCACTAATCACGTGGAAAAATCCCCAGCCTAGCGCCAGTAAGTGATGAGTAAGGCCTTTTGTAATTATAATGATGATGTCCATTATAACAGTAATGATGACAGCCATCATCACCACTTGCTTGCTATGGACCCGGCACTGTGCTAAATGTTTTTTCATGGGCCATCTCCTTTAAATACCCTCTTAAGTCATTCTTATTATTATCCCCGTTGTGTACAGGATGAAAGTGCGGTTTAGTGAACTTACACTGTGTGTCCAAAGTTGTACAGCGAGTAGGGTAGGGCAGGAGGAGTTGGCCCTGGGTGTCCAGCTGTCCTCTTCCTATCACACAATACAGCTTTTTATTTTGATCCATCCACAGGGAGGGATGATGGGGCTGCTCGAGTTTCTCATCAAGGTTAATATCTGCCTTAAATACAGGGTGGGGCAAGAGTAGTCATGAGTACGTGAAACACAGAGTTTATTCTGTTATTTATTAATTGTTGCATTGTTTTCCATATGAACAACTGTAGACCTACTTTTCCCCCACCCTGTATACAGATTATGGCTCTTTATTTTTTTTTTAAGATTTTATTTAGTTATTTTTAGAGAGGGAAAGGGGGGAGATAGAGAGAGAGAGAGAAACATCAATGTGCGGTTGCTGGGGATCATGGCCTGCAACCCAGACATGTACCCTGACTGGGAATCGAACCTGCGACACTTTGGTTCGCAGCCCGCGCTCAATCCACTGAGCTACTCCAGCCAGGGCTGACTGTGGCTCTTTCAAACTCGCAGACTCAGCATCTATCCTTGCCCCCAGTGTGTACGAGTAAATGCTGAACTGAGTCATGAGTGAGCACTGGCCGGCATTTTAAAGTAGGTGGTGATAAGGGATCTGCAGTACAGTTATCCCAAACATAAAAACTGCTATCTTAGGACAAGGAAACCCAGAGGCTCTACATTTACTTCATTAATTTATTGGATCCTCATTTGACTTTGAGTTCATTTTGTGCTTTGAGACTCGTCAAGAGAAGTAACAGTCAAACAAATGCCGGGTTCACAGGTATTCTCAATATCATCACGAAATTTTAGAAAGAGATAACGTTTTTATAAGGCCTAAGACTTTAAGTTTAATATTTCACTTAACACTGCACCCAAACTGCCGGGAGAGGGTCCATCAAGGAAATGTCACACCGCGGTGCCCCCCGCGGAATCGCTCACCGACACCGAGGCCCGAGCACCTGCCGTGGTCCGATGCCGGGGAAGCAAACGCCTCACCCAGAGCCTAGAGGTCTGCAGCCTCTAGGAGGCGGTAGCGCTCCTTCGGGGAGAGTGACTTCGAGTGCTCTGTCCTGTAATGTAAAATACCACTCAGCCAGCTGCACTCTCTGATAATTTTTATAGCAAAACATAACACACTTTTCCAACAAGGTCAGAAGTGTCAATAAAAGGTACAAATGGACTTGCCTGAAATTCTCAGTTCTGAAGAGTCTGATTTCTTTAGTGCATTGATGTCGAGGCTTCAAAAACAAGTATATTTTCCAAGTGATTCTTGAGACTGCCTTCGACTTTTAACCAGGGTACTTGCCCAGGAAGCCAGAGTGTCCTTTGGAGGGTAATATAAGACCTTGACCTTGGATCAGGGTGTATGGGCACACATAGGAAAGAGCTAGGTGCATGGCTGAGCGAGGTTCTACCTTTGGTTTGGGTTTGACGGTGTTCAAAGGTGGTTTGGGGTAAGAAAATGAAATTCACAGGTTACTAGGAGGCTTTATTAGTTTCCTGTTGAAGCATAACCAATAACCACAAATGAAGCATCTTAAAACAACACATTTATTTCCCCACAGTTCTGGAGGTCAGAGGTGGGGCAGACTCGGAGGGGTTCTTTGCTTAGCGTTTTACAAGGCCGAAATGAAGATGTTGGCCAAGCTGTGCTCTCGTCTGTGAGATGTGGGAAAGGATCCAATTCTAAGCTCATTTAGGTTGTTGGCAGAGTCTGTTTGCTTGGGGTGCAGGAATGATTTCTTGCTGGCTGTTGGCCAGGGGTCACCCTCAGCTCCTGGAGGCTCTGTTCTCAGATCTTTTTTTTTTTTTAAAGATTTTATTTATTTTTAGAGAGTTGGGAAGATCTTTTTTTTTTTAAAGATTTTATTTATTTTTAGAGAGTTGGGAGAAACCATCCAGTTTAGGGTTAGGGTTAGGGTTAGGGAAAGAGAGGGAGAGGAACATCAGTGAGCAAGAGATACATCAATTGGTTGCCCTTCACTGGGGACCTGGCCTGCAAGCCAGGCATGTGCCCTAACCTGGAATTGAACTGGAGACCTTTTGGTTCGCAGGCCAGCGCTCAATCCACTTAGCCACACCAACCAGGGCAGTTCTCAGATCTTTTCATATGGCCCCCTCCATCTTCAAAGACAGTAATGCCATATTGAACTTCCAACATTTGACATCTCTCTTTCTCTTCTTGTACCAGCAGTGAAAACTTTCTATTTTTAAAGATCTCTGTGACTAGATTAGGCCCATCCAGATATCTGCATTTTAAGATCAACTGTCTTGGGGCTTCAATTATATCAGCAGCGTTCCTTTACGGCAGTACCTACGTTACCGAACAAACAAGGGGGCCTGGGACGATATACTATTACTGAAAGAAACCCCCAGGTCCATTGTGTCCACCGTCTATAGGAAAGATGTCTCTCAATGCCAGAGATTCCTGAAAAGGAAAGGAAGTGTTTATTTAATGCTATACAAACTTAAAGCAGTGACCTAATGTCTTCATCAAAATCCCAAAGTCCCTTAAAACACCCACAAATATACACAGTCCTTCCTTCCCCCCTTTGCCCAGTCTGGGGTACCGTATCTCAGGAAAGGAAATAGAAGTCCATGGCTCAGGCAGCTCCCAGTTCTTCCCAGTGATCTGTCTTGACTGGGAGATCTCCCTGGGTTCCTGACACCCTCAGTTGTGTTGCCGGGATCTCTGCTCCAGCCGCGTGGTCCTCTCTCTCTCAGGGCCATGGGACTCCCCACTCAGCCCAAACCGCGTGCTTCTCTCCTCAAAGCTGCGGGGCGGGGGGGTCGCCACTCTGCCAAAGCTGAGTAGCGGTTCTCTGCTAAAGCCACATGGTGATTCTCCTCTCTCAGGGCTGCGGGAGTCCCCACTCTGCTAAAGACGCATGGTTCTCCCCCTGCCCAGTGGCTGCTGCATCTGGGTTTAAATCCCCGAGCCAATCTTCCTCTGCAGCCCCATTTCCAACTCCTCCCACACTTGGCCACACTTGCCCTCAGTCTGCTGTCCTTTCTAGCTTTTCTGGTCGCCATTGTGGGTCTGGGCAGGTGTGACCCCATGTCATGGAGCCAATCTTCTCCGAGCTCCCATGCCGGCACTGTAACTCAGGGGACCTTCTGCCCCCCAGTCACATCTTGCGGGGTGGGGGTGGGGGTGGGGGTCTCCTTTCCATCCCCCTGGCTCAGAGCATGGCCATAGCTATTTAGCATATCTAAGTGACCAGCCAAAGGCTATAGCTATGTTAAATGACCATGCCATGGATTAGCTGCAAAGCTGCCCTGCATGTTCTTGCTCTGCGTGCCCCTTCCCCCAACTCACACCTGTGGGGGAAGGGGTGAAGACATCTTCAAATCTCCTAGACACCTTGAGTTCTGGACCTCATTTCAAAAGCCCATTTGGGGTTCCCCCCTCTTGGCTGCACCCTGTAACACGTAGATTAGTGCGTGAGTAAATAATGGGGTGCCAGAAACTTTCAAAGGCCATTTTAGACTCTGCCTACCACAGGACTAATGGGAATCATTTGCTTTGCAAATGCTATTTAATTGAAGCCTTTCAACAATCTATAAGCACACAGTTAATTGCTTAATTCACTCACCCAGCAAGGGATGCAGCTGGCATTTGATCCCGCCTGTTCTGACTCCAACATCCGTGCTCCTTCCTAGCAATGGTGATAACAATATTGATATGAACAGCGCTCGGTGTGTGCCAGGAACTGCCGCTGTTCGTGCACTCGCTCATTTAATCTGCACAACCAGCCTGTAAACAGGTACTATGATTGGTCTCATTTGGTGGGTGAAGAAGCCGTGGAGGAGGCAGTCAGCGATCAACAAGGCTTTCATCAGTGTAATTAAACCACTGTAGTTAATTACACCTTTTTTTTTTTCAATGCAACAAAGTAAGAATGCAAAGGGGACTCAGACAGTTTACCAACGCCCCCACTAGGTGGTCCCTGAGTTCCTCCTGGCTGGGTTCCTTCTCCCTCAGTCATGTTTCGCTCTCATACCCAATAGGATGGGATGCCTTTTAAGACTTTTATGGTGTTAAAGCAAAAATTGCACTGGACAAAGTTTAACAGGCAAGGGGGACTTTTTGTTCGAGAGTATTGTAATAGGGGAGAGAGGTAAGAACTAGTTCTGAGTTGAATTCTGCCCAAATGAAGGGTCGGAGAGTTGTTAGGGCCTGGCATTGGGATGGGTAGGCGGTTACAGGCCATCTGTGCTTGCTAACTGTCTTCACGTGAAGGAAAAATAAGCTGCGGCGTCTCCGCCACAGGGGTTAATTTTACAACAGGATCAAGACGCCTGCCGTAGCCAGGGTCCCACCTCCCGACAGAAACTCAGAGATGGGGTATGCTCTTCCTTCACCATCATTTCCAATGAACGGCTCTCAGGTCCTTGAGAAAATCATTCTTGGGTCATAAAACTGACAAGGAGCTTTTAAAAAGATTTACATCTTAAAGGAGTGGAGAACTGTTTTCGAAAGTAAATGCTCTAAGAAAAGGGAGGTTAGCGCCTGGAGTGGGGAAGAAATCTCAGCTGTGTGCCGCTCAGTCACGTGAGGGGGAAGGGAAGGCCAGGTTGGTGGGGAGGCTCACTAGGTAATGTGCGCTGTCATGTTTTACAATCTGAAAAGTAATGCTCAGCTGCCACTTCGTCAGAGAAGCTCTCCTGGACCCTTTAAATCTAGATTCTGAGCTCTTCCTCCGTGGCCCAGAGCCCCGTCCTGCCTCTGTCACATGGAATGTTGCGTGGAACTGCTCATGGCCCGAGTGCCCATCCACAGTGCGACGAGTGTACTGCAAATACATAGCACGTGTGCACACTACAAATGTCAGCAGGTTATGGGGCCTCTGTTGTACACAAACACTACAGCCATTGAAGACTACATTGAAGAGGAAATTTAATAACTTAGAAAATGTTCATAGTGGATTATTAACTTAAATAAGGACAACTGATAAAACACTATGAGAAATATGATCCCAATTAAGTAACAAAACAAACATACAAAGTCCCCTGGAAGGAGATCCACAGAAATGACAGTATTTATCTGTGGGTGGTGGTGTTATGGATGATTTTTATTCTCTTCTTTGCGCTTAACCATGTTTTTGGATTTCCTACAATGGAAATATATTACTTCTGTCACCAGGATAAAAAACACCATTTTAGACAACAAACTATGGATAAGGGCACGAAGGCATTGTTTGTGACTCCCCAGCTGTAATGAATGGAGGCAGCAGATGCAGTGCTTCGTAATATTTCCTGAGTAATTTCTTGTCTTCCTTTTGCTGCAGTCCTGCGGGTGGTCCGAATCTGGACGGAGATCCAGGGGACGAAAAGGGCGCACTGTTCCCGACCCACAGTTTTGTGCACAGCCTGCCAGCCGTGCAGGAGAAAGGATTTGGGGGAAGGGCGTCCAACAGAGTTTTGATGACCCTTTCTTGCCATGGCTACCTCTGCCCCCTCAGCCTGGACTTAATGCCATTCATTGACTGATTAATTGATGGACACATTTATTCCCATCCATGTACCATGTACCATTTATTGCCCTGCATGTACCTGGCCGGGAAGAGTTATTCAGAAATGGCATGAGCTACCTTTGTAAAGGATCGTAAGTTTGCCATCACAACAGGTATTCAAGCAAAGTCTGAATGGCCACTTGTTAGGAACGTGATGGAGAGGCTTCCAGCCTCATAAAACCCAGCTGGTTATGTCTGTGAGATTTGGGACCCCTCCCTCAAACGAGGTCAGGGATAAGGGGGTTTAGTGGCGAGATGCCTCTCCTGTAATCTCTGGAGGGAACGGGAAGCTGGACATTCTGTGCTTTCCTCAGCAGCGGAATCTTGTACGATCTTTTCTAACCCTGCCTTAAGCCACAGACTCTCTCCTGTGGCAAACACTCGGAGTCGGTGTCCCTAGGAAATAAGAGAGAGATAGAGACAGAAGCAGAGATTCCACGCCATAGATTCAGCCCCGCACCTGTGCTCAGAGAGAGAAAGAACTGACAGTGCTCTCACAATAATTTAAAGTGAGGAAAAAGATATCAGTGGGTAAACATGCTTAAACCCTCTGTAAGGACATACGTATACATGGGGCGGATTTTCATACTAGTTTCTGCTTACCAGGCTCTTCTTCATCACCTCTCCTCTCTAGATCAGACGGCTGACACTGTCATGGAGACGGGAAAGTGCCATGCGGGCACCCACACGGCTGATGAGAAAAGCATTCTGAAGCTGGCTCTGGGGCCTGCTATTTGAATGATCCCCTCTAGAATCCAGATAGCTTATCTGAATATTTCAGCTCAGTTCTTCTGATGGCAGATGTAAACTTGTGTTTTTATGTTAATCTGAAGTCATTTCCTGTATTTATTCAGTGGGCAGAGCCAGCAAACTAGGGAATTAAGGGTATCTTTGAAAATGTAGAAACCATTCATAAATATAGAAAACACTGGGAGTAAGATTCCTCTCCTCTGCGTCATGGCGAGGCCTCAGGTTATGGCCCCCAGTTAATTCTGTAATCTTGAACGATACCCAGCTTCCTTCCTTGGTTGCCTTTGCCTGGAGCCGTGAGCGTGTCCTTAATAATTTATGCCACGTTTTTCATCTCCATTCACTTCATCGCTTAATCAGCAGAGTTGTAATTCCTCTTCCCCGGATACATCTTCATTTTCGACCCCATTACCTGCGGGGGCTCCGAAGACTCGCCCCTCCTGGCATGTCCTTGCTGCTCTCTGCTTGCTCTCGGGGTCTCCGGCAATCTGCTCCCTGCTAATTGGTGCAGATGGGAGCTGGAAGATGCAGGGCACACGAGGGAGAAGCAGATTGTCCTGGTGAGTAAGGGGCCCTTGGGGACCAGGGCACTTTGGGAAGCTGCTTTAACTCTGTCAGGAGCAGTGAAAGAGCCGTTTATGGAGTCCTGTCCCTTGACATGTTTCTTATCCTTCAAAGGGTCTTTCCGAAGCCTGCATGGCTGTTGGCTCATTGTCTTGAGGTCTAAGCAAGCTCAGAATAATAATCATAAATATCACTTATTGACCCTGACTTGATGCTAAGCACTCTGCACATATTAATTCATTTTTCATCACAGGAAATCTCTGAGGATTGTATTATTATCCCTGCTTCACAGAAAAAGAATCTGAGCCTTAGAGACATTAAGCAATTATTGGCCAAATAGCTTCATCCATTTGGGCTGAAGGAATAGAGTACCGTAGCCTACCTTAGACACGAGAGAAATTCGTTTCTCACGGATCTGGAGGCCGGAAGCCCACATTCAGGATGCTGGCGGGTTCGGTGTCTGGTACAGGCCTGCTTCCTGATTCATAGATGGCCGTCTTCTTGCTGTGTCCGCTCATGGTCGAAGGCACCAGGGAGTCCCCGGGGGTGTTTTTTATAAGGGTACTAATCCCATTCGTGAAGGCTGCCCCTCATGACCTAACCACCTCTCAAAGGCCCCATCACACTGGGGATTAGGTTTCATCTATGGATGGCCGAGCCAGGGTGAAACCCAGGTTAATTTGGTTCCAAAAGAAGTGTTCCTGGCTATTTGCCCTCTGAGGTCACGTGGGTGAGGTTTGTCTTTGGATCTCTCTTCTGTCTTTCATGTGCACCCTTTTCTCATTTCTGGTATCTCTGGTCACCATCAAATTTCCAAGGGTCTGTGCTGAGTTACGTGATTCCTGGTCAGTGGTTATCCTGGCAGATATCTCGTGAGCTGATCCCTATTAGGGTGATGGAGATGGTACCCTTTATGTGGATGGTGCCCCTGAACTGAAATGGCATACTCTGGGGAACCAAAGCTAATGACATAATCTTTTCACCATCATTTCCAGAAGCAGAGGAAATAGTTTCGGGTGGGAAGCTTCGCCAGACAGTCCGTATCATACTGGTAGTGGTGTCTCTTTTGCTTCCACCCATGACTAGTGCATTGAAGGAGCTTGGTAAACTTTACTGAATTGAATTCCAGTGAAATCTCACGTCTTAGAGACATGGCAACATTTGGGTGTGCGTAGGTTCAAGTATGTCATGGTAGCCTATTGGATATCTGGGCTGCCGATCACTAGAGCTCTGGTCCTGAAATCCACCTCAAAAGGTTCAATCTGGCCCTGGATGGGTGGCTCACTTGGTTGGAGGATTGTGTGGTACACCAAAAATTGTGGGTTTGATTCCTGCTTGGGGCTTATACAAAAGGCAACCACTATTTCTATCACGTTGTTGTTTCTCTCTCTCTCTCTCCCTCTCTCTAAAATCAATAAAAATATCCTTGAGTTAAGATTAAGAAAAGGTCCAATCTGCTCGAAACCTAGGGTTTCTGTTGGGTGTATAATATGGGTTTGGTGGGGGCTTGAGGTGGTAGGACAAGGCTGCAAGAGCAGCTGGCAAGGAGGACACAAGGGGTCTGAGTTCAAATTTTCTTACTCCTGCATCAGTTCTACAGATATTTAGGAAGAGCCTGATAATGATCAGACACTCTTCTGGCGTTTGAACTGGAGTAGGGAATCAAGCCAATAAGGTCCCGGCCCTCATGGATTTTACATTTAGGGTGGGAGACAAGTAAACAAATACACGTGGTGTTTTCAGATGCTGCCGAGTGCCGTGGGGGTGAACACGGGACGTGATGGAGACGCACTGGTGTGTGTGGGGGGGTGGGTGCTGCTTTCGGTGCGGTCAGCGGCCGGCTTTCCAAGGGGCTGAGAGCTGCCGAGAGCTGAGGGACTCGCTGGCACCTGGAGCCGACTCAGCAGACGCCCACGCGACAGCCATTCAGGTTTACACGGGCATTGCTCTGTTATTAATCATGTCTTGGCTTTTCAAACTCAATGGCGACACAGAGAACTTTGTAACAGGACCTACGTGGACAGTCCGTGACATGGGTGTCCCTTTTCATCCGTGGCCGGCTTCCTGATGGCTGGGTGCAGGCTAGCCCACGAGAGGTTCTCAGGAAGTAGGAAGAACGGCGTGTAGGAGCCAGAAAAAGCCCCAACCAGCTTGCTGAGAAACGTTGGGCACCTTATTTACCTTTCAAGAATTTTAGATTTCTCACCTGTTGATTGGTAGGATGGGGTGTGGGAACTGGAAGGAAAGTGTTGTGCTCTACCTGTATGGTACATCTGTGAGTCCTCACCTTTCATTCATCCATTAACGATGTCCCTGAGCTATCTACATTTGCAAAAATACCTAAGGCTGACATTTATTACCCTCCAGGACCTGCATATTTTATAGGCTCTCTTAGCTTTTGAAATAACTCTACAAAGTAGCTACCTTATTATCATCCCCATTTCACAGATCAGGAAACTGAAGCACAGAGAGATTAGGAAAAGAGGTCTGGCGTTTAGAGAACATTTACTACGTACAAGAGGCTGCATGTGGTGAATTTAAGACATGATCTTGTTTTACAATCAGACTAAATGCCTGCTGGATTTCCTCAAGTCTGCATTATACTCGGAGGGAAAGGGAGGCTCGGTGAGGTTATACGGTTCATTCAAAGGATGCAGAAGAAAAGGCGGAGCCAAGGTTCGACCCTAGCACTGTGCTGCTGTGAGCGTCCCTTCTTCCCCGCCCAGCGTGGGTAGCTTGTAGAGAGGTGGTGTCCCTTTGCCAGCAGTGAGGGCGGGCTTCCCTCTGCTCTGGCAGAGACAGCATGCCTAGGGGACTCTTGATGTGTTTTCATTTGCAAAGCTGGGCTTTGTAAGTGTCACCTGTGTTACAGGGCTCCAGTGTTCAACTGTACCTATCAATACCACCAGTGAGGAACTAGGACCAACCTCATAGATTTTTTTTAATGAAGACTGAATGACGTGATAGATCTAAAATGCCCCACCCGTGGATACTTAAGGAGGTACGTGATAAATGGTCTTCGTAGTTATTATTGGGGAATATATATATTTTTTCTTTTGTCTCCATGCTGTCACCTGAGCTCAGCACTTTACATTGAATTAAATTATAAAATATATAATTAAATTATAAAATATATGCGTGATGAACAGATAAATGAATAAATGTAAGAAGCAGTAAGTTAACAGCTTTGGGGTTCAGGGCCCGAGTTCCAGTGCAGGCTCTGCCTTCTTTCCTGTGGGAGCCATCGGGGTCGCTTGCCATTTCCGGACCTGAGTTTCCTCCTTTGTGTCCTGGGGTGTCATCCCAGATGATCTCTATGACCCCTTCCAGCGAGGGGTTTCTAAAAGATTTAATCTGGAACTAACGACACCCGAGTTAACGCTTGATTCTTGTCACTGCCTAGAGACCCCTATCTGATGCTTTACCCGATACCTGTAAATACCCGTGTCTTGCTATCTGTGTGGGTTTTTCTTTTTGTGTAGGCTGGCTTTCACATTTTGGGCTTTAGGATAAGAGGGGGTAGCTCTTCACCCCTTTCGTTTTATTTTATGTTACTGATTCTCAAGTGGGGCTGGTTTGGGCTCTCAGGAGACATTTGGCAATGTCTGTAGACGCTTTAAGTCGTCACAGTGGGGACGGAGTGGTACTGGCTGGTAGTGGGTGGGCCAGGGACGCTGCTAACCATTCTACAATACACGGAACCGCATCTCACCCTCTGTGCAGACACACCTACAATACAGGATTATCTCGCTCAGCATGGCACTAGCATCGAGGATGAGAAACTCCACTTTACATGGACAATATATTAGCAAAGGATGAGACTCTCCTAACACTGAGCTTGAGAGCATGGCTCCCGTCATCTGCCCTGGTTGCCAGATACTTGCAAGCAGAAGTCCGGGCTTAGTGACGACAAGTGCACATAAAAATTCCCTGGTGTTTCAAAGGACTCAAAGGCACGGCGAGGGAGCCTGTTATAGAGCATCCGCCTCCTGTACAGAGCAAACATGTAACCTACCTGAATGAAGGCTTTCTGAATAGGTAAGGGCTGCGGCCTCCACAGGGGCCTGTTTTAGCTGGGGGCGTGTGGATTTTAGCTGCATGAATAATACCAGCGTGAATGGGAATCATTATGCTGCCCTGCATGGGAAATTTACCCCTGAGTGCGGAGCAGTGTCCCGCAGATGGAGGCCATTGGAAATGTGTTTGGCTGGCAGGAAACGGGGAGAAGGACTGCACGGGAAGCAGTGTTGGTTGCCAGCTCGTGAATGGCTTCTGGCTGACGAGCCTGTGTAGTGACAGAGTAGGGCAAAGAGGGCGACATTCTCTATAACAAGTAGGACTGCGGGGTGACACTGGGCCAGGTCAATGGTCTCTGGTGCACCCCTCCTTCCCTTGTGCAGCCTCTTCTCTTCATTTCATTGTGCTGCCGCCTGGCTCCGGTCATTGTCTGAGGGTCACGGTGCTTCTGCCACCTCCCAGGGAAGTGGGTGGTGAATAAACTCATTTTCTCTAAGGTGTCAAGGACGCTGGTGGGCATCACGTTCTTCAGGATAATTTGTCATTTAGAGGAATGTGATCAAGGAGACTCTGGGGCATGGGTGTTTGGTTTTCTGGAGAGCTTGCAACCGTGCCTTGGAGCACAGCCTCCGCCTCTGGGTGAGGCCCTCAGATCCTGATTTCAGCTGCTGTGGAGTCATTTCTCTCGCACCTCACAATTCTGGAAGTGCGCTATTGCTAAGAAGTGAAATTCAATCGAGTAAATTGGAAGATCTAATTGGCTTTATTCAAGGATACAGAAGTTGGACAGCAATGCATCCAACAGGAGGGGTGCTCTGAGAGGCATATAGAACAGAAGGTTTTTGTAGGAAAAAAGATGGGGGCAGAGGGGTTATTAGCGAAAGAAAAGAAAGGATTATTTTTAGATCAGGACATCTTTTTTGGGGGTGGAAGGGAAGGCAAGGGTTTTATCATGCAAATTGTCTCTTCTAACTCTGGGGGATGGAGAGGGCCCAGGTGACAGATGACCTTGCTGGGGCTGGACCAGAAAACTCCGGACTGGCTGATTAAGAT
This sequence comes from Phyllostomus discolor, assembly GCF_004126475.2. Lineage (NCBI taxonomy): Eukaryota > Metazoa > Chordata > Mammalia > Chiroptera > Phyllostomidae > Phyllostomus > Phyllostomus discolor. The sequence continues at coordinate 15,956,125 of NC_040903.2, forward strand.
TATATTTTTGGGAGAGGTTGAAACTGCAATTAAATTGGATATTAAATCTAGGTTTGGTATCAAGAGCTTTTAGCAGAGTGACGCCATTCTGGGCCTGCAGTTTTCTTTTTAACCCTGCCTGAGCAGTGACGTGGAGCCCCTGTGTGGGAGCGAAGCTGGGCGTCTGGGGGTCAGGGCCCTGGGTTCCTGCCCGCATCTCACTCGGTCCGGAGGCACTTGCCTGCAATCCCTTGGGCTCTGTGGACCAGTGCTCCTTGTGCTTTTCCCCTTCGTGGTCCACAGAGAGAGATACTGTTCATTTGGAGCCCAGAGTACTGCAAGACCTCTGCGGTAGGCTGCAGCGAAGGCCCAGCAGCTCTGAGAGCTGAGTGGATCAGTAGTGCTGCGTGGTCTGGCTTGGAAAACTGTGCCAGGAAACACGGCATGAAAATCATTGCCCTTGGATGACCTTGACAAAGCTTGGCCACTTGAAAGCCTGGAGACTGAAAGGAGCGGGGGATCTAAGCCACCATGTTACCTGGCATCATCCCGGAGCCAATGGGACTGAATCCATTCTTTAATGCATTGAGTCAATGTTCACAGAGCACCTACTGTGTACCAGAGGCTCCTCTAGCTCCTGGGGAGACAGGGAATAACAAATCCCTGCCTCCAAAGAGTTTATATTCCAGTAGGGGAGGGGAGGGACACCAGTAAACCATAAACAAACAAACAAACAAAATATATCACCAAAGAACTTTATAAAATAGTGCAGGATGAGGGACTAGCTCGCATATGTGTGTTAACTAAGGTAGAGTGGTCGGCTGGGATGTTTCTAAGGAAACAGTTTTTGGGCTTGGAGCCGGAGCCCCCTGTGTGAGGTGCTGAGGGTCCCCCACCCAGAGCAGTGTGGGTCAAGGTCTCAATGCAAGACTACAGTCAGGTCAGCATGCTCAAGAACCAGCGACACCCCATTTTTGCCTCTGGAAAGCTTTTAATGAACCTCTGCCAATTTTCAGCTACATTTGACACATTTTATTTATTTTTATGTTTCTATTCTGAGAGTCTGTTGATCATAGCTGAGGACGCCAACACAAGGAAGGGACAAGAGCAGCAGAAGCCACAGGAGAGAGCCAAGGCGGTGCTCTGCGGGGCTCCCTGGAAACGCTATGGGGACAGAGAGAGCCGAGGGGCGCTGCTGTCAGCTCACTGCAGAGTCAGAGAAACAGGGCCCTTGGAGTCAGGTTTGGGGCTCAGCTCTGGACAAGCGGCGGCTGCCCCCTGCTCCCCTGGCTGCAAGTCTCATGAAGACCTTCAGAGTTTCGGAGAAAGGAAATTCACTCAAAAAGGAGATTGGAGATATTTTTTTGTGTGTTTGACCTTGCCCTCAAGCCAGTGAGAACTGTTGTAATCTCTTGTTATCTATTCTTGCCCAAGTGAAAATGAGGTTTGAGGAACGGAAATGAGTTGGCCTCTCACAAATGACGCTTGGGAGTGTGGAGGTAGCAGGGCTCCCTATAAAATTGCCCGGGATTTTGTTAACTCATTTTTACCTAGAATCTAAAAGATATATGGATATTTATGGACAGATGACATTTTGAGCACCTGTTTTTGAGTTCCATTAGGTAATTTTAAAGGAATGATTTTATTTATTCTTCATAGCACAGCTATGTGATAGGTACTGTGATGATTCCTGTTTTATAGATGAGAAAAGTGAGATACATTAAAAGCTAAGTAATTGGGCCCTGGCTGGCATAGCTCAGTGGTTTGAGCACGGGCTGTGAACCAAAGCATCACAGGTTCGATTCCCAGACAGGGCACATGCCTGGGTTGCAGGCCATAACCCTCAGCAATCGGACATTGGTGTTTCTCTCTCTTTCTCCCTCCCTTCCCTCTCTAAAAATAAATAAATAAATCTTTTTTTTTAAAAAAGCTAATGAATTGGGTGAAATGTGTGAGTAGCAAACGGCAGAAGCGGAGTTGGAGCCCAGGCAGACTGAGCATGGCCAGGGTCTCCGTGCCGCGTGTTCAAGATTTTCTAAGTGGGGGCAGGGTTGACACAGCCTTTCCTCCCCTGAACGACAAGGGCCACTGGTGGGTCCTGCTTAATTCTGGTGAAGATCTGTTGAAACATTCAGGAAACTTTCTAGTGGTTTTTGTATTTAAACATAAGACCCTGTGTCTATTTTCCTATATGGGAGGCTTTTCATTCATAGGAAGTAAGGAAGTTCAATCATTACTCATTGAAATGTAGCCACTCTCTACCTACCAAGTCTATTTATTGAGCTGTGTGAGCAGTGGAGGATAGAGACTTGAACTTCAAAATTTCAGACTCCTGCAACCTCCTTTGAGTGGGACCCACTAAGTACCTTGTACAAATAAGGAGCATTTTTTTAAAGGCCTTATTTATTAATTTTTAGAGAGAGGGCGAGGGAGGAAGAAAGAGAGATAGAGAAACATTGATGTGCAAGAGCTATATCAATCAGTTGTCTCTTGCGCACCCCCAACTTGGGACCTGGTCTGCAATTAAGGCACGTAACCTGGGAACTGAGCTGTCAACCTTTAGTTTGCAGGCTGGCCCTCAATCCACCGAGCTACACCAGCCAGGGCTAGGAACATTTTCTAAGTGTTGAAGTAATGACCTCGTGTCCTGTCGTCACCTTTCCTCGTTGCTCCTTCGTTGTGTCAAGACAGCGACACATTACAGCCTTGTGATGCCCAGCCTCCAGTTCAGAGAAGCTGCACAGTTCCCAAGTCCTGGTGGGCTGGGGCATCAAGGAAGGAGTTTCTCTCATCTTTCTGCATCATCCCCTTGTCGTGGGGCGATCAGAGCTGGAGTTCAGGTGAAACTTCCTGGATCTCTTGCGGTTAAACTCTGGGCAAGGGCCCCAGGTCGGTGGCTTTGAAGAAGCACACCATTATAGCCATATCAGTATCAAAACACACATATTACATAAGAAAGAGCTCACTTCTACTTGCGATCATCAGAATGCTCTTTCAGAAGGGGCAGCATATGAGCTTGGTCTCCTAAAATAAATCGATTTGCATAACAATTCAACCTTGCAAATTACAACTCCAGAGAAAAAACCCTTAGGCAACCGTCTCTCCCTGGGCAGCTTCCATCCGGTGGTGGGGATGCTCAGACCTGCTTCGGGGACCACTGTGAAGTTCTCATCAAAGCACAGAGACAATACGCTGTCCACAATTCAGTCACTTATGCACTACCCCTTACAAGCTCCATGACCTTGGGAAGATCACTGGCTATCTCTCAACCTCGAAGTCCTTAGTAATATAATAGGGACAGCAATACTCACGCCAAAGAACAGATTGTAAGCTGGGTCTGTCAGGGCTGTGAATAGCCCACAATGAAGCCAGCTCTGGCTGGGTGAGGCAGAGATGTTTTATTTATCGGAGGTACCACCTGAAGTGATGGGGAACCAGGTGTGATGGATGTGCAGAAAGGACAACGGCTAAAGAGGGAAGCCACGAGGCCAGTCTGGAAGGAGTGCTCTCGTCCTGCTTCTGTCTCTCACGGCTTCCCGCTCAAGCTCTGGTGCGGGCACGAGTGGTTACCTGAAACTGCCGCACGCTCTCGACTTTGGCTGCAAAGGTTGCAGCTTCCACGGCAGGGAGGCAGGCTCGGCTTCCCAGCTCGAGGAACCTGAGGAGAATTCCTTACACAGAAGAAGGAGAATCAGATGACGGACACCCCAAATAAACACGAGTGTTCACCCTCTGAAGATTAGATGGTATTGTATTCCCAAACAGGACCCAGTAACAGTTGGTTGTGAACAAACGTGAGTTCTATTTTTACCTCCCTTTTGGTCAATACATTTACTGTGGATGGTAGTATTAATAAAATTTATAAGGTACGTTCAAGTGATTTGTAGCCTTAACTCACTCATTTATTATTATTACATTATCATCATTACTTGCCTTTCTATAGCTGTTTTAGGGGAGCTGTGCCACAGGCCCCTAACAACGGTATTTGAAAGACAGTGGAGACGGGTTCATGCAAAACTCAAAATATATCACTTTATTTTATTTGCATGACTTTTAGACTTTGCTACAACTTCAGAAATTCTGCTCTTATTCTTCTCTCTTCACCATATAAAAATTCAACCTATACCTTCAGCATTTTGAATATGACAGGGTTTTAAATATAAACCTTATGAGTGTGGACCAGTGGACAAGGATACTTTGGGACGTGATTTGTGTGTCTAGCTCCACTCGGCTTGTTTTCATCCTTAGCGTCTAAGTCGCTCCTCGGAAATAAATGAGTCACTTACGGAGACTCATGCAGACCCTCAGGCCCTCGGGGCACACTCTCAGTGGCTGGAGAAAAACACACTAAGTGTGCGGGTGTTAAGTCCGGCCCAATTCATCTGCTCTGCATTTCCCTTTAGCTATTCGAGTTGTTTAGGAAGCAGGATAACTTATTATTACCACAGCAAAGGAGCCGAGTTTAAAAACGCTTATTTATCACTCACTGGCTGTGTGACCCCAAGGCGAGTTACTTCGCCTTGCCTTTCTGAACCTCGGCTCTCTTATCACGGGGTTGGTCTGGGAATTTTGTAAAGCACTGTCTGTAAAGGGGCCAGTAGAGTGCCTGGTTCGGGTTCATGATTTATTCTCCATCGTGGGTGATATAGAGACCACTGAAGACAAATTTATGTTCTGTTCTACTAACTCTGCTGTGTTTTCTCTCCTTGCCATTAGACATATGGAGCAGCAGTGTGGTAATGACAAACACGAAACCCTTCGAGGGCAGGGATAGTGTTTCATTAATTAGCCCCGCTGGGGTTAGTCAAGTGCTCTGCCCAGAGAACAGACTCTGTGCCCATTTGGTGATCGATGATGTGACCAGGACTCATGCATGAATCTTGAGGGTGATTGAAAAGGAATTTTGAGTTTTGGGCAATCATGCAACAGGCTGTAGACAAATGCCATGCTATCGATAGGTCTGGTGAAGAAACAGGCTTCACTTGGGAAATCTGTAAAACAAGGGCTAGCGAGAAAAGAGAATCCACAGTCCTGAAATGGCTTGTTATGCCCAAGAAGAGGCAACGTGGGGCCAGTTTGATCCGCCGAACAGGCCGCGGGGCTGCATTTCAGGGCAGGCAACGTGTCCCCTCTCACTGTGCCTTCTTACAGGTGCTGTGGCATGAATGTGTGCGTTCTCCCAAAATTCGCGTGTTGAAATCCTCACCCTCAAAGTGATGGTACTAGGAGGTGCTTAAATCTCTAGGATGGTACCTTTGGGAGCTGCTTAAATCATGGGGGCGGAGCCTCATGAATGGGGTTAATGCTCTTATAAAAGAGACCCCACAGAGATCCCTCACCCCTTCCCACTATGCGGAGACGTGTGCCAGACGGCAAATCTAACATCAGAAAGGAGCTTTGCCCAGTGAGTGTGGTGTGGAGGGAGAAGACACATATACTGCATGGGATTAGGGTGCTCTGGAATTGGGTGCTGCTGTCTATAGGGGTTGTGTGGGAAAACTAGCTTCCCAGTGCCCAAGATTGGGGGGGCCTGTGGGCCACTGCAGGCCCTCCTGCTGGCGGGGGGAACCCTCTAGTCCAGTGCTGCCAGATAGGGTAAGCCCCAGTGCCGGCTAGCTCATTGGTGAGACAAGTCAGAGGAAAACCCTGGTCCTTTTTAGACAATCCTGATTATAATACATAGAACTGCCTACAGACGCCATGCTTCCATGCTATCTCACTGAGATAGTTTAACAACAATAATACTGTTCCTATGGTTGCTTTGTTGCTTTGATAATATTAGTATTTTATGGTTCTTCTCAGGGGCTTCTGTTTTTTAAGTTTTACTTTCTCTGAAGATTTTACCGATAATGGCTCTTTCCCAGGCTCCCACTTTATATCAGTCACTTGACATAAAATTCTCGCAAGCACCCTGAGAGGTTAACGCGATCAAGTCCGTTTTGTAGGTGAGGGACTGAGTAGCACAGAACTGAAATGATTTGCTAGCATCTCCAGAGCGAGAACTGGTCAGGTGAGAGGTGAATCTTAGGTCTGTCGCAACCGCAGGTTGAGACAGAATCCTGTCTGCTCTTGAAGAAGGAAGGAGACCTGTGCCTTTCTTGGCTTTCCTTTCGCCAAGGGAAGCAACAGGATGCAGTGGTTTCTCCTCTCTCTGGAAGTCAAAGGATGAGGATCTTCGACATGTTGGGCAGTTGGCACCCGGAATGCTCGTTAGCTGGCCTGCCCCTAAAGGAAGCAATTGTGCTCACTCTGCTCTCATGCTACCCAGACTATCAAGAGTATGGACTGGAGTGTTGTGGATGGCCCCCCAAAGTGTTCATGTGCGCGTACAGGCCTGCTAGTCCTTCACGAACAGTCCGTTTGATTCCGCTTGCCAACCAGATTAGTCTGCGCATGCGGTCTGCCACACTGGCTTTCTCAGTCATGAAAGAAAAAAAAAACCGGGCATGTGGAAATCATGCCACAAAAATGAGCATCACTGCTTTAACCTAGCACAAATGTTGTCATAAAGAATGTTGCTTGTTTTTTTATTATTTTTTTATTTTTTTAAAATATTTTATTTATTTATTTTTAGGGAGGGAAGGGAGGGAGAGAGAGAGAGAGAAACATCAATGTGTGGTTGCTGGGGGTTATGGCCTGCAACCCAGGAATGTACCCTGGCTGGGAATTGAACCTGGGACACTTTGGTTCCCAGCCTGTGCTCAATCCACTGAGCTACGCCAGCCAGGGCTGAATGTTCCTTGTTTTAATGTAATCTATTTTCTCTGTGGAACTTTGACCTGTATCCTTCACTGGAAATGTTTCTTGTCTTATGATATCGGACGTGCTATCCCCAAATTTAAAATTGCTGCAAAGCCTCAACTTATTATTAAAAAGGCCTGTCACTTAACTGAGAAGCTTCAGCTGGTGGTGAGAGGGACTGGCAAGGTGACCAAAAGACATGTTTTGGCTTGGAAAGCATCACACATTGGCCAAAGTCCACTCTGTTCCAGCTGATTATTGCAACACATAGGGAAGAGAGGAGAGAGAGAGGGAGAGGGAGAGGGAGAAGGAGAGGGAGGGGGAGAAGGAGAGGGAGGGGGAGAGGGAGAGGGAGGGGGAGAAGGAAAGGGAGAGGGAGGGGGAGAGGGAAGGAGGGGGAGAAGGGAGGGGGAGATAAAGAGGGGGAGAGGGAGAGGGACATAGTTTCATCCTTATTTCTGAGACACTTGAACATGCAAAGGCGGAGATAAGAAACTCTTAGTCTCTAGGTCAGTGACTTATTGATTGCACGAGCTGTTCACTAATGAGCCAACTGCAAGAATGCCAGCACCAGAAAGTTTCTATCCCCAAATGTGCTGATATGTTTAAAATGGAATGTGTTTGCAAGAACGCCGTGTGTGAGACTGGGGAGAAAACTCTCTGGAACCTTTGACATGTTTCTTGGACTCACAGTCATATATTATTCATGCTGATAATTAATCACAAGGTCTATTCACATCACAAACACAGAAGAGGCAGAGTTCAAAAGATTGATGGAAGTTCATTGCCACAAGTGAGTGTTTTTCTACAGAGAGGAGTTTGTTATTCGGGTTTTCTGACTTGTGTGCTATGCCTGGAAATGAGATGGGCAAGATGTCTTCTTAAAACCTAAAAGTTTGGCAAGATCATTGCGCTAGAAATTATGAGAGAGACAGCTCACCAGTCTTTTCGGACCACGAATTGGCAGTGTTAGTACTGTGGCTGCCACAGCAGAAAATAACATCTTCATTCCTCAGAATAGAAAAAGCAGAGCTAAAATGTACACACAAGTCAGCGAGGCACTCATGAAGTGGGGAGACTGCTGGAATCTATGTGGGGCTCAGAGCTGAGGAAGTGAACCCTTTTATCAACCCCTACTCTCTGGGCCCTTCCATCCCAGGTTCCTGTGCGCTGGGCCAGGGACAATGAGGTCTCCAACATGAGGGTGCAGCGCAAATGAAGTTCGCTCATTATTATATTTTAACTTCTACTTCTAATTTATGTCTAATAAAAATACGTATGACTATATAGATACCAGGGTGCCAGTCACTGATCTAATCATTTGATCCTCACAATGGCCCTTGGAGACAGGTTCTGTCTCCGTTGCACAGATGAGAAAACTGCATCATGGAGTGGACGCTTGTTTCCTTTTCGAATAATAGTTCTAGCTCAACACTTCCCCAATGCTCAGCCCTCTTTTAATTTTTATTTATTTTATTTTACTTTTTGGCTGAAACAACAGAAATTTAGTCTCTCGCAGCTCTGGGGGCTGGAAGCCCAACATCCAGGTGTCGGCCAGACCATGCCCCCTTCGAAGGCCCTGGGGGAGGAGGTCTTTCCTCCACCAGCTGGTCGTCAGCATCCCTGGCTTCCCTCATCTGCTCTGTCTTTATGTTGTCTTTTCCTCCACGTGTCTTCTCCTCCGTGTCCTTTAACCAGCCACTTGCTGTTGGACGTAGGGCCTACTGGATAATTCAGAATAACCTCATCTCAAAACCCTTAAGTCAGTTGCACATGCAAAGACCCCGCTTTGGAAGAAGTCCACATTGGCAGGCTTCACGGACCACCGTTCTACCAGTGCGCATAGTCTCCCCGAAGTTTTCACGGGTGAAGTGGGGCCTGGAAGGAGGGCCGGGGCTCAGCACCCACCAGCTTCTGCCCTTTCCTCCCACGATCAGCCAGTTTTTATATGGGCTCTGCCGTTCTCACTCCAGAACCTCGTAAGTGACAGTCGCTTCCCCCGGAAAGCAGTATGCAAATTCCACCTTTGCATTAGACCTTTGTCTGGGTTCAAGTGAAACAGATGTAACCCAAACTAAGTAAAAATGAGATTTCCCCCCTTTTACCTACATAACTAAAATGTCCAAGTGTTGAGTCAGAACTGGCTTAGATGTGCCTGTTTCCAGGCGTCCGAAAGATACTACATGGACGCTGTCCCCAGCTCTCAGTAGCGCCTTCCTTTATATTGGCTTCTCCCTCAGGCAGGGGGATGTTTTCCGCAGGTGGATAACTCTTACCTTCTACCCGCTGAGCCACACTAGCAGACTTGCTGCAAATATTAAGGTTGGCTTGATGGTTTCTTTCCCCACATTGTTTCTGTTGAAACAGGGGAGAAACAACCCAATATTGAAAAGCTTGTGGAGGTTGTTGTATTCTGGAAGTTCATTTATAACAGTCCCTTTGAGTTCAAGTCTTTTGCTCGCTGCTGATGAAATCATGACAGGAAGAACAGCCCTGGTTGAGTGAAAAAAATATGGACCTGGGGGTCACAGTAGTCATAACTCTAGTTTCTTATCTGTGTGACTTTGGAGAAGTCTTGCAATATGAATGGGGTCATAAGAGCAGGGTCGCAATAGATGATCCCTCAGGGCCTTTCCGGTTGTCAAGGTCCATGACTCTGCACAAGTTGACATGATCCGAGGGGCGTGTGGTCGTTTAATGAAGACATTCTAAACTGCCTCCCAGACCTTCTGGTTTCCAGTCCCATATAAGACACAGAATCCCGGGCTCTCTCTCCGGTTAAGAATAACAAGAAGGCATCCAGTGGGTGTTAGTAGGGGTCAAGTCGGGGGATTTCTCTCTGGGGTTGAAAGTGCAGTATTGTGGCTAAGTCTGGGGGAGAGGAGTGAAGAAAAAGCAACAAAATGGGGAGACATGAGAGTCTCAGTCTAATTTGTTAGCTCCACTATCTCTGCCCGAAGCCTGAGTCCTCCGTTATCTGGTCTAATCTTCTTATTGGACTAAAGCGGAGTGTGGCTGCGTTGGTTGGAGCGTTGTTCTATAAATCCAAAAGTCGTGGGTTTGATTACCAGTCAGGGCACATACCTAGGTTTTGGGCTTCGTCTTTGGTTGTGGTGATGTCTCTTTCTCACATTAATGCTTCTCTCTCTCTCTCTTTCTCTCTCAAGAAGAGTAAAAGCAAAAATAAAAATAAAAATAAAAACTAGGGTGGAGAGTTATCCTGAATGGGGCACTGATGTAAGAGGTCTTGGTTATAGTTGTATACTGGAGAACTAAAACTTATAAACTGGAGGGGCTATGTGGGTAGTGGGAATCGGGGTGTAATGAAGTGAACAGACAATGGGAAATCAACAAGTCTCAGGGAGAGGAGTGGCACAGCAAAAGAGGGGAAAAATGAAAAACTGATTCTTAGCCAATTTCAGGCTTAAACTATTCAGATATACTTCATTCTGTTCCCAATTGTTTCTGTAGACTAAATTCAGGTAAATATACTTACAAAAACTCAAAATCAAGGAAATATCAACTGGGATGCTAATCTGAGTATTTTACCAAGCTGAATTGAACTACCTTTATAACTGGACTAGAATGCTGGCCAATCTATTGGGAGCGTGAATTGAGAATGAGAAGGCTGCCTGGTAAGCACAGCCCTAGAACAAAGGGAGTTGGTTTTAGGACATGAATGTTTAACGGCAATGGGATAAGATAGCCCCGAGTTCTTTCTCCACAAGAGGCACACACAGGAATCAGAAGACTCAGGGTCATGACCCAAGGCCTGTCTCCTCTGCCAACAGCACTGAGCTGTCTGACTCGTTCCCCAAGCTCCAGGGGCTCTTTTCCGTCCATTCTTCTTGGGTCACTCGTCCTCCAGCTTAGCTAGTGCCTTGTATTATGCAACTCTTACAATATTTTGATTTTCTTGCTTATTCACGCTAAATCATTTTGGTCTCTAAGGCATCTTTTTTCCTATTTTACATCTCAAATTATGTTGACATTATATTTAATTCTCAGAATTCAGACCATAAGTTGCTGTCATCCCTGTTTATTTTTGTCACTCACAGCGAAATTTTGTAATTTCTAACACTCTAAGCACACTTGTGATTGATACATGGAAAGAAAAAAAATCTATTTATGTTTTAGGACTGTCTCTCCCTGCTGCCATCTTGCTAAAGAGACTTTTACTTCCCACGTTTGCTCCCCACTCTCTGAAGTGCATCCTGCTGCTGCCAGATCTGCTCCTTAGGCTGCTACAGTGCTGGGGTCACCTCTGGACACGTTGCGTCCTTGTTTGCCTTGGCTTCTGGGTTAGTAACACGGCCACTGGGAGCTAAGGGATCTGAGAGGTCTTTTTCCTTCCAGTCTCAACATGTCATATTTCCATGGTTCTTCTCTTGGGCCTAGTGTCATGACATCATGGGGACTGGACTTGATCTCAGAAGATTTTGCAATGCCATTTCCATGAGTCATTTAGGGAACAAGAGGGACTCATTATCATAGTTACCAAATGCTTTTCTAAAAATGTCTGGAGCTGCATCTACAGTGTAACGGATGAGCAGGTGTGTGAGTCCACCTATCGCAGGCGAGGTGGTGTGAGACGTACCCTGTGTGGGGGTTCATGGGAGTCGCGCTTCTTCTGACCAGTTGCTTTTAGGAGTCACTTTCCAACAAACTTTAGTCTGGTAGCTAGGATGATGGCAGTGATTTTATTGGAGTGAACTGGTTCGTTCTCAGAGACCCCAAAGGGTTACACTAAAGTAATATCAAAGGAATTGTGCTAACAGTTAATTAAAACAAAACAAACAAAAAAACCTTCCACTTACATGGGAAGATTCACTGACATTTATATTTCTTTTCCATTGAAAGATGTGTACAGATCGCATTCAGAAAATGAACAAGATTTATAAGAACATGTTGAACCCCTACAGTAACAGATATGCCCACAAAGCCATTATGATAATACTATTTTAAGTCGATGCCGGAAGAATATTACTTTAATTCCATAATGGCTGTGGCATCCTCTGCCCAGAGGGGGAAATGCCAGCATTAAAAATTACTGCCGCTGATTACAACAGTGTGGAAGCCGATTATTAAAACTGTCAAGTGACAAGACAGCTACGTCGGTGTGTGGTATTAAAAGTAAACCTCGACAGGGATGGGGAAGAACACACACAGCTCCTGTTCTGTGTTCACAACAGAGAAGCAGGAGAGGCCAATGGCAAATCCAATGTCATGTGTTTACTGAAGGGCCACGTGTGCTCAGTCTCCTTGCGGCCTCCTTGTGTCTCCACGTGGCTCTCCGTACGGGAAACCTCACACGAGTGGCTTCCACTCCCTGTCCTGCCCTTCCGTTCCACTGTGCATGCACCTCGACCAGCAGCCCTCTCCTTTATGGGACACCTGTGAGCCTGGGAGGCCTACTGGTGTTTCTAGAGCTCTGTGTCACTCTTGGATGTGCGACAGCATCCCGGATGACAGGCATTCTGTCCTCCAGGTGTGCACCTTGAGTGGCCCTGAAACTCAGGAGGCTTTGCTGAGCCGTGCTTTGCTGACAGGGAGCCCTTTCCCCAGACGGAGCAGGGACAAAGTGGTCGGGAGACCAGGATGAGCGGGCAGTGCCGATGTGTCCCTCCTCCCAGCAGACGCCAGGCGGAGAGAGGACACTTGCAGATTTTATTCTCCATTTGCAGCTCTTGGACTGCTTTTTTGGGAGAACCAGCAACTTGCCTTTAGGTAAATATTTTGAAGTGTTACTATTATTGCTTCAAATTTTTCGGTTAGATGTGAGCACAGTGCTTAATGATATTCACCTCATATCTCATTAGTTTATTAAAGGGTGGGGAAATTGCATTCCACGGAGACCTATTAAGAGAAGTGATTTTATTAAAATCCTAATTATTATTTTAGGGCATATAAATTAATATGCATATTTGTGAAGTGTTCTTTCTCCCTGCTTAGGATGCTGCATCGACAATTAAAAAATAATAAAGATGATTAATAATGAATAAACATAAAATTAAAACATCATAAAATACGCAATTAAAAAACACTAAAAAATCCTAGCTGAGCGAAGTCATTAGGAAAGGCGAATCATGACTGGGAGAGAAGTGCTTCTGGAAGGTGATGTTGTTAAGCATTATTTAACCATGGAGACTTTTAAAAATTGCCTAATTCATGACTTATCAGTGGTAATAACGTGAATCTTATTAGACCTTCGATGCCTGAAATGAGCAAACCAGAAGGGGCCTGGGTCATGCCCGATGCATCGTTTGACCTTCCATTTATTTCCGTGTCGTAAAAAGGCCCCTCTTGGACCTGAAGCAAAGTGGCCAGGTGTGTTGTCAGGGATGTATCACAGGTGCTCATAAATTTCAATATTATTTTATTACATTTAATACTGTTAATGTGAGTATTGATGTGCATGCATTATTCAAAACAGCCCTCTGAGAGAATGGACTGGATAACCTCTAAAGTCCTTTTCTGCCTCAAACATCTTCCCTGTACCGAGAAGTAGGGGCCTGTAGGGTAACGGAAAAGCACTGAACAAAGGCGAGATGCCCAGGTCTGATGGTTTTGCTTTTTATCAAGGCTTCAGTTTTCTTACCTGTAAAATGGCAAGTGTGATGCCGTCCTCACTGAACTGCTGGGGGGAACAAATAAAAAATGTATGTGAGACACAGAAAGTCTAAATTCCTAGGAACAATACGAATGCTCTTGCTCCAGCTGGTGAGGCACTCAGGTCCAGGTTTGACATTAAGGCCCAGAGGTCTGGGTGAGCCTTTGGAAGAGCAAATTGATTTCATTTCCTTTTCTCATTTCCAATTTTCTGCCCCATTTTTTTTTTAAAAAACTGATCTCATAGCATCTGTTGCCTTTGTTTCTTAGCAACCTCACATTCTTTCTGAAAAGACATAGGGTGGAAATAAATAAAAAAGTTAAAATGCTGTTTTCATTGTTTTAGGAAAGGGATTTGATTTAGAGAATATCTTAATTGGGATAATAAACCCATCATGGTTGGAAAGTTTATATCTTTCTATTAGAAATTTGTTCCTTTGTGTCTTTAAAAGTGCTTTGATTTTCAAGATGCTGCTAGTAAAATGTCTTGTGAGGGGAAAACGTTGAAATTCTTGCCTGTACCTTTTATGGGGCCAAAGAGGAACATTTTGATTCCTAACTGAGCAGGCAGCTGAGAGAGTGAGGCTGTGAGGATGTGACAATAACAACCCACTTTGCTCCAGATCTTACATGGAGTGTTCTGCGCGCCTTGTCCCTGGCCGTCACTACAGCACCGAGATGGTGGTGGTGTCGATCCTTTTGGGCACAGAGGGGAATGGAGGCACAGGAAAATTTAATCAATCGGTTTCCATAGCTATAAGATTATATAACCCATAAGCCTAGAAGCCGGGATCCAGAGTAGCCTCTTAAGGAGAGGGGGGCCTTCCACTGAGAAGGAAGAAATGCAGGCATTGACCACATGTCCTTCCTAGGTTTGCCTGCGAACATCATTGTTCTCACCTGGTACAGATGGGTAGCCCCTGTGGGCTGGGAAATACATGTTTTTAACTGGATGGTGTTTCATGGGGTATTAAGTGGTATTAGTACTCATCCCTCATCATGGTGACATTTGCTGTTTTATTAAAAAAATAGGATAAAATAGCTTTTAACGTCTTTTCCTTTAACATAGGTATATATGTATACCTGTATATATATCATATAGGTATACATATACATATACTGATATGTATGTGCATACATGCACATATATGTGTATACAGGTATATATATACACCATATGTATATATGTATACCTACACATATATATCATACATATAGGTATACATATATATGTATATTATAGCATTTTTACTTCAGTTTTCTCATCTGTGAAATATAAGTAACAGTAATACCTATCTACTTAGGAGGATAAATTTGTCACTCTGTGTAAGTGATTAGCCTAATTTCTGGGAAAATCAAAGGTTCAACAAATATTAGCTGCTACTACCCTGATTTTCTCAACTGCTGGGAACAATTACAGTGCACACAACTTAGTCTTTCTGTGATCGAACTCACTGTAGGTCACGAACCATTTCATTGCCCCTTATGGCATATTATGGACTGCGAGGCCCCTCAGAATATCTATGTCGAAATCTGAATTCCCAGTGTGATGGCATTTGGAAGTGAGGCCTCTGGGGGTGATGAGGTCATGGGCGTGGAGTCGTTCATGGGATCAGTGCCTTCATAAGGTGAGCTGAGAGCTTGCTGGCTCACTCTGCTCCCCACTGTGTGAGGGTACGAAAGGAAGACAGCCTTCTACGGGGTAGGAAGCCAACATCTACTAGACACTGGATCTGTTAGCACCTTGATCTTGCACATCTGGCCTCCAGAGGCGTGAGAAATGCATTGTTGTTACTTATAAGCCACTCAGTCTATGGTAGTTTGTTGCAGCAGCCCAAATAGGCTAAGACATGTCAGAAAACATAATCCCGGACTACAGAGTTCTGCTGGTTTAAAACTTGGTGTCCTTAGAATTGATATTTGGTGAGATGCAAGAATCTCTCCCTTCCTCCCTCCCCCTCCCCAGCGTGGCATCCTGGTTCCAGGGAAGGAGGTCTGTCTGCATGTGCAACTCCTTTTCTGGGTTTCTTCCAGCTACTACTTTCCAGCTCAGCACTGGGTTGATATCTACAGGGGGTATAGACTGGTGGCGGCAAGAGCTGGAGCTTGACGTGTCTGCCATCTCCATCTGGTCTGGTTTAGTGTCGAGACTCGCAGCTGGAGTGGTCTTGGTACACAGGTGCCCACATTCCCACTCCTGCTCCGTCAGCATCAGCTTGACTTCTGCTTCCTGGTGACGAGGAGCTATCACATCGCCCTCTGGGCTCTGCCAGCCCTCAGAGCTGTGTGGCAGGCAGCATGAGCCTCTGCCAGCCTCTGTGGCTCTCCATTCGGGGCCCTGCCACGTGCTCCGAATGCCCTGATCTTTCCTCTTCTGGTGGTCTCTTCTTCCTCCCCATCAGAACAGTTCTGAAATGTATCTATATTTTGCAATGCATGCATTTTTTTTGCATTTCTTTTTTCTCTCCTTCCCTCTCTCAATGTCATTTACATGTTTTTCCATAATGACATCTTAGGATCAGGACATATGGTCAGTGCCTACCTTTCAATCTTCCCTGGCACGCACTCAGGAGTGTGGGCATAGGTAGAATATTTTTCATCTTTTTAGACCTAAGTACTTAGCACTTTGTCTTGCACATTATAAACTTTTAAATAGATGCACAAATACATGATGTACCAAAAAGAATGTGGTTGTGATGAACAAAATACATTTACCTTTATAGCTGCATAGGGTATTAGGCATTTGCTTAGAAATTCCCTTTTGAAACTCTGGGACCTGGAATCTTTATTTCAGGCAATCAAACAATTTTTTCTAGCTGTTTGACTACCCACATGTGACTGTCATCAGTCAGTTCAACCTTGGTTTTCTTATCTTGGAAGATGGGATAATAGTATTTACATGCTTCCGAGATTTGAAAGGGTTTCTAAACTGTTCCACACTATGCTCAAGTCAGGTATTTCTCTTAGGATCATTATAATCTTCATTTGTCACCGAGCTCCTAAGTGGCTAATTAATCATCGATAGTTTTACTCTAGAGTCTGATGGTTGACCACACCACAGGTCCCTCTTCGCCCCCCTCCCTAGTGTAATTTGTTTTTAGGTGTTCACCTCTCCCTATGCAGCCATATGCCTTAGCATAAGCTGATCACATTCCTATAAGGGGAGCAAGGGAATTCTCATTTGCCTTGTGAGTGATGTGTTAGGAAAAGGCATGGAATCCAATCAGTGAGATTTGAGGGGAAAAGATTCTGAGAGTTTCTTGGAAAAGTTTAATTGCTGGTAAAGGAGAGCTGCAGGCTCTGACTCTAAGAATTATGTTTGCTCAGGTGCAGAGAGAAAACTATAGTCTGGGGATTGCAAGCCTCATTAATAGTAATAAAGAGCATGCATTCTTCAAAAATAAGTGAACAACACACACATAAATAAAGTATAGAGAGAGTGCCGTTGGGAGTGATGTGTCTCTTCGTCCTGAGGGCATTATTGTCTGGATGTGACACACGCTTCTGTTCTTGCACTGCCATTCAGAGGTCATATCGATACTGAGGATTCTGAACAGATGAGAGTTGATTAGAACACGGACCCATGATGACATTCTGAGTCTCTGAATCCCCCACCCCAGAGGTCTACCGACCCTAGTCAACCAGTTATGTCAGAAAATATATGAAGGTAATATGTAAGCCAGCTTGAGTTAATATTTCTGTTGCCTGCAGCCATCAGCATCCGTCTTCACTTTCATGTACCCCGACTTCTGATGTCCTCCCCAGGTAACAATTTACCTCTTGCATCTTTTTGCTATGCTCTTCCTCTGCAATGCTAATGTGATCATCCAGGAAGGATGATCTTCTTTCTGCAATGTCAGTGACTTTTATGCAAAACTCTTTCCTCCTTAGCTTAGTGTGGCTGTACTTCCAAGGCAGTCCCAGGCACCCTAATGGTCCTTCAATTCAACAGGAGGCCTGGCAGTGAGGAGGGCATGTGCCATTTACTGTCCAACAGACTTACATGTTGGCTGCATATTTATTGTCTTGGTGAGTTCCCTCATTTTTTCATTAACTTCCTAATTTACAAATTCGTATAGAATAGCTACAGGGGTAGATACTAGCTGAGGTTCTGGTGAGATACAAATGGCAAAAACCTTACTTGCAAGTTAGGGAGAATTTTTCTGACCAATCATCGAAGAGGGTGAGCTCTGAGGAAGTGTAAGGGAAGGAAAACTGTACCACTTGCTCTTGATTGATGTTGCCTTAAGAGTTTTTTAGTTATCCCTAAAATTAGAGAGAAAAGCTTAGGTGAGCAGTCATTTCTCTGGTTGAATGCTAAACTCATTTCCTGTTTCCTAAATTTCATGGAGAAAGGAACACCTCTCCAGCGTTAATGCTACCAACAAACCCAGGAACTGGAAACCAGTAGGAGGCAAGTATTGTTGCTGTTTGTAGCGACTTGGGTATGGAGTGTAAGAATACCAGGTGAGGAGTTAGGTAGGGACTGGGGTAGAGCCCTCAGAGGCTTCTAGCCAGCTAAGGTTTGGAGGTAAGCCACTGGCTCTCTTTGGGTGTTACAGCTTGGACAGTGTGGGACTGCATGTTGCCCAAGCTGCCTACGACCTCATACCATATGAAATTTTATCATTATGATTAAGAAAGTTCAGAATCAGCCCTGGCTGGCATAGCTCAGTGGATTGAGCACGGGCTGCGAACCAAAGCGTTGCAGGTTCGATTCCCAGTCAGGGTACATGCCTGGGTTGCAGGCCATTACCCCCAGCAACCGCACATTGATGTTTCTCCCTCTCTTTCTGTCTCCCTCCCTTCCCTCTCTAAAAATAAATAAATAAAATCTTTAAAAAAAAAAGAAAGTTCAGAATCAATCATGAGACAATTAACAAAGACCTCCAAAAGAGGGGGAAATATAAGAAAATTATTTAATCGATAAATAGAGGCATTGTTTGTACTTATTAAGATGAGGAACACTGGAGTCTGATAAATTCACACAAGTTATTTTGGGTGCCAGAATTCAGACTCTCCACAGTGGTAACCAAAGCTCACACAGATTCTCAAATGATCCTTTACCTCCTCTTTCAGGCAGTTCACAAATCAGCACTGGTTGGCCACTTTCTTACTGCAGAGGAGTTTTTCTGCCCAGTTTCAGGGAGAAAAATGGCTACAAACAGCCAGTACGTCAGTTATGGGCCCCTAGATCCTAGTTCTCTGTGCATTTTGCTGCTGTGAGCCTCTTGGTTGTGGTTGTTAAGAGATGCCGATCAAGCCATGAATGCATACCCATTGACAATGAGTCCATGTACTGTATTGTCCAAACTGGGGACACTCTGGAGAACAAAAGAGGACACTTAATAACTATGTCGGGGCATAGGCATAAACTTGGACTGGCTTGAACAAACTTGGTCTTATGCATCCCCTCCTCATTGAGCACCTGCTGTTCAGAAGTGGAGAAATTATATACAATGTGAGGACACATACACCTGGGCAGGTTACCGCTCCCAGCAAGTCACCGTTGTCCCCACAAGCCAACACAGAGGTTTACAAGTGCCTCCACACTCCACCTCCCACGCTCTGGGAGGTTTTTAAAAGCCCTGTCCAGTGTCTGATTCACTTGCTTTGTCTGAAATAACAAATGTTGGATGGCTAATTGCCTCATAGGAAAGCCTTTCAATTTGCCCCTTTGCTAAAAATTAAATAAATAAATGAAACATCTCTGCTTTCTCCCTTTCCGATATAATTAATTCTAATCTTCCACATTTTCATTTTCTCCATGTTTAATTCCATCATTTGAAAAACCCAAGCAGAAGAGAACCCTTTTGAAAATTAGTGGGATAATCGTGCTGCTTACGCCACTCCGCAAAAAGGCTGCTAAAAAAAAAAAAAGCATGACCCGATCTCAAACATTAAATGGTTTAGAAGTGAGACCTTCAGAATCTGATTGAAGGGATCACATTGAGAATTGTTTTTATCTTGGCTTATATGCTTTCTGATGTGTTCTATCTCCCCGGCACAGCGCTTTACTCTGGGAGAATATTAATCATGGATTTCTAGTTAATTAGTTTATACTATGGATAGCTGCATTTTTATATTTCCAACTCATTGTTTCTGGCATTCAAGAGTATCATAAATAAATTTCAATCTTACAGCAAATAATCTGACTCTTGAGATAACCCGAGAAACGCTTCAGTAATTGTCTCTGTGCACACCAACCTTGTCACTGCCCTGGAGGAAGAAGACATTCTAGGGCATTTTAGGGCAGCCGAGTTGGAGGCAAGGGTTCTGATTGCCCTGGCTCACGAAGCATAATTTGCAGAGTCTGCTTGATCCAAAAATCTTAAGTGCTTTTTATATCTATATGCTCTCTTCTTTCTAAGGGGGGGCGGCTACCACTCCCTGGTGGTAAGGTATTCATAGAGACATTATATATAGTAATTATAATAAAAATAGCACTCTACATTTGCATAGCAGATTATAATTTACAAAGTAGTTTTACATATTCATTATCTCATATGACCCTCTCCACAACCATTAAAAAAAGGATTTTTGGCAGGGAATATTATAAGTTCATAACACCCTATTTTCTTTTCTTCCTGGGCAAACACAATATCTTCCCCAGGCTTCCTTGGAGTCAGGTATGCCCATGCTTTGGCCAGTGGAATGGGCAGAAGTGACCAGAGGGGAGGGAGAAGGGGGAAGGGGCTAGTCAAAGAACGTGTGTGAGTGACCCGTGGTCATGGACAACAGTGTGGCCATTGACTATGGGAGTTGGGGGTCAGGAAGGGCAGAGGAAGGTGACTGGGGGAAAATTGGGACAACTGTAATAGAATAACAATAAAAATGATTAAAAATTTAAAAAAAGAAGTGATATATGCTATCTTTAAGCCTCAGCCCCTTAAAAACTCCTGCCTATTCCTCCTACTCTGATTTTTCCCCATTAACCGTTCGGTTGCAAAGAATCCAGAAGAGGACTTCAGTAATCTACAGCAGGGGTCGGAAAACTATGGCCAGTATGTCAAAGCCAACCTGCTACTCTTTTTATATATAAAGTTTTATTGAAACTCAGCCGCATGGATTTATTTGCATATTGTCAATGGTTGCTTTTGTACTACAAAGGCAGAGTTGAGTGGTTATAACATAAGGCCTGTAAAGCCCAACGTATCTGCTTTTGGCTCCTTACAGACAGTAAAGGGAGGAGAAATCCACCTGATAAAAGGAACCTGAGTCCCTGAGTCACTGCATGGAGGGCTGCAGGTGAACACCCACACTGAACCATTATGTCAACAAGAAATAGCCTTGCGTCGTGCTGAGCCACTGAGGTTTTAATGTGTTTGTTTTGGCCACTATCCTACCTTTATTAACATAATTGTCTTATATTCCATTTACTGAAGAATTAATAAAGCTCCAAAAAGTTACTTATTTAGCCTCGCAGAATCAGAAACGATGATAGATAATTTAGAAGTGGAACCAATCTAGGTATTTTAGTTCCAGTGCCGATACACTTTTCAGTGTATCTCAGATGTCACTACTGAACCTCTTATGTCAAAATACATATACCATGACGGTGTAAACTAAACATGATACCTAAATGTCTAAAATGTAATAAGTCTTTCATGGTCAGTAGTTAATGTGCCTCTCAAATGATCCCATGTGATATAAAAAAACCGCACTGCAATAACCTCCTTTTATAGACTGGTAAAATCAGGGCTGGGTAAAGTCTGTTGCTTTCCAAGAACAGTAATACGTATAATAATAATCAAATGATATAAGATATTGTGAAGAGTTAAAAGGAGGTCTTCAAATTATCTTCAGTGGCTCTCTTGACATCTCAGCAGAAGCAGATTAAAAAAATCACATCAAAAAAGAAATCAACAAAGAGAACCTCATTAGTGTAAGAATAAGACAGTCAAACAAAAAATCACTGGGCCTTCAACTGCTGGATGTCTGGATTTCACGAGTTTTGAAGAGGAAACTCTGGGATTTGGGGTTTAGTGAGTGTCCTGGTGGCTTGTAACATGTTGAACTTCTGTGAAGTGGTGGGTACCTTCTGCTGGGTAGATTCCTAATCTCAGTTGTTATTTGACTATCCATGCGAGTCCTACAACCCTCCTCTCATTTGGAGTTAACTGGAGTTGATCCTGGGAGGCAACGTGGGGGTGAGGAGTGTCAGAAGCAGGGGTGCACGGGAGCAGTAGAGACATGGCGTGCAGAGCCAGCAGTGACATCAGGGACCGAAGTATGTGGTAAGGACCAGGGCCTGGAGGAGGCAGGGCAGGCTAATTCCACGTACAACCGTTTATATTACTTGTCTTTCTTATTGAAAACCATATTAGCAAGGGATGAATAAATCCTGGGGCTATCACATAGCCCAGTCTCACACAGGGTCATAGCTAAATGACTACAATTCAGCATTCTGCAGTAATAAAAATAATTATAATTTTATTTGATATTTTTAATAATGTCAGAGGAGCTGTACTTCATCATCCATGACAGTCGTTCTTAAACTCTTTCCCCACACTCCCCTCGTTCTCCCACTAGCTTGCTGAGGCCTCTGCCCACGTGCCAACTTTTATTTTCTCTCCTGCCCTCTGGTTTTCCATGAAATGCTTCACAGTCGCTTCTGTGGGTCCTATTTTTTTCTGTCCATAACCCCCTTTTCTTTGACAACTCTGTAAAATGTTTCCTTAGAGGTTGAACAAAGGAAAGAAGGTTGATATACTCATACATGAAATCTGCTTGCTTTCTTTATATAAGAAAGGCAAAAATAGAGAGAAAATACTGCGAGACACACTATGATTAAATTATAAAATCTTTGTTTAAAACCAACGAGACTTTGCGTATTAAGCAAAAGTCATTAGCTTTATTGGATGGAGAACCAATAAGCCTTGATGATCTTTATTTTCGGGTGCATGGCCTTTGCAAGGTCCATTGAAGGTTACACCAGGGTGCTTGAGAGCAGTCGTTAACCACCCAGTGCTTTTTATTTTTGTAAAATAACACGGTCCTGTGACTCAGTATTAGATACATTCTAAAATATCTCCCCACCCATCACCTGTTTCTGACCACTCCATCAACCTGTATTCATCCTGGCATGCAGACTAACGCTAGCCAACTGAACCAACCGGGGAAGAACGTTTATTCGAGCCAGCCATGAACACGGTGGCTTTGAACAAATGATGTTGGAACTGTCTTGCTGGTGTCTACTATCACAAAGTACTTGTGGGGTAAACAGGTTCGGTGCATCCTAAAGGTGGTATTTGGGAACCTTGGCCTTGACTGGCACATTAGTATATGTGAGGAATTTGCATCTTTTGGAGATAATCCAGTTTAATTAGTTAATGTCTGCAGTAGCTAAGAGACCATGAAAAACAGAGGGAAGGGAAAGGGTACACAACAAAAGTCACTTCTTCCTTTTACCAGCCTTTAGGAAGTAGCCTTGGATTTGGGAAGATATGGTGTTGAATCTCATGTAAGTGTTCCTTTTGTAGATCAAAAAAGTTGACTTGCAGGAATGTCATGTGGTTCAGCCTAATGTGGTTAAAACAGTTTGTAAGACACATGATAAAGGCCCCCTCTCATGGGGTCCACATCCTTATGAATGAAATATGAGACAAATTCACACAGAATACCCAGTCCTGCGGAGGAAAAGGGATGGCAAGGCTTTTGCTCTCAAAAGCCTTGACCCTCCCTCCAATGAGCTTTATTGTCTTACTGGGCACCTTAGAAGAAGGTCCTCATTAACTATGCACAGGCTCGCTTTAGGTGGTTACCTTTTACAGAAAACAAAGGAGCCAATGCTGCTAATCACAACACAGAAGAGGGACATTTGCAAATGAAAAGGCAAAAGTAGTTGGACCGGTTACACCCATCTTTGGAAGGTTTAGCATGGTTTTTGGGAGGTTGCTTTGCAGTAAATGTCCTCAATTCAGGCTGAGGGAGTCTTAGCAAAAAGCAGGACTCATAGTGGGCTAGGTACATTGCAGGCCTGATTCCCCACAGGAGAACCTATCTGTGGGCCTGGGTCCTGTGCATCTCCCAGTGGGAACTGGGCCCACACCATGCAGAGCGGCCTCCCACAGCTTAGTAGTCATATTTAAACACCACTGGAAATGCCACTTTAGTGTAGAAAGCCGGAGGCTGGGGTGTAATCTGTTTATGCACTTCTTACTGGTTACCTTGGAGAGGACATTCTACCCCATCTTTGCTTCGGTTGTCTTGTTTGTATAACGGGGTACGAAGTAGCTGTAGGAATCAGAGACTGGGAGGGAAGGATTAAATGCAGTGATCTGTGGGAACCGTGCCTGGCACTAAGTAACCACACAAGCAAACCTTCCCCGAAATGGCTTATTGAGATTAACACAGACCACTACAATTGGGTCATACACAGTTCAGTAGAAAAAGGTGGACACTGGTTACTACACATTGCCAAGCAACGACAACTAGAGGCTTACTGAGCTCAGTTCGGTAAATGAATGCTTAGGAGCGTCTTCTCCCTGCGAGGCCCTGTGCTGGGCCTGGGGATGGAGGCAAGGTCCTTGCAAGTGTCAGCTACTCTCTTCAGCTATAAAGGGCACTTGCTGGAATTCTTACATGTACATGATAAATATGTAGGCACCGGGCATGCAGACAGCACATTGAAGAAATATTAACAAATCCTGCTCGATTTGGTTTTCGAAGGAGGCATTGATCTACACGTGGAATTTTCTCTCAAGGTTATGTTGGTGAAGTATGAGGCTCCAGAGCATGGGCACAATGTCATACTTTGTACTCATTTATGCGTTGCCCAGCTGCGGCGCCATGTGTGACCTTGCTCGGCTATCCCAACTGTAAAATAAAAGATTACCCAAACGCTATCGCATATGTATAAGAAATTACTCTGCGCGTCACAGCTGATTTCTCAATGCTTGTTTTTCTCTTTCAGCTGAGCCAACGATTTCTTTTTCTTGGCCCGAAATCCCCTAGATGGCACTAGAGAATACTAGATTTAAGTGGTTTATATAATACCCCTTAAGTAGATGAAGGAAAGTAATTTTTATTTTTCTGGAAATAAGCGTTAATAAGAAGTTGAATAGGGTGGAATGTAATGTGCAAGGTTAGCATTTATGCATTCTGTATTTAAAAGATATACTAGATGTTTCCTGGAAGTGAAAACTGCTAATTTTTGCTGTGGATGTCTCAGAATTGGTCTTTGGTATTTTAATTAGAATAAAACTCATTCAGTGCAGACAAAAGGGCTTGTAGAAACAGCAGAGAATCTGAGGCTGATTGCTGGCCCAGATGACATTGCTATCGAAGTGGTATTAACACAGCATCAGCATCGCACAGGAGAGGAAGGAGTGGGTTTACCTGGGGGCCCTGACCTTGAATGGCCCAGGAAATAGGCTGGTGAGATGAGTGACGAGGCCAGGATGTCATCACACGGTGGGATGGGGTAGTGTATGTGGCAGAACCACCCAGCTACTGGGCACGCGTGCCCATGAAAATCAGCACACACGAGGATTCAGTGTGGTCCACAGGATGCAAACTGATGACTTCTGTAAATCTAATCCTGCTGCTTTTTCAGCCAGAAACCTAAGGCTGAGGCTCTGTGCCTTCCTCAAGGTCACAGGGTTACCTAGTGATAACATTAGGGCTACGACCCCATTCTGAGACCCTGTCTCCAGTGCCTTACCCCTGTCCGGGGTTCCCTCCTCGTCCTCTCTTTAGAAGGCTGGTGTCCTTGTGTCATGAGGCAAGGGTGCTCTAAGCTGTACATGGCTTATGTGTTCCCCACTCAGTAGTTTTAAGCAAAAGGCAATTCTATTGCTTCCTAACAGGAAACTTGAGGGGGCAAAGCTCCAGGGTTTGCTAATTCACGGCTCAGTGGTATCATCGCAGGCCCTGGGTTTTTTCCTCTTTGCACGCTGCTGTCTTTTCACTCTCCATGTTTGCCCCCATGGGTGAAAAATGGCTGTCGCAGCTCCAGGCATCACAGACAGACATAAGCGCATCCAGTGGTGGACGATGAGCTCTTCCTTCTATGGGTCTCGATGTTTTAAAGATTTTATTTATTTATTTATTTTTAGAGAGAAGAAGGGAGGGAGAAGGCAAGGGAGCGAGTATCGATGCATGAGAGAAAAGCAACCAGGGTTGGGGTTGCCTCTTGCACACCCCCAACCCTGGGACCTGGCCTACAACCTAAGCGTGCGCTCTGACTGGAAATGGAACTGGCGATTTTTGGTTTGTGGATGACACCTGACCCACTGAACCATGCCAGTCAGGGCCCTTGGATCTCTTTTACAGTGGAAGGAGACCTTTCTCAGAAGCCCCCAACAGGCTCTACCCCATGTTTCACTGGCTAGAACTGGGTGACCCTGTCCACTAACTGGGGGACCCTGTCCAGAACTGGGTGACCCTGTCCACTAACTGGGGGACCCTGTCCAGAACTGGGGGACCCTGTCCCCATCCAGTGACTCACAAGATGACAAGACAATCCCGACTGCCCTATAGCTCTCAATTGGGCAAGCTGGCCCTCCCGCAGTGGGAGGGTATGGGCATGTGTGAGGATATTCTTGGTTTACAAAGTGATCAAATGCTTGTGTGAGTATTTAGGTCCCAGGGCCCAGGAATAAGAAATGTCCAGTGATATTCAGGTTGGTCTCTAAGGACAAAGAATTAACATACTCAAATGACAATAATATCTGGGTTGAGAAACAATGGAACCCAGTTAGGAGTTGCTACCGGGTCACAGGGATGGACCACAGAACCAGTTCGGAGTCTGGCAACAGGAAGGAAGGGAGGCGTGACCGCCGAGTAAATGATGGACAGCCCAATTCTCCCCGCTTCTGCTGGGGTCCTTGTCAGCACTTCCCGAACGCTGCAGCGGGGGCAGAGGGCCAGGGGCCCCGAGAAGGCCAGCCTCTCCAGGTCTCTTGGTAACAGGCTACAATAAAAATAAGTAATTCAGAAATTATCAGGAGTTTACTTGGAAACATGAACAAGGAAAGAGCTATAATTTCTCTTCAGAATAAAATAAAAATAAAAGCAAAGAAATACAGTTGATCTCTCCCTGAAAAACACAGGTTTGAACCACACAGGTCCATGTGGATTCTTTTCAATAAATACATAGAGTACTCTAACTGTATTTTCTCTTCCTTATGATTTTCCTAATAATGCTGCTTTTCTCTGGTTTACTGTAAGGATATAATTTATAACACATATAATAAAGAGTCATATACAAAATATATGTTAATTGATTGTTCATGGCATCAGTAAGGCTTCAGGTGAACAGCAGGTTATTGGTAGTTAAGTTTTGGGGGAGTTACACAAGGGTTTTTGACTGTGTGGGGGGTTGGCACCCCTAACTCCTGCCTTCTCCCAGGGACAACTGTAATCCTTTTATTTGCCATTGGGGTGCAGATGGGGGAAAGTAGATATTTGGTGACAACAGAAGGGTTTGTTGGTGTGATTTTTGCAGGGGTGGGGGAGTTGGGGGGTCCCCTAGAGCTAGGGCAGGGCACTGGATTTTTTGGGGTTCTCTAAGTGCCAAGCGAGACAATTAACCAAGGTGAGGCATCCACATCATCTTATGGGGAGAACTCAGGCTTTGAAGCCGCAGAGACCTTGGTCACCACATCGAGGCTTGCTGCAAGCTACTATCCTGGGAAAGTCACCAAAGGTGTCAGAGCCACGGTGATGCCTCTGTGAAAACATGGTGAATGGTAGGATCTCCCTGGCAAATTGTCGCCGTGATTACACGGGGGAGCAGAAGGCAAATGCCTAGCACAGGGCTCGGTCTGTGTCAAGTACCATCCTGTTTGCCTGAACATGCCATTGTTGCTCATTTACTCACTCTTTCTCTCCACACTGGGTTGAAAGGTTTAGAGTATCAAAATATAGGACTCCTGTTAGCTAAGTTTGAATTTCAGATTAACAACAAATCATTTATGAGAATAAGTGTGTTCCATGTACTTTGAGATATACTTACACTAACAAATTATTGGTGTGTCAGAACTTTAAACATAACTGCGTATTCTGCATTTTTTTCTGGCAGCCCTATCCCTGCACCCCCCTCTTCCTTGGGTTCTCTCCAGCCAAAGAATACATAAATAAGGCTACGTTAGATATCCCTCTCTCGCTCACGTGTTGTGACCTCAGGGGGAAGCTGGCAGGCCAATGAGCAGGACCTTCAGCTTCTTTCTCTGTACTCAGGAGCCGAGGAGCTTGCCTTGGCTGAGACGTGAGAGCGTCTCAAAAGCCACATCCTTGTCTTACAAACTGTGGTTCATCTTCCAGAGTGTTTTCTTCACAGTTCGCTGTTCTGTGTCTGCCTAGATCTGCAGTAAATACTGTACCCGCACTGCTGAAAAGGGAGGAAAAACATTACCATCTGCATCTACAGCTTGCAAATTACAGCTTGCAATCACCTGCTATTAAATAAAGACACTTGAACAATATTTGGGGTTTTAAATTAGCAATTTACATCACAAGACTCTGAAAATACTAGTCTTTTAATACTGCAATTTTCTTTCTTTTTAACCAGGCATCAACATGTATTGAATTTTTTTAAAAAGCAATACAAAGTAATGTTTATTTAAACAATAGCCACCAATGGTATGAGACACACATGGAGATCCAATTGTTCTCCACTCTGCGGGCAGCTTCCTTGGAGGACCCTGATGGGGTTGCAACTCTCTCATTTACACCAGGGAGGGAATCTCAGCGCTGCCTTTAAAAATCAAACCTGCTTGACCACACCGGGCTAAGTGGCATGTAAGAAAGTGGTCTCAAGCTGGGAATTAGAGACAAAGTCTTTGTTCAAAGGAGACTTGAAGCGAGAAGGCTGAAAGGGAGACAGCTCAAGTGGGAGTCTTTCCCTTTGTCGCTGACATGGGGGCTGAATTGGAGGGGACTGGCGTTTGTACAAAGCACGGTGGGTGCAGAACGAGGTGGGAGTTGGAAGCACGGAAAGAAAGATGAGGCAGACAGCTTTGTGCCTCACGGACACTAGTTACATAGACAGAGGGTTATATCTCTACCTAAATATAGCGGTTCGTCATCAAGTTATTATTGGACCCGGACTCCCCCTTTTCTCTTGACATCTGAGCTAGGGAATGGGAACGCACAAGGAGCTGGCACGCACTGCAGAGAGATAAGTATATGCTTTGCAGTGTGAACCACTGGGTAGTCAAGTCCCTCACGCAAACACAAGGCGCTTTGGGGCATGGTGACCATCAGCAGGCAGCCTGCTTTCCTGTGTGTGCTGGCGCCTCCAGACACTCAGCTGCGTTTGATGAGCAGCTGCTTCTCACAGCTCTCCCTGGTTCACGGCTGCTTTCAGTACTGGTGTTCCCTTAATCCTGAAAAAAAAAAAAAAAGGATACAGCTCTCGTCTTCATGGTTCATGCCTTGCCATTTTCACTTTTTGATAGTCCAAGATACCTGCCTAAATCTTAAATTATTTTCTTTTCGTGGTGTACTGAATTTCGATTCTGACACATGGTATGTGCTCAATAAATGTTAGGTATTATTATTCTTTTTCTTAGTAGTAAAGGTTGAATCCTATGGCTTTCAAAATTCTAGCTTGGAAGGGAGAGTGTTTTTCAGAAAAAAGGTACGTACAGCTCAGGTGTTAGTGTCGTCCGTGAGCATCTGGGGGTGGGCGGGGGACGGGGCTGGAAGTGTGGACAGTTGGAGCCTTCCCACGTTCCATTAATTATGCTGTTCGGCTCCACAGGTTCAGTCAGGAGTCAAATCAAACACAGCTCCGATGGAGCCAGCTTGTGGCTTTAGTGATTTACTTGGAAAAACAGCAAACTGAATGAGTCTTAGATTTCTCTGGGGCTCATAGATCTGATTGGTCACCTTGGATGCCATTTATCACCGTATCTTGTTATCTTTGTTCAGGTCTAATGTTAGTCTCTCTGTTTAAGGATTAAATTGGTTCCAATCTAATCTCCTAAATAGAATTCAGATGATTTGGGGCCCAGCTCCACCATTTCCTGGCCAGAGGGCTTTGTTTAGGTCCTTTAATTAGGTGTTATTTATAGTGCCATTTGCTGATAGAATCGAGGGATAATAGATTTTTATTTCACGTTGATTGCATACACATTCCTTTTAAAGGCTTTTAGAAACCAAATGGATAACTTATCACCAAAACACAACACTGGAGTCCTTCTCAGTTGCTTACATGGAACCTGCTAAGAATCCCATTCTTCCTTTGAAAGGACTATGCATGCACATTCCTGAGTGACATAAAAGCCCTCGAATGGCTATTGCTAAATGTCTGGATTCATGAGCCATCAAGTGCCTTTTAATGAATATATCTAAGCACTTAGATATAATCGTTATCTGAAACGAAAGTCATCAGCGTCTTCGGATGATTAGCCTTTGAACGTTTTCTCTGTGGTAATGTGTGTTGGTCGGAGACGCCATGTGTGGTACAAAGAATACGCCCGATCCTCAGATCTTTACCCTGAGTGTTTTTCCATGGGGGCTGGAGCGAGGTAGGGTAAGATGGCTATGAAAGCCCTTTGCAAACTGTGCAGTGCCGCTTTTACAAAAGTGATCTGAATGACATAGTGAAGGTCCCTGTTGGCATTGAGTTCAGGGCCTAAAACCAGCAGGTAACTTGATTAGTCTTACAGCTGTTAGCCTGTGGTGTGAGTCTGCCGTGCGTGCATGCACACGTGTGTGTGTGTGTGTGTGTGACGTACGCAGGAGTATATGCAGGCACATACAATCAAGTCTGTTTTAAAAGCTGCTATTGAATTTTCCTCCTAAATAATGTTTTTCCAAATGTCTACTATATTTTTTTTCAATTATGAGATTGCTGATTTCTTGTTTCTCTTTCCATGAGATGTTCATGAATCATTATGAGGAAGAGAGAGAGAGAGGGAAGAGAAAAGCAATCTAGGGAGAGAGAAATCTGCTAACCTTTATTAAGACTTTAAAACATTTGTACTTATACTTTCTTTAAACTCAGTAGTTCCTTAAAATTCAGTAGTTCACTGGTCCTGACATTTTGCAAATCCTTAGATACTTGTTATCATTCTCCATATCCATTTTTATTATCTCTGAGCTGGAGAGAAGATGGCTTACCTGTTTTAACTTCCTCTGAGTAAACACACTTTCAGGTAATGGGCTTTGCCACTGAGTTCACACTTCAAAGAGCCTCTTGCAGTCTCTTCACTCACTCAGGTTTTGCATAATGAGTTTGGCATTGCAGGACTGGAGCTGAGAAAGCGGCGTGTTTAAGAGCCATGGTAAATGGAAGGGCAGAATGTTTCAGTTCTCAATCCTTAGTTTTACTAATGCCATAAACACATTTAGGCCACCTCTCTCCCTGAAGAGTTGCTTCCATGTAGCCAAACTGATTGGTTTTTCCTTCACCTGTTAAAAATTTCCTCCTGTCTCCCAGAATTTCAATCTTAGAAGGTATTTTAAATGCCATAAAAGTCCAATAGGGCACCCCTTGCTTGAATCTTTTATAATACATTCCCACCAAAAGGTAGCCAGGATCTCCTTGAATCTCTTAAGTCATGGGATACTCACTACCTGTCAAGAGAGTCCCTCCCATTTCTACACAGCCCTAGTGGTCACGCAATTATTTTTATGCTGAGAAGAAATGATCCTGTTGACTTTTACTCTGATCTCAGTGGAGAGAAAAATATATATATAATTCTGCAATCCATTTTCCCATATATTTGAAGGCAACTATCCTATGTCCTGCATGTTTCTACATGTCAAATATTCAGGATAATACGAGTTCTTCTATGATGTGATTCGAAGTCTAGACATCCTGAATCCCTCAGCCCTGAACAGCCAATAGTGCGCCGATATGAATAATAACGAAAACAAAAGCCATTGTGTTGAGCTTTTTATAGGTGCCAGTATCTTACCAGCATTACCTTTAATAACCACAGTGATCTGAGTTAGGTATTGTTTTTTCATTTTATAGATAAGAAAGTCAAGGGTAAGAGAAGTGGAGTGGTTTTCCCAAGGTGCATATCTAGGAGTTGGACGAGGCAGAATTTGAACTAATTTCTTTACTGCTTTCAGAGTTTACGTTCTTCGCTGTACATTATAGCCCCCTTTAGGAGATGTGATTCCAATCCCTTCTCTGCCCAGGGAGTAAACTGAATGCCCCAAGTCTGAGAAATGCGGAGTGGAGAAAGGTTGTCATTCTCTTTGTTCTAGAAGTGACCGAACCAAAGAACTGATAAGGATAAGACCAGCCAGAGAAAGAAGGAGGGGACAAAAAGGAGCTAGATGATTAAGAAGATGGCTTATGAGACTCAGAATAATTGAAAAGGCGTGTCTGGCAGGTGGGGAGACAGCCCTCTCTAAGTAATGGCTGAGATGAAAATTTGGCCGGGAAAAAACCCAGAGAAACAAATGCTGTTGCACCACCCTCAGTGTAGGCGCCAATCAGAAATCCAGGTCAGAAAAGCTTGAAATCGGAATCACCGGGGGAGGTGGGGTGATGCATTCATTAAAAATGCAGGTTCTTAGGGCTAAGCAGCAGACAACCGACATCAGAGTTTGGTGGAAGAGAGGTCTGGAAACTAATATTTGACAAACATCCCAGGTAAAGCTTACGCATACCCGAGTTGGAGTAATGCTTGTGCTGAATGTCAGGGAATTAGTTTCCCGTTGCTGCTGTAATAAATTACCCCAAACTCAGAGACTTAAAACAACCCATATTCGTTGTCGTGCAGCTGTGAGGGTCAAGTCTGAAGTGCAGGTCAGAACATGAATGGGTCTCGCTGGGTGAAGTCAAGGTGCCAGTTGGGCTCCGTTCCTTCCTGAGGCTCTGGGGGAGGTGTTTTCTTCCCCTTCCAGCTCCCAGAGGTCATGCCAGCCCCTGGCTCAGGCCCCTCTCCCATCACGGGGGCCTTGCATCTGCTATCTGGTCTCCTTCCCTGACTCTGACTTTCCTGCTTCCCCCTTCCCCTAGAATGTAGGCCTTTGTGTCTGCATTCTCCAAGATAATCTCCTTGTCCCCAAATCCTTACATCAGCAAAGTCCCTCTTGCCATGTAAGTCACCGTATTCACAGGATCTGGGGACCAGGGGGTGGACATCTTTGGGGACGCATTCCACCGCCTACCACTTTTCATTTTAAAACAATCCCGAGAAACAGAAAGAGGCTGAGAGGGAAACTGTAGGTGCAGGTGGGGTCCCCACGTCTTCCAGGAACGCCCTGAGATGTCCTTCCTCTAGGACACCCGAGGGCTCGGCCGAGCGCAGTTGGAGAAAAGCAGTCCCAGGGAACATGCTTGCTGAGGTTGTCTGGAGGAGTCCGACCCCCAGCCTGCATTTAGTGGGCCTTGCGTGGCTTGCCAACAGTTCGCTTCGCAGTGGTCATTCAGCCTTTCTATTCGCAGCGCTCTAAGAAACTTCATTTCCCCTTTCTGCAGGAAACAGTGCAAACAGGACATGCTTTTCAGGGAATAAAATCACGGCTTTAACTGATTGTAAGAGAAAATGTCAGGAAGGGTGGGGGAATTTCAGTCAGCTTTACACTTTTCTTCAGCCTTTTCTAACTTTTTATATTAAAAAGAAAATAAACAGGTAATTAGAAGAATTTCTAAAAGTGTCCTGTTCTTCCATATAGCTCTTTCTCTCATCATTATGGGCCCCTTCCCCAGCCCCACTGTCCTCTTTGGGCTTTAACAGACTTTGTAGATATTTCTGAATTAATCTAAGAAAAATGGCCCTTAGTTATATATTTTAAATAATATATAATAGCAGTAAAATTATCTAATGGGAAATTAACCAAAGGCAGAGAATTAATGGTTTTTCCTTGAAAGGTATCTTTTTTAAAATAAAAAGAAATATGAAATAAAAAACATAAAGTATAAAATAAAAATAAAAAATAAAAATAAAAAGTAAAATCTTTATTTTTATAAAGGATACCTTTTGGGTCATCTGCCTTATAAAAAAAGGTATCCCTGGGATACCTACCTTTTTTTATAAGGCAGCTGACCTAAGGAGACCCTGGGTCATCTACCCTATGACAATACTTGAAAAGAGATGGATTTAATAATTGTCCTGAATATCAGTGTTAGTCAGCTAGGGCCAGCGTAACAAAATACCATAGACTAGGTGGCCTAAGTAGCAGAAATTTATTTCCCATGGTTCTGGAGGCTGAGAAGTCCAAGATTAGAGCGCCGGGCACAGAATGTTTGACTCTGAGTCATCTTCTCCAGGCTTGTCGGTGGCTGCCTTCATGCTGTGTCCCCCTGTGGTGAAGAGAAAGCAGGAGCTCTGATATTTTTGACTCTCCTTGTAAGGACACCGCCCTGTTGGATTAGGGCCCCACCCTGATGACCCCCTTTAATCTTAAACACCCCTTTAAAAGCCCCATTCCCAATATAGTCATACAAGTTAGTCAAAATACCAGTTTTTGGAGGGTACGACTCAATCCACAGTCTGTCCCTAGAGCATCACAAGTGCCTCCTAATTCCTGCAAGATTTTGGTCATTTGCTGACAAAATGTGGTTCATATAATTATGACAAGGGGAGGAAGCAGAGATGTGAACAGGTTTTAAAAACTCATTCTTTGTTTAGGGAGATTAGTCATCTTTGCTTCTTTGCGAAGTTACTACGAGACAACAGAAAATCCTGTTCTTCAAGATGCCCCCCACCCCAACCTCTGCATTCAAGAAAAGCTGTAATTGGATACAGTCACTGTCCATCCTCCAGATACCCACCCCCCTTAGGAAGCAGTGATTATGTCATACCTCCAATGCTGGGCTGTGGATGATTTTCTCACTCTCCTAAGATGGGTAGGGTAGGGATGAGGTTCTTTATTGCTCAGAATTTTGAAGTTAAAGATGGAAGTGACCAACAGAGGTCTTAGAAACTAGTGAGGATGATATTGATCATTATTAATATTATCTTTTTGTAAACACTCACTTGATATCTCCTGGAATTCTCAATAAAGTGGGCAGGTGAGTAGGGACGGGCACAGCAGATGCTCAGCCACCGTGCACACATGGCCCGTGCGAAAGGAGAGAGGGATGAGGGGATGGCTGACAGGAAGACGTCTCATTGCCGCACGGCTCTCAGAATCCTGGCCAGGCTGACTAGGGGCTCAGGCAGAGACTGCCTGTCAGGGAAGCTGTGCTGGGCAGAAACTGTCAGCTCTAGTTTCCCTGCTGTGCTCAGTCAGTAATAAATAGACGGCCCACCCCTACCCTCCCTCCACACTGCCTCCCCCCCCCCCCCCCCCCCCCCCCCCGGGTAGAACATGGCTGAGACCTAAATCTGTGGCGGGTCTGCGGGCACAGGAGTTGCAGGCTGCCTGCTCCCATGTTGCAGATGGCAGGTTTGCTTGGAGAGAGCTCTGAGAGATGCACCTTCGTGTTCTACATAATGAAAAGTGATTCATTGGACCATAGAAAATGGAAGGGTGTCTACTTGGATCTCTGGTTAGAAATTTTTGAAAACAGTTCTCTCTCTATCCAACTATCTATCATCTTCTTGTCTCTTCCTTGTATTAACTGGTTATTTATTGGAATGAGGAGACCACATGCTAGTCTTGAAATAGAAGATGGCTTTTTATCAGTCTAAAACTCTGTCTCCCAGCCTGAATTTTGCCAGTCTCCAAGGAAACTCTTACCACTACAAAGAAGTAATGGAATTTACCTGACAGTCATCACATTAGATTATTTGTAAATCGCTTGTGTTAAAAAATAAAGGCAATGCTGGGGGGTAAAATCCCTATTCAAAATTTCCTATTTAAAAATCTTTTTCCCTTTTTATATTTGCATAACCCTATAAACCTGTACACATTACTACTAAAAAACATAACACATGAAGGGAATAAAACCAGACCTCTTGGCGACCCGTCCTTTCACTCCAAGCAAACAAACAGATAAGTATCCCTGTTTTCATCTCTGTACATTTAGTGTGTAGGAACAAATTGATAGAATCTGAAGTGATATATAGATGCTTGTTGAATAAATAAATGAGTAAATGGATGAATAAATGAATAAATGAATAAATGTTTGATGGTATGAACATGGAATAGCTGAAGAGAAGTAAATTAGGGAGGGAAATAGTTTCTACATTCAAAACATGTCACAGCTTCGAAACCAGAGGATAACATGATTGATTTCATAATCTGCACATCTCGGCCTGATACTCTGAGAAAGAGCCAAAAGGAATCTGTTCCCCAAGGCTTCCCAGGAAAAGAAACCTTACCTAACTTGGTGGGATCCTATAGGAAATGTGGATGTCTTTGATGTTGTGGCAGTAATACTTGCCTCTGAGTCAACAGAGAGGATTGGATCTGGCTGTGCCACCAACTAGGTCTATTCCCTGAACAATTCACCTCACTACCTTCGACTCAGTTTTCTCTTCCTCTTGGTGAGATTTCACAGTCTCCAAGTCCCTGAGCGGACTAGGAAATCTGTGAAACTGAATTGATGAATTTAGGCTCTTGTCGGGGTGGGCCGTGGGAGAACCCTGGAGATTCTCACAGGGGCATGCTGTAAAGAAAGAAGCTGGCTAAGGATAATGCGGGCAAAAGAGGCAATTGAAGACCTACGTGGGGAAATATTGCATAAAGATGCCTAGAGAATCTCAAAGTGATTTTCAAATAACACCCAAGTATTCCCAGAGATGCTTGGGGCAAGACAATGCTCTTCTATTTCAGAGAAGAAAATTTGTACTGTTCCATGAACTTGAATATAGTCAAGGACATACATCATAATTGTGTGCCAAACCAACCTTGTCATAATAAGGTACTTTCTGGGAAGGAACAATTTTTTTTTTCTGGAACAAAGCTCTGTGACGTATGCAGGAGCATGTAGAACCTTGAATATTATCTGTATGCTAATGCAAGGGTTTTTTTAAAAGATTTTATTTATTTTTAGAGAGGGAAGGGGGGGAGAGAGAGAGAGAGAGAGAGAGAAACATCAATGTGCAGTTGCTGGGGGCCATGGCCTGCAACCAAAGCATGTGCCCTGACTGGGAATCGAACCTGCAATGCCTGGTTCGCAGCCTGTGCTCAATCCACTGAGCTACCCCAGCCAGGGTTTGGTTTTTTTTTTGGCAAGGGATTTTTTTGAACAAGTTTTAACAAAATTAAGTTCAGATATTATGACTATTATGCATGGTAATGGAAACCTTTAAAAGTCATGTACTTTGTGTTTTGGATATTATAATGACTTCAGCAATTTATTACAAACTTCATTTATTCACCAACGCAGTCAGGAAAGAAATCTTCCTGACCTACTATGTTTCTACCATTTATTAGCTCCTGGGGCAACAAAGATGAATAAGATAGATTTCCACAATTTCATTTGTAAAGAATGTAGGACTAAAGTAACTGGATTTAAATGAAAAGGTAACTGGTCATTCAAAAGTTTGTATGCATTTGGAGAAGTGGAGTGTTCAGCTAGAGCTTTTGAATTCTTTGGCATCCTTGCTTAGTGCCACAGCGATCCTAGGGATAAAGGAAATTACTACCCTTTTTAGTCTTGCAAATGGTCCTTTAAGTGCTTCTAAAATAACAAGTTTTATCTACGAGGGCACATGTTTGTGACACATGAAGTCAGCAGAAAGACAGAGACCACATTCACGCCTTCACTTGTTTTGTAGACATTTCCTTCTTGATTTATAATAGGGGTAAATCACCTCTTGCAAACGACTGACTCATTTATAGGACACCAGTCCACTGGGCACAGGCTTTCAGGGTCAAAGGCCAGCCTTGTTTCTACCTTCTGGTTTAATCTTTCAAAGATTCTGCTCACAGATTTGAAGACCGGTTTCGGCAAAGGCAGCCATTCTTACTTGACCTCTCGCCCTTGTCGATTTGGATTACTCCATCTTGGAGTTCTTTTCTCCCTTGGTTCTGTGACTTTTCTTGATTCTTCTTTTTCTTTCTATGACTTCCTTTTCAGTCTCTCTGGTGCATTCTTTTTTTTTCTCCCACGTGCCTCCTGGAAATTGTCTAGACTCTTCTTTTCATGTTAAAATCCATATTAGTTTTCCATTGTTGCCATGATAAAATTCCCCAGACTTAGTGGCTTCGACATCCTAAATGTATTATTTTATAGTTCTCTGAGTTAAAAGGCCAAGATCAAGGTATCGGCAGGACTGTGTAAGAAGAGGACCCATTTCTACGCTTGTTCAGTTTTTGACAGAATTCAGTTCCTTGTTATTGCAGGACGAACCGACATCCTTGCTTCCTTGCTGGCTGTCAGCTGAGGCCCCAACCCAGCTTCTGGAAGCCACTGTGGCTCGTGACAACTCTCCCCCCCATCTTCAGAGCCAGAAAGAAAGTGTTGAATCCCTCCCACACTTCTTATCTCTCCTCTTTCCACTTCATCTCTCTCTGACCATAGCTGGGGAGCTAGCAGTGTTTCCATTCTTTTAAGAACTCACACTACTAGATTGGGCCCACATCAACAATCCAGGATACCTTCCCCATTTTAAGGTCCGTAACCAGTGAAGTCCTTCGAGTGTGTAAAGTATATATTCTCAGTTTATGGAGATTCAGGCAGAGACATCTTTGGAGAGCTATTATTCTCTCTTCCACAGAGTCTCAAATCTATGACTGGAGTCTATACTACCTTCTTCCTGCTTTCATATCAAACCTCTACTGTGTATGTCAAAGTCTGCTACTTCTAGTCCCCTGCGTCAGGCATCGTGTTGGTGTTCCTGATTTGTTATATCTCTCCAATTCTCCCCAAATGTGAACGACATTTTTCTCTGCTAGAAAACTTTCAGTGGCTTCCACTGCCTGTGGGATAAAGGTCAAAACCCTTGTTAATGCCTAAAGATTCTGATCCGGGTATTTTTTCCTGTCTTTCCTGGCCCTCCCCCACACCACAAAGTCCATGTCTTTCATCTAGTCTATGTCAGATCCTGCTGCCTTGATTTACACTTTTCTTTCCCTCTGGGACCTGTCTCTTCTTCCACTGTTTACTGGGTGTCTTCCAAGTCCAAGTGCTGTCTGAGCAGACTTCTCCCTTCTCTGTGACCACCACCTCCATGCCATGTAATGGTCTCTCGTTGAACAGAGACTTCTGCCTCTGGACGTCTTTTCACTCTATTGTTCTTACATTTTTTTGGTCTGTCTGTCATTGTTTACTTGTAAAATTATAGGGCATAAGGACCTGACCTTATTCAACTTTGTATTTCCATTTTCTGGAAGAATGCATGGAAAATATATTTGGTACCCAATATATATTTTTGAATAAATAAATAAATGAGTGAATGAATAAAAGCAGTTTTCCCTTAAAAACTATAATAATTTTATTAAAGTAAATCTAAAAGTATTTGATTGTAGTTTATAATTTATTAAACACTTATACTCATTATATATCCAATCTATAGATGACAATGGGGTTATTATGTTTATGAACTATAGGTAAATCAACGTATGGAACTGTATTTTTCTTCCAAATGCCTGACACTGAGTTTTTATTTAGAAGGTACTCAATAAATGGCTATAAATTAGAATTCTACACTTCTCCTCTGACTGGAAGCACTGGTGGGCAGGGCTGGAACTGTGAAACGCTGCAGCTCCTGCATCCTTAGCATCCTGAGGATCCAGT
Source organism: Phyllostomus discolor (assembly GCF_004126475.2). Classification (NCBI taxonomy): domain Eukaryota; kingdom Metazoa; phylum Chordata; class Mammalia; order Chiroptera; family Phyllostomidae; genus Phyllostomus; species Phyllostomus discolor. The sequence goes on from NC_040903.2 coordinate 15,995,000, forward strand.
TGGCTGAGGCGAGGGGGCCAAGTTCTGGGAACATGGAAAGGCCTAACTGTTCATGGCTTTGATTCCCGGATTCCAGTCCTGCCTCGGGCACCAGTTGGTTTTGCATAGGACTTTAGTGATCACATTTCATGGTTCTGAAAACGTTTCACTATTTGTGAAACAGAGGTTTTAATGATACGATTTTAAAACTCCCTCAATTTTTTTTTTGCCCACTAGTAAGAATTTGTTGATCATGACTAGGAAGCTGGCATTGGGCGTGGGGCTGCCCCCAGGAATAGTCTAGGTCAGGTGCCAGTGTGGCTTTGTAGAAAGAGAGGGGGTTTGATAACAATAATAGGTTTGCAGCACAGACTAAAATAAAGCATGGAATGAATGAGTGCATTCACTCTTGGCTTTTGTTCTGACACTTTACCACCTATGTGAGGAAGCAAGATACTTGGCTTTTAGGGCTCCCTCCATACACAGGTGTGTGTGTGCAGTCTTGAGTTAGGAGGGTTGTGATGTGTGTTCACAGCAGGGGGTGAGGGATGCCAGCTGTGAGTCCAGGGAGCGTGTGTCTAGCTGCATGGGCTGGGCTTCCTATGGAGAGACTAGTAGGGGTGGTGGTGACTCAGTGATGACTCAAGGCTCTGGAAACAGCCTCAGGAGACCAAGGATCAGGCAGACCACCTCTCCTCTTTCCCTACGTTTGAGAGGCTCTGGCCAAAATAGATTCCAGAAGCTAAAAACAAAAACAAAAACCAAAAAACAAAAAAAACCCCCACAAACAAACAAACTCAAACAAACCCCAAACACAAACTTTCTTACTGGCAGCACCAAAAGGGGATAGAATATCTACCAAGGTTTAGAATGCAAAGACGAGACATCGAAGCTCTGTCCTCACTGAATGACACAGACAAGCTGAGATCTCTATTATCTCCGTTCTCATAATATTATTTTTGTTGTTCATTGTGCTCGATGGAGCAGCTAGACTGGTCCACTTGGGTTGAGAGGAAGGCTGCTGCCATACATTTTTGAGTGGCTGAAACTGTGCATGGCAGATGCTCATAATAAATCTAACTCCTGAAATCAAGTCGTCAATTAAAAGAGCACCTTTTTGAAAGGATGATACTCAGGTGATCTTCAAAGGGCCTTCCCTCTGGGGAAAGAAGCGAGGCAGGGCAGAGCAAAGTAAGAAAGGCTGCTTACTTGGCAGCCTGAGAGCATACACAAGTGGAGAGGAGGAAATCATGGTTATGAGCCGTCAATCCCATTTTTTCTGATCATTTTAATTCAGCAAAGGAAACTTGATGAATGGCTCTCTTCTCTTGCCGCTGTCAGAATGGAAACAGTAAAAGAGAAAGAATCACAGTGCTGATAATACGACCTGCCAGAGGGAAGCAAAGCCAGCATTCCGATCCAGCATGTGCCTTTTGTGTTTTAAATACTCTGCCCCAGCGTTCTCTTATTGGAACAGATAATTGGGACCTCACTGGATCCCTGAGATCTATGTTGCAAAGCCTCGTGAATTCTACAGCAGTATCCCAGAGAGGGAAAAGAGTAAGAGACTTGATAAACAAAGTGGTTTGACTTAACGATACTATTATAGTGGGTATCACATTTTCGCTGGCCAACCTTCTTTTTGACATAGATACTTTTGGTTCCCAGGGAACACAGAAAGTCCTCATTTACTTAAGAGTTTGGGTGTATTTGTATTGGATAGTATTGAAAAGTATTATTGGGGAGTCACTGTTCTTCTCCAAGCCAAATCAATCCTTCCAGTTTTAGAGATAAGACTAGTTTCGCCCACTCAATGAGTCCTTTGCTCCCTTCCTCTGCTCTGTAAGCAGGAATTGAACCCCATCTACCAACTGAAAAGAAGGTGTTACTCACCTAACCCAAAGCACCGAGGTTACTTATGTTTCCAACAGCAGTTAAAAGCCTGAAGGGAAGCAGAGAACAATGATGATTGCACTTCTCTCTGCTTGGGCTGGAGATAATGAGCCTCTCCCGCTGCCCTCGCACATGCATAATGCCGATGGACGCCAACCCGGGCCTCGTGGTGCGCAAAAGCCCTCAGATCACATGAATCATCTCGAAAATAATAAGGACAAAGGGACACCCTTTTTTTAAAAACTTGGCAAAGAGAGCCTCTGTGGTTCCAAACCTCTCTAGATGGTCCCAATTAAGAAGAAATAATTACCGTGGAGTAGACAGGCTGCCACTGTTCCAAGGTGAGCTTTTCATGAAGAAAGGATAGAGCAGTTCCCAAGACTGCTTTAGGTTTCCAAAGTCACTCCTCCTGGGACACGCGACGAGCCAGTGCGGCAGCCCTCTCAGACGCTGATCAAACCCTGTGACTTCTATGTATCGGGAGGGAAATGAACAAAGTTAAAACAAGAAAGGAGGAAGAAAAATTCTTTCTCGATTGCAGGAGGCAAAGTGCTTCTTTTGGAAATTTTTTTAACTCCTTTGGGCTTTTTGTTCCCTCTTTTGTAATGAGGGTTTCCGTCTAGATCAGTGTTGGCCAAACTTAGCTCATCATTGCTATAACTTGGGGAACTTCTTAAAGAAAGAAAAAGAACAGGTTTATAGTTTCTCCTCAGAGTAGATCTGGGGTAAATTCTGTAATCTTCAAGTTAGCTGGATAATTATACAAGTTTGGAAAATATTTGTGGATGGTTTTTGTTGTTCTGAATACTGGAATTCTTTCTTCTTTTAATATTCTTTATGCATTAGAATATAGACTGGCCTAATCTGGTTAATAACTGGGCATATGAGGAGAGACCACACAGTGAAACTAAGTCTAGTTATTGGCTCCAGTGGGCATTACGAGGGCAAATTTCAGAGGCTGGGGAAAGTCTAATGTGGCAAACAGGACATAATAGTAAATGTTAGGTAGCTGACACTGGTTCTAGCAAGACAATGGAGCTTCCCAAAGAGTTAGGCAGAGAAGGAGAGGCTGGTCATTGATATTCAGGCATATCAGTGGAGATTTCACAGAGATCTTCCCACATCTCCTACTACATAAACCACTGTCCCTACGTCGTTGCTTCAAACAAAAGCTTAGAGCGACCCTTGATTCGCTCTAAGGCATGATCAGGCCTTCCATCTAGGCATGATCAGGCCTTCACAAGTGGTGTGTTCCTACCCGACTTCCGACCTACATCCTGGATATTACTGCTTCTCAGCATCTTCAGAACAACAATCCTAATGGAAGGCCCGCCATTTCTCGCGTGAACTGCTGCAGTAGTCTCTTGACCTGTCTCCTTGCCGCAAATCTCGCTTCCTTGACATCGTATGCGAAGGAGCCAGTATGACCTTAACAAACACAAATCAGGTTATTTTACTCTTCTACTTAAACGTTGATCAGATCTTGACATAAATTTCCCTCTCAGGTACAGGTTATAGACAGTTTATTTTATTAATGGAATCAATTTGAGAAGGCACAAGTGATCTATAAATGGTCACTCAGTGACTAAGTGACACCAGGAGTGTCCCTTAATCCAGAACGACAACACTTTCCTCAAGCCTCTTCTCCTGTATTGCCTTTCCTGACTCATAATTAGCTGAAACTTCTGCACACATGAAATCTTCATCTTTCTCACCCATGTCGAGTGGTTCTCACTGCCTTTCATAGTGCAGTTGATGTCTGCAGTTCGTTGTTAGGAGAATTTTCAACTTTCTCGATCAAGTATTTATAGTGACTGTCTTTTACCTAAAGTCCCTCTTCTTCTCTAAACGTTGTATTAAACGATTCTCCATTCAAAGTCCATCAAGTGGAGTGCTGGGGAAAGGCGTAATGGAAAGAAGAACCGCATGTCTGAAGGCACGGACACGGTGAAGCAGCTAGACAGATTCAGGCAGTGTAAGCCCCTGATGACCTCTGACTGAAGCAGCGAGTGCACCTGGAGGAACAGAGGGAGTGAGGTTTGAGATGTGGCCAGCTGCCAGGCCATGAAAGGCCTTGCAAGCTATATTGAGTTTACATTGTTAAATATATGGAGAGCCATGGAAAGTAAGCCAGGAAAGCAGAGTGATAACATCTGAAGTGTGGAAAGACCTCTATGTGGTCAATGTAGCAGGACGGTGGGTGTGAGGAAAGACAAGAGAGAGAAAGTGGATTGATAAGACATAGGGAGGAATTTAAAAATCAATATTAAGAATTCCTATTGACTGTCTTCAACTTATAACCGGTTTTTACCATGTGCATGGCTACTGTTTTGGGTCAGGCATTGTCCTTGCTCTCCCGGGTAAGTGAAGTAGTTTAGAACTTACTTTCAACCCAGTAACCAGAACAACACTTTTAGAACATAAATTATATTACGTTACTTTGCTCTTCAAAACTTTCCAATGGTTTTGTAGCTCACTAAGAATCAAAGTCAAAGTCAAAGTCACTGTAATAACTGCAAGGTGTACACAAAATAATTTCTAGCTGTCTCTGTAATCTCATCTGATGACTTTCCCCTACTTCTCTACTTCATCAATATAAAACCCCTTAATGTTCTTTCAAGATACCAGGCTTGTACCTTCCTCAGGGCCTTTGCAATGGCTGTTCCCTCTGCCTGGAATGCTCTTCCCACAAATATCCACACAGATAATTCTCTGCTCTCCTTTAACTGCGCTCAAATATCACCTTTCTAACAGAACATACCAATGCCCCTCTTTTAAGATTGTAACCTGCTGCAACTTCTGACCCTGGGCACCCAGATCTCCATTATGTTTCTCCATTATTTCCCCTAACACTTACCATGTTGCCACATACCATTGGATTTACTGAACTGTTACTTTATTAATAATTTATTTCTATATCTTGGTCTGTAATATAAGTCCCCGGGTAGGGATCTTGTTCACTTCCACTCACTGATATATTCCAAGAGCTTTGTGGGGAAGTGTGGACTTGAGAAAAACTATAGGACTAGTTTGTGGAAGAAAATTTTCAGATTGAGATTCTCCTATCTATAGATTTAGTTTTCTCCTACAAAGTAGGCAATGATATTCAAGATTTCATTTCATTACCTAGTCACCTGGGTTCAGCTTTACAAATTCTATGAAATATCTCAATTGCAGGCAGGCAAACTGCTTCTTTTGAAAATTCCTTAAGTTGAGGAAGGGCATTGTTTGAGAGTCAGAACGTAGTAGTGAGAGGAGGGGAAGGAGGAAGAGCAGGGGGAGGGGCTGTGAGATGCGGGAGAGGAAGAGGAGAAGGGGGTCTTTCTGAAGGGGAAGCTATTCATTCAAACAGTTACCCGGTGGTCAAAAGTAGCAGCTACTATCCTGTCATTGAATTCAGTTCCCGGTCGTGTTCCATTTGGCTTTCACAAGCCAACATTTTAAAATAACCTGGACATTTTCTATGTAAATCTGGATTTCTGGTTTCTCTTGAAGAATCAGAACTGTTGTATAGAACTTCTCCTGTGTGCTCGTCTGGCCCTGGTTGCTTGGAGCTGAGTAGCTTCCTTTCCACTCGGACGGAGGCCACAGCGCCCACTGGGCCCCGTGACTGAAGTCAGGGGCCGGGCACTGCGCACGCTGCACCTCCACTGTAGTTTGCCTCTCCGCAGACAGAGGTCTTTCTACCGGTGTTCCCATCAACAGTTAGACGGTGTGTGCTAGACTAACCGCGTGTTTCAGGAAAAAGTGAGAGAACGCATATTTTTTTGTGGAAGCTTAGCGTATTTCTACATTTTCAGTAACCAAATAAAGAGTCTCTGTCAGAAACTCGATGCAAGAGGCCTGTGTAAAACACACCATAATGAGAACTGTAAACACTGTGTGCAACACTACAAATGAAAGGGATGTGTGCTGAAAAGTTGAATGATTTTTAAAAACGAGGTGAAGACTACAATCTCAGTAAAGGTTACATTTTAAAGTGAGTGAAATAAAGAAATCAGCTTACGCTAAATACTCCATTTCACCCCTTCTGTTACTTTTGTAGCCCCTGGCATATGCGTTTGTTATTAATCTTTGCGGTTGGAGACATTAATTCCCAGGATGTTTAATCAGATGTTTAGGTCTCCCAGTAGTAAGGCAGGGAAGAAACTTTGCTTTTTTACAGTAATGCTTTTTTCTTCCCCAACTTTCCCATGGATCAGTGGGATGGGCTGAATTTCATCCCCCCAAAACATGTTAAAGTGCCTGGAAATGTGACTTTATTTGAAAATAGGGTCTTTGCAGAGATAAGGACAAGCGCTTCTCTGAGACGAAGTCACATTTGACTCAGGTGGATCCTATTCAGATATTCTTGTTCAATATGACTGGAGCCTTATACAGAAAGGAGAGACACGGCAGATGAGTGAGGAGAATGCTACGTGGTGAGACCCTGGCGAGACCTCCGTGTGAAGGCGGAGGCAGAGGGCGCAGTAATGAGTGTACCAGCCAAGGCGCACCATGCATTGCCAGCAGCCACCTGGAGCTAGGAGAGAAGCAGAAAACGGACTCTTTTTCAGAGTCTCCAGGAGGGACGAACCCTGCCGACTCCTTGATTTCACACTTACGACCTCCACAACTGTGAGAGAATACACTTCTGTTGTCTCAAGCCCCTGAGTTTGTGGCAATTTGCTGTGGCTGCCCTACAAAACTCACATAGTCACTTCAGGTAGATATTTAGATGGCTGGTCTTGACTCAGATCATCCTATTTATTCTCCTGATTGCTCAATGTCCATGGCATCAATTTATAGCCACAGGTATCATGCTTCCCTATCAGATCAATCATTTTATTTTTTCTCAGAGAAACTTAGGAAGTTACTTTTCCTAGCCATCCAAAGTATGTGGCTCACAGTCATTAATCTGTGGCTGATGCGCCGGGTGAATTGCTGAGCCTTCTCCACGAAGTCTGTACTTACATGTTATATGCTGTTTGCTAGTTTGAAAGGCAGTTCAAACTTATCTTTTATTAATATATCATGATAAAAGGAGCTTCTAAATTGTTTGCTGACCTTTGCAAGCAGTTTTTTTCCCCCATCACTGAAACAAGCATGCTCCCTCCATATAAAACTGCTGTGTGGGCTCTGACAGTGTCACCATTTCGCTCTCTTCGAGAAGGTAACACAATGAACTGAGTCACCTGAAGGACATCGACTATGGTTATTTTCTCAGGGATAGTTTTGGTGTCATTCTGTACCACGTTTGTAGATGCCGATGAGCTTGTTAAACACGGGCGTTTTCTCTATCTAAAAGAAAAAAAGCAATGTCTTGAAAAATGCAATTTTATTTTTTGTTTTATGTCACACATCTATTCAGGAGCGATCAAGAAAATAATTTTCCTGAGGACTTAACTTCCAGTGTCTTTTATTTAACTTTTGAAAATGCAGACTTATCGACAGAGAGCTGAGACAGGACGAGAGGCCTCATCCTCCATTTGCTGGGCTTCACTCACCCCCACGGTGTCATGGAGTGTTTTGTTAAATTATTTTGTTCTGCTTATGTAAGCTTAAAAGGACTTAAGATGCCTTAAAAGTTTCATGCCTTGCTTTACTTTTTTAGTGTACAAGTTATTAAAAGTGTCATAAACCAGACTCCTTTGAAGTGCGTGCACACGGCAACCGAGGGGCGGCTGCGCCAGGCGGGGAAAACTTTCAGGGCAAATCCTTCAGAAGCTGAAATAGCTTCTGAGCCGATCCAGATCACGGTGCGTGAGTCGTGACTGGTGTTTGTTGTGCTGTTCTGATCCTGGCTGTTTATGTGGTATTGGAAAAGGGAAGTTTTTTTTTTTTTTTCCCCTTGAATATTAAGGACCAAGTGCACACATTTTTCTTTCTTTTTTTCTTTATTTGTGCTTTGATACACCGGTCTCTTTGGTCAATGTATGCCCCACATTTAGTTAGAAATTTAATTTAGTTAGCCAATACTTTTAATAATGTAATAAGCGTCGGTGAGTGTGCCATACAATAGAAGCTAAAGCCTTGAGAATGATCTGTCTCTAATTGTACGTCTTACCTGCTTCATGCAGTCCTGCCAACCCCGCTTTCTGACTGCATTCATTTTCTTGCCGTAGCTTTTATCGCCTCTATAACCATTCCTAGAGCAGTATGTCTATTTGAGTTATCTTTAGCTTTTAGAAGAGGGTATAATGCTTCCTGTAATTCTGTGAGATTCAGAGTTTCACTTCATATGTAACCGAGATTCATTTAGTTCGTTGCATGACACCGTAGTTAATTCATTTCACGGCAATGTAATGTTCTATCATGTAAAGATAGCATATTGTGCTTATCTAGTTTCCAGTGGGCAATTGGGTTATTTCCAGGCTATCGCTATTGTGGACAGTATGCTGTGAACATCCTCAGTTACACCTCTGGGAAGGATCCCCTTGTGTATGAAGTAGGAGTTAAATGCTAAGACTTCAAATACATCATACACAATGTTAAACTATAAAGGCAAACTCTTTCCCAAAGGGATTGTGCTCATTTCTACTCCCACTAGCAAAGTATTATAGATCCCGCGGACTGTCTTGAACACTTGGGCTAGTCAGACATTTTAATTTTTGTGAATGGAAAGGATGTAGAATGTTATCTTGTCACAGTCTTATCTTCTTATCTATGAGATAGTGAACTGCTTTTTTTTTTAAAAAAAAAAAGACTTTATTTATTTATTTTTAGAGAGGGAAGGGAGGGAGACAGAGAGAGAAAGAGAGAAACATCAATGTGCAGTTGCTGGGGGCTGTGGCCTGCAACCCAGGTATGTGCCCTGACTGGGAATCGAACCTGCGACACTTGAACTGCTCTTTATATATTTGTTGGTCATATATGTTTCCTGTTCTGTGAAGGATTCTAATACATCTTTTGCCAACTATTCTATAATTGTATTCGTTGTTGATACTAATATATATTGTATTAGAGATGCTCGATATTAATGTTTTGTCCACTGTGTGTATTGTAACTATATTGTGCAGATATGTCACCTGTACTTTCACTGTCTTAAAAAAGCTTGTTTTTTTCCTGAACACAATGATTAACTTTAATAATTTATCAATCAGCACAATTTATCAGTTTTTACAGTAAACATTTTTAGAAATATTTTCATATCCCAAAGACTAAAAAATTATAACTTACATTTTCTACTAAGAGTTTTAAGTTTTATCTTTGATATTTAAGTCCTAATTTACATGGAATAGGCTTTGGCATTATTATGTGAGATGAGGATCCAATTTCATCCTTTTCCACATCCATAATTACTTTTTCCCTGCTTTGCTTACTGACCAGTCGCTGCTTTCCTCAGTGACCTGACACAATATATCTTTCGTGCCAAAGATCCATCCATAGCACTCACATCAGCTGCCTGTGATGCCTGTGGTGCCACAGTCGCCCCTGGAAAGCGGTAGGGATGGTCTTTCCCCCTTGCTCTTCTTCAGAAGTGTCCTGGTTGCGCTCGCCCTCTGTTTCTCGTACAGCTCTAGAATGCTCTTCGTAAAGTTCCGTAAGGTGGGAAGTTGTTTGAAATTTTGTTAATCTCTTGAAATTATTTTTAGGAATTTCTGTTTTTATATTTATTATCATTTCCTTCTATTTTATTTATCTTTTAAGGTAGACCATCTGACTTTTTAGTGTGAATACTTAGCTCATTAGTTTTGATGCTTTTCATACATTTTGTTGTATACTATTTCCCATTATCCTTTAAAAATGTCCATTATTTCTTTTACCTGTGAATGACTTAGCAGGATTAAAAAAATTCATTAGAGTAGCTTTTGTTTCTTTCTTCTGATGATCCCTGACAGATAAACACTCTAAATTAAATTTCATGGCCTGTAAAAGTAAGATCGCAATCATAAGTACCTTGTAGCTTTGTTTTGAGGATTAAATCAGTTAAGGCATGTAAACCATTTAACACAGTGCCTGGCATGTACATATGTATCAAAATATTAGCTGGGATTATTTCTTACTATGTATTTATGAATCACAATATTTGTCCAAAATTGCAGAGTTGGGGGCTTGTAGAGACACTCTCAGCATTCTTAAAGATAACATTCTGGGTAAATTTTACATGAGGAAATATTTTGTATTTCATTCCACATTAATTGGAAATAAGAATTTGGAAAATGCTACTACATGGACATATTATATTTTCTTCAATCTTAATATGCCTCTTATGTTTAAAAATAATATTTTGCTCTGAGTAACACAAGAGATAATCCAAATTCAACAGCTAGACTCAAAAGAAAGTAAAACTCATGCAACACCCTGCTTTAAATGAACATAAAGTATTCTGAACAATGTACATTTGTGCATTTCTCTTAATTGAATTGCTACAATCCATAATCAGTGAGCCGAAAATCATAGAACACGGTGCTGGTACGGATTTAACACAAATTTACTTGCATAGGTTTAAATTGCAGTGTTTCTATAATAAACCAGAAAGGCTACCCTTTCACTCTTGGAGATTGTTAATTAGTATCCTCCCTCTAGTGTGAAAATGCTCTTGCTATAACAAGACCTCATTCTGAACAAAATGCAAATGTCTTAGCATAAAAACAATGCGTTTGCTTTGTGAGTTTAGTTTTCCCTATTTGAGCTCTAACTATAATTTGAAAAAACATAATTTATATTTCTAGTGTGCCTTACAATTTTCAAACCCTCTTCCTACCCAAAATTTTATTTGATTACTCCTTCAATTTCACTAGTAGTTATTGGTCTATTCAGGCTTTCTGCTTCTTCTTGATTCAGTTTTGGAAGATTGTTTGTTTCTAGAAATTTATCCACTTTTCCCAGGTTGTGCAATTTCTTGGCATGTAGTTATTCATAGTAATTTCTTATAATCCTTTGTATTTCTGTGGTATTGACTGCCAACCTACACCATACACCAGAATAAATTCAAAATGGATAAAAGACTTAAATATAAATTGTGGCACCATAAAAGTCCTAGAGGAAAACATAGGCAGGAAAATTTCAGATATCCCACATAGAAATATTTTTGCTGATATATCTCCTAGGGCAAGAAAAATAAAGGAAAACATGAATGAATGGGACTACATCAAACTAAAAAGCTTCTGCTTGGCTAAAGAAACCATCATCAAAATGAGACGGGAATTGACTGTATGGAAGAACGTATTTGCCACTGATACATCAGACAAAGGTTTGATCTCCAAAATATATAAAGAACTCATATGACTCAACATCAGGAAGTCCAACAGTCCAGTTAAAAAGTGGGCAAGGGAGCTGAATAGACACTTTTTCAAGGTGGACATACAGGTGGCCCAGAGGCATATGAAAAGATGCTCAACATCACTAGCCATCAGAGAGATGCAAGTCAAAACCACAATGAAATATCATCTCACACCTGTCAGAATGTCCATCATCAATAAATCAATAAACAATGAATGCTGGCAAGGTTGGGGAGAAAAGGGAACCCTAGTACACTGTTGGTGGGAATGCAGACTGGTGCAGCCACTGTGGAAAACAATATGGAATTGCCTCAAAAAACTAAAAATGGAACTGCCTTTTGACCCAGTGATTCCATTGCTGGGAATATAGCCTAAGAATCCTGAATCACCAATTCAAAAGAACCTATGCACCCCAATGTTCATAGCAGTGTTATTTGTAATACCTAAGTGCTGGAAACAGCCCATGTGCCCATCGGTATATGAGTGGATAAAAAACTGTGGTACATCTGTGTGATGGGATACTATGCAGCAGAAAGAAAGAAGGAACTCCTTTCTTTTAAGACAGCATGGATGGAACTGGAGAGTATTATGCTAAGTGAAATAACCTAGTCAGTGAAAGACAAATACCATATGATCTCACTTATAAGAGAACACTAATGAGCAAAATTAATTAACAAAACAGAGCCACAGGCACGGAAACATTGAACAGGCTGATAGTGACCAGAGAGGAGGAGGAGGCAGGGAGAGGGAGAATGGTGGAAAGAAGGGGCAAGGACTAGAGAAAGCACATGTTTGGATGACACATGAACATGGACAATAGTGTGGAAATTGACTGTGGGTGTGGGGCTGGCATGGGTGGAGGAGGGCAAAAGGGGAAAAACAGAATAACAACAACAACAGAAAGAAAAATGCAAAAGCAGTAACGATTCATTCAAAACTATTGTTTGGTGAAATAAAAAGCCCCAACAAAATCTCATTTGATCCTCCCAATTTTTGTGGAGGTTAATATAGCAATGTTCTGTTACCCATTTTAAAGAAACTGAAGCTCAGAGTAGTAACATGATTTAATTCATGATTGGAGAGTCTTTAAGTAGCAGAAGCAAGAGGAAAGTCAAGATTTCCTAACTTCTAGTCAGTGCCCCTTTTGGCAACTCCTATTCCCAAGTGTACTGTCCACTCCTACATACATTTTAATCTTATATGAATCAATGTGCCGGGGCTGTGTTCTCAGAGAGCAGGGGCCTGTTAGAGGTTGCATGCACTTATCTGCAACAAGAACACACTGTGTCTTGTTCAACAGTAAACTGACAACAAACTCGCAACTGCCAACAAATGAACCTAGAAGAAAAGAAAAATGAAAACAAAAGCTAAACAAACGTCCAGAACAGGAACAGAATCAGAGAAATGGACATCACATGGAGGGATTTCAGTGGGGAGGGGGAAGGGAGGAATAGTGGGGAAAGGTACAGGGAAGAAGAAGCATAATTAGGAGAGGTAAAAAATGGTATAGGAAACAGAGGACTCAAAGAACTTATATGTACCACCATGGACTTGAACTAAGGGGGGGAATGCTGGAGGGTTGGAGGGTAGGGTGGAGGGGATAAGGAGGAAAAATTGGAAAAACTGTAATAGCGTAATCAATAAAAATACTTTAAAAATCACATAGTCTTCATATCAGAAATATCCAATTAAACAGTGTGATTAAAAGAAGTAATTGTGGTATAAAGAATTTAAGAAACTACGTGATAGTTTTAATACGTGACCCCCAAATTTTTGTTATTCCTCCACTTAGTGGTGATCTATGTCCTGTTCTCTTGAACTTGAGTGGGCTTGCGAATGCTTTGACCGATGAAGTATGCTAGGAAGGAAGCTGCATGGTTTCTGGGGTGAGGTCATAAAAGGCTATGAAGCTTCTACCTGGTTCTTATGGAACGCTCTGGAAAGTCCATCCCTCTCTGAGCAGAGCCAGCATGCCGTGAGAAGCCTGAGTCAGAGGAAGAGCTGATATGTGGGTGCTCTAGTTGACAGTATGAGTGGAGCTAAACTTTCAAATCATTCCAGTCTAGGGCCCACTGAGAATAAATAAGTCAGCCTGGAAATGAATCTGTCAGTCCCAGCCACTAGAACTCCTAGCTGTCTGACTCATCCCCAGCTGTTCAAGTCTTCCCGGCGGAGGCCCTGACTGTTTTGGAGAAGACACAAGCCGTCGCTACTGTGCTCATGCTTTGAGTTACTGAGCAACAGAATCTGTGAGCACAATGAAGTTATTATTTTATTTCACTAAGTTTTGGGAAGGATTTTAATGTAGAAATAGGAAATGCGACAGAATTGGGTGTCGGAAGTGTGATGCTGCTGTAACAAAACCCTAAAACACGTGTCTCTGAGATTGGTGGTGGTGGAAAGCTGAAGTCCAGATGTGCTGTAACGGGAGTTGTCATTAGTGTATTTGGTATCACTCATAACGTTTACACATCCAGCATCACCACTGAAGAACAATTTTTGTAGAGTCTAAAAGTTCAAGATCAACTTGTTGGAAGGGCTGGTTTCCTCTGAGTTTTCTATCCTTGGCTTACAGGTAGCTGTCTTCTCCCTGTGTCTTCATATGTCTTCCTACTGTGCTTGTCTGCGTCCTAATCTCTTCTTCCAAGGACATCAGTCATAATGGATTACGGTGCACCCCAGCTACCTCTTTAACCCTAACTACCTCTTTAATGACCTTGTGTCCAAATACAGTCACATTCTGAGGTGCTGGGAGTTAGGCTATTAGGACTTCAGCAGATGAATTTTGAGGAAAAACAGTTCAACCCATAAGACACACTCTTATTTCTTTCTCTCTCTCTCTCTCTCTCTCTCTGTCCCTCCCTCCTTCCTCCCTCTCCAACTGGCAGAGGATTAAGCAATTTAAAATTTGACTTCAGCTTCATAGATACATTTTGAAGTTTCTTCTTTTGCAGTCTTGGAAACACTTGTTTTTAATTCTCTAGGAGTGATTTTGAGTCTTTGCTGAGAGTGTCATCCTAAAAGAACACACAATATCTGTTTAATGATGCTCCTAGTTTTACCCTTGAGGAGGGAAACAGGAAAATAACCCATCTAGTATTCTTTCTATCTGTTACAGCCAGATATTGGACACCGAGATACCATCCTATTAAAGAGGTTCTGTAAATTTTTTGTTGTTTGGATCACAGGGGCATGAGATATTGTCACCAGGCATCCTAATTTATATATCCTAATATTCTGAAGCTCAGAATATTCTTGATGAAAAGGATGCAGAGCTTTCATAGAAAATATTTGTGCTGTGTGTTCTATTGAATTGTGAGAGAAGGAGTGCAGAATAGTCACAGAAAAAAATGGGAGAAGATAAAAAAAGTATTCATTAAAGACATCTCTTCCTTCTACCTTAGGCCTGATAAAAGAGAAAGAATAAACGAGAAAGAAAAAGTGTCTCCTCTGCTAGAGGAAAATGCATACGGACTGTGAACATGAACGGTGTGGATCACAGCGCAGTGTGCTAGGTATCCAAGCTCTTTTTCATATTAATTGAGAATATTTCAGAATCTCCTAAAGGAGTAGGGTTATTTTGTGGAGTAAACCAGAGCTTTGTTAGTTTGAGGAATATGTTGTACCCTTTTACGGAGCACCATTAAAAATAATATGCTAAGTGAAATAGGCCAGTCAGAGAAAGACAAATACCATAGGATTTCACTTACATGTGGAATCTGATGAATGAAATAAACAAGCAAACAAAGAAACAAAAAAATGTGATAAACCACACCAGTAACAAAGGCTAACACCGACTTCAGCCAGAGAGGATAGAATGAAATTGGAATGGTTTATGCCCCGTGACCCCAGGTCAGCCAGATCAAAGCCTGCAAGGCCTAACATTTCCTTTTGATCCCTGGACACTTTCTCTCAGGCTGTGGGCTCTGTCTCCATCATCCTTTAGGCACAAATATTTTACATATTCAAGTAAGGAGACACAAACAGGCTGAGAGGGTGGTACTGGAGTTCACAGTTAGGCTTGGGAGAACCACTGACTGAGGTCACCTTCTGGTTTCACTCGTGGTATTTTAAGGAATCTGCTCATGGGTTCTTTTCTGCTCTCTTCCACTTTCAAAAACACATAAATAAGCAAATAAGGCAACAGATCTCACTCATGTCAGTTCGCTCTTTCACTTGTCTCATGAGCAGTTGACATGGAAGGTAGCCAGGGTGCTTTGTTAGGGCTGGCTTAATTTTTCTCTAAACGTTCAATACTTTCTTGCCAGAGGCCTTCCCTGATCCCCTACAACCACTTGAAGGTTTACCTGGCCCATTTCTTCTCTGTCTAAGCATTTTGTCTCCATCTAGCCCGTGATAACTTGGAATTATTTTTTTCTGGTCTGTGGTTTGACCTATTCGCCCTTCTGCAGTAGAAACTTTATGATGTCCATGAGGACGGCCTTCTTGTTCAGCTTTATAGTCATCTTTAACTTCAGCTGGAACAATTTTGTTAGATTGTAGTGTGACAGCTGTCATGTCAGCATGCATTTAAAAAACATATCAAAAATAGGTGAGTTTTTGTGTAGCCATTATAATACTGAAGATGGAAGAAAATAAGCAGCATTTTCAACATTGTGATTTAGTATTACAAGAAAGGTTAAAATGTAACTGAAACGCAAAGAAAGATTTGTGCAGTGTATGAAGAAGGAGCTGTGTGACTGATCAAGCAAGTGTCAAAAGTGGTTTGCGCAATTTTGTGCTGGAGATTTCTTGCTGGACAATACTCCACAGTCAAGTAGACCACTTGAAGTTGATAGTGATCAAATCGAGGCGTGAATTGAGAACAATTAATGTTATACTATGTGGGAGAGAGTCAATATACTCGAAATATCCAAATCAAGTCCTGAAAACCATTTGCATCAGATTGGTTATGTTAATCCCTTTGATATTTAGGTTCCACATAAGTTAAGTGAAATAAACCTTCTTGACCATCTTTCCACACGATTCTCTGATGAAAAGAAATGAAAACATTCCGTTTTTAAAACAAATTGTGATGGGTGAAGAAAAGTGGATACTTGACAATAATGTAGAACAGAAGAGATCGTGGCGCAAGTGAAATGAGCCACCACCAACCACACCTCTCACTTAATTATGTATTTTACTACATATATCATACGTAGCATTTTTGTAATGTATGTACATTGCTGTGCTCAATTTGCTAATCTTTTGTTAGTTTTAAGGATGTTGGATTTTGTTCTGTCAGTAAGTTACATGTAAATTACATTGACTTTTTTTGAAGTTTGTTTTATAATTTTTATTTGCATAGGTCTAGGGTACCCTTTACTCTGGGGCTAATTTAGTCCCACAACCAGGGTGGCCGTTCCACAGACTCTACCACCTGGGTCAGGGGTCCAACAGTGTTGGTACATTTTGAATAGATGGAATGTGAACATTTTCTAGCCCTTAGAGAGCTCTGGAAATTATTTTGTTTGAAGCACTCCAGCAGATTTTTACCCAGTCTTGTGGAGTCTCTCTCTAGGTATGTGTAGCTTTGTACTTGGCAACAGACTCGATGGGTTCTTTGGGTTTCTGGAAATCTCTGCACAATCTCCTCCTCCTTCTTGCTACCTTCCTGTGCACATCGAGTCCCCGCAGCCTGCCCCAGTGACGACCCGTATTTCCTCTTCTGTGTGGGATGACCAGGCTCCGTTTGTCCTGCAGTCCAGACAGTGTCTTCAGGCAGAAAGCCAGGGTTGCTGTAGGTTTCACCTCATTCATTTCCCTTCTCTAAGGAATCACGATTCCGTGTTGGCTGTTTGTCAATGTCTAAAAATATTATCTTCAACTTATTAAAATAATAAATAATTTTTAAAAAGATTTTATTTATTTATTTTTAGAGAGGGAAGGGAGGGAGAGAGAGAGAGAAAGAGAGAGAGAAACACAATGTGCGGTTGCTGGGGGTCATGGCCTGCAACCCAGGCATGTACTCTGACTGGGAATCGAACCTGTGACACTTTGGTTCGCAGCCTGTGCTCAATCCACCGAGCTACGCCAGCCAGGGCCAAATAATTTAATTATAATTAGCACATGAAAATAAAATATATGATAACAATAGCATATAAATAGACAGGAGAGTAAAAGAAGACAGAGTGACTTGCATGTCTTTCGTTCCAGGGAATAAAGGAGAGATATTAATTAAATTTGGACTTTAAGAGACTGTGCATATTTTAGTTTTAATAACATCAACTTTCTTCTTAAATCATATTTTTTAATTGGGTCATTTAGAGCTCAGGCTTCAGGCAGAGCGTAAGTGGAGAAATCAACACAGCAAGTAGTGGCATTAGTCATAGCGTTAAGCAGGAGAGTTCAATATATGGTATCTGTCCTTATGAATACAATATCAGGGCATCCTTCCTTTGCAAAAAAGGACTATGATTTAAAGTATACAGGAAATAAATAACATTCTTAAATTTGGTGATTTTTACTATTATCTTAAAACTCTCTTCTTAATGGTATTCCTGGCAGATTACTCTACATTCAGCATTGGACTCTATGAGTGGGCATTGATAGTGAGGAAGAAAAACATACCATAGGTAAAATTTGCTGTCCTTAATCATAGATGAATGTGGGTGCAATGAAAAAGACTCAGCAGTCATGACCTGTTCACAGCATGGCCATAGAAGGTTGGCACAATCCTCCTTCAGTCACCGTTTGGCTGTTTTGCTTGATATGTCAGCCTACATTGTCCCTGCGGAACTCCGCTGTGGAACAGGCACTGAAGTCAGTCTGCTCTCCTTACATGATCCGATGGCTTCTCAGAACAAACCAAAAAAAGGAATACAGCTAACATTTCTTGGAAAGGTTCTATAAATACTTAGCGTTATTGCTTGTGACCATTACAGTCTTTGAAAGGAGATATTACTATTACCAACCTTACAGTGAAAGAAATGGAGACTCACAAAGGATAAGTGAACTGCATAAGGGTATCCAGTTCCATGTTGAAGATTTCAAAAGAAAATATTTCGCCCCTGCATCTTTGGCCTTCCAGAAAACTTTTTTGAGTACGTAAGATCTAAGTTCTCAGGGCTGAGATAAGTGAAGGGTGTCCCCAAGCATCTTATCCAGATTACGTAGATTCTGAAATCCTTTACATGACTGAGAGTGTAATGTAAAAATAATTTGTTTCATCAACTGCCCAAAGGAATTTGTAAATTGCCCTACACGCTTTACAGAACCACTACGGGAGTCAAAGAAGCTGATTTATATTAAAGTGCTTTGAAGGGTGAGGACCACATTCATAGGGAAGAGGTGAGCAAGCAAGGTATTGCGTATTATTGTATGAGCGTGGTATTTATATGAAAAATACCCATAGGGGCTGATTTGAGAATTCCTTACCTTCCCTATGCGTGTGTGTGTGATAGAGTTCTGAGGGAGCGGTCAGCACCCTGCTAGTTACTAGCTGTTGTCCGCTGTAGAGGTTGAGGTCAGCAGATATCACGACCAAACTAAGTTGTTACTCCCTGAGTCAGCTGGGCATCAGGAATGAGGCAAAGGTATGAAGATTAATTGTTTTGGATATTTAATTGGACACTTGTCAAGGGAAGGCTATAAAGAATTGTTCTAAATTACACATGATAGCAAGAGCAAGAATAGCAAATACTTATTACATTTTTAATATGTGACAATATGCTAAGGCATTTTTATGTACTTATTCCACTGTCTCTTAAAACAATGCTAAATGGTAGGTACTGTTATTATCCTTTTTCAGAAAGGCAGGTGAATGCAAAGAGCTAAATGTTTATGTCTCCCTAAAACTCATGTGTTGAAATCCTAACCCCCAGCATGATGGTTTTAGGAGGTAGGACCTTTGGGAGGTGAGTAGGTCAAGAGGGTAGAGCTCTCTTCAATGGGATTGATGCTCTTATAAAAGAGACCCCACGGAGGTCCTTTCCCCCTCCCTCCTTGTGACTGCATCAGCAGACTTGCCCGGGGCCCTACTGTGAGTGAGAGACAGAACCCAAGTGCAGGCCTATTGGACTCTACTTAATTATTAGAGGACATTTACTCATAAAAGTTAATTAATCAAATTAGGCAAATCCATATTGAGTGTTCACTATGTGGCAGATGTTCTCTTGTCAAGAAGAGTTGATCTATTGTGTGCCCCCAAAGGAATTCTAATAGCGATGGGTTTAAGTAGAGTCCTAAGTGCTATGTTAGAAATAACCCAGAGACATCTGTTTCAATCAGGGTCCAACCAGAGAAGCATTAATATTCATTGATTCATTGTGTGTGTGTGTGTGTGTGTGTGTGTGTGTGTGTATGTATGAATCACCAGGAATTGGCTTACATGATTGTCAGGGCTGGCTCGGAAAGTCTGAGGTCTGTGGAGCAGGCCGGCAGGAAAAGGCTGGGTGGAACTCTCAGTTGCCGGCTGTCCCCAGGTGTCACTTCTTTCGTAGGGACCCTGGCTCTGCTGAGCCCTATTGACTGAATCAGGTCCACCCAGATTATCCTGCAGGGGTGTCCAACCCACGGCCTGTGGGCCACATGTGCCCAGGATGGCTATGAACGTGGCCCAACACAAACTTGTAAATTTACTTAAAAACTTTTTTTTTGCTCATTAGTTTTTGTTAGTGTTTGTGTATTTAACGTGTGGCCCAAGACAACGCTTCTTCCAGTGTGGCCCAGAGACACCAAAAGGTTGGACACCCCTGATTCTGGGATAATGTTAAGGTCAATTGATTATGGACTTTAATTACATCTAATCTTAAGGTCAGTTGATTATGGACTTTAATTGCATCTATGGAGTGCCTTCACAACACCACCCAGAACAGTGTTTGATTGAATAATGCAGGACGATGGCCAAGCCGATTTGACACACATAACTGACCATCACAGCAAGTAACTTGGAACAGGAGAGGCTAAAGCATCAAAAAAATTTTGTGGAAAAACTTGTTTCTGAGATGATTCTTGAAGAATAAACAGGAGTAGGTCAGAATCAGAATGGAGTAGAGGAGTTCTGGCTGGCAGAGGGAGCTACTTGCTTGCAAGATGACTGGATCGCAAACTTTGGAGAGACACAAGGGTCCATGGCTCTTTCTGCACCTTCACTTAACCAAAGCCTGGTGGAGGGCAGGAAATAGGCTAGTATCTTCTTGGGAAACAAATAAATGGAGTTAAAAACCCCAACTCATTCAACCCAGAGGCTTCAAGGAATAGATGGCTTAGACCTGGGCCTTGGAGAAAAGAGTGTAGAAGTGCAGAGACGCTTGGGTGGCATTTCGGAGAGCTCCCCTGGTGATGCTGCCGCTGGCTGGAGCTCCATCTCCATGACAGGTGCGACACCAGCTGCTTCTGCCCCTCTGGCCCCTCCATGGCTTCCTGCATATGTGCCTGTGCGTCTGGTTTCCGGGGCCATGCAGCTGTGACTGCGCCCATTAACTGTGTCTGTTAATGCTGCCCTTAATACCGATGGCTGCCATGCATTGTCTTTATGTTCTGGGCTCCGTCTTAGCATCCTAGAAGCTTACATAGATCTTTACAATGAGCCTGTAAAAAGGTGTAATCTCCCTTTCACAAATGTGAGCTTTGAGGCTCAGAATCATTAGGGATGTGTCCAAGTGTGTGTGTGTGTGTGTGTGTGTGTGTTTACTGTGTCACTAGGAATCTGATCTCAGAGTCTCTCAGTTCTCTTACCATTAGAAGCAGACCTCTACCAGTAAGACATGAATTTATCAAACTCAGTCATGTCATCGAGTGAACTTTGTGTAGATGAACTATTTTCATTTCACATGTCAGCACACCTGTCTTAAAGCTTCCAGGCCTACCTATCAAATAGTAGGGTTGTGGCCTTAGGTGTGTATGTCACTTAGGTCTCTGGATCTTGCCTCTCCTCCTAATTCTGTTAGAGGGGAGTAGTAATGCCATCTCTGTCTGTCTTATCAACCAGATAAGACAGGACCACAATTGCCAAACCACCACATCTGTGGCTGTGGCTACCCCTTGCCTCACAGCCATGAGCCAAAATTCCTGGAGCTTTCCATGAGCCAGCCACTCTGCAAGGTGCTTTTTATTACACACCGACCTTGGAGGGAAGCCTTGCACCCCCGTTTTACAGGTGCTGAAACCAGAGAAATTAGATGAATCAGTTGCCTGAGGGCACCCAGGTTCTGGGCCAGGATTTCCAAGTGCTCTCAGGCCCCTCTCTGCCTCTCCTCCCCCAGCCTCGGTCCCTCCCCCCCGGGGCCCAGTTTTCCCCAAGGGTGAGCACCACGCACTCATGTACCAATGCTCTTCTTTCTACACTTCTGCCTCCTGTTTCCAAGAACCAAAGTCCAGCTGCATGTCCTCGGAAGAAAAACCACAGTCATTTGGCCCAGTGCGGATGCCTGCATTTTCACCTGTGGCCTCCACAGATACAATGGATGCTTGAATTTACGGGGAACAGCTTATGCCGGTGATTCAGAGGGGACACGGTGACATTTCTCAAGAAGATGAAAATTGCAACTTGCCAAGTTTATCAAGGATGTTCTTCAGAGACTCCAGGACCCTTTTTTTGTTACGTGTTTTTCACAGTGGCTGGCAAAACAGGGGCAGTTTATCACGGGTGCTCTCGTTTTGAGAAGTGCACTCTGATTTGTGAGATAGCAGATATGATTTTTCGGTCTTTTCATCCAAGTACATTACACTGATCCCCATGAATGCAAAAGGAATGGGTGAAAAAATGTATATATAAGAAAAATCAGAGTTTTCTGAAAATGAGAATGGATCTATTTAAAGATTCTGTAGCAAAAGCAGCTACCTTATCAAGATGCAGAAAAAGAGTTGGAGTTTGAAAAGTGGAATGTAAAACTTTTTAAAGATTTCATCAAGTTTGACTAAGGTCCTTATTCTCCAGGGATAGTCATTATTAACTCAAAATTTATTCAGCTCTAACTAGGCAGGTTTTTTTCCAATCAGTTTCTTCAGTTTAAACTGTAGAAAGGATCACTTGGTAAAATCTCTCTGATTATTAAAAATATGCATATCCTTTGATCTAGTTTCTTTCAACATTTTATCTTACTGACATAGGTACATGTGTGTTTGAGAATTTAGGTACAGGAATATTCAGTGTAGCATCATCTATAATAAAAAATTGTTGAAAAAAACCCCAAATCTTTATCAACAGAGATTTAATAGTATAGCTTCAAGATATATTAAAAAATGACAGAATTTCAATGAGGAATTGACTATTCAAAACATATTTTAAAACATTGTAACATATGCATTGAAAAAATCTAAAAAATAGTATTATGTAAAAAGAAGTTACACAAGATATGTAGAATATGATACCATCTTTGTAGTTTAGAAATCAGTTATTCTTCTCCAAGTAGAAGTCATCCCTATCCACAGATATATTTAGGATAACTTTTTTAACATATGGAGAACTACTACATTAGTGTGAGTGAAGTGGTATCATCTCAAGAGGAAATGATGGATAATGATGAATTTTTTTGTAGGTGTAGAGTTTTCCTTTTTTCCTTCCTTTCTTTGGTCCCTCACTTCCTCTCTTTCTCCCTCGTCTTTCCCTCCTTCCTTTCTGTACACGGGGACTTAATGGTACTGAAAAAAATACAATGAATAAAAGAAGACAACAAAAAGAACTCTTAAGCAAGTGCGGCATGATTTTGACACTGAAATTTGTTTTTGTTGGTGGACATAGAGGTTTTGGTTTTATTCTTTTCCATACTTTACTATATGTTTTGATTATTTTATAATTAAAAGTGAAATATTTCTGAAAGTCTCACTCGCCTCTAAGGCTCTTTTCCGTGCACGCTTTCCCGGCTCCGCGGGAGGCCCAGGCCCCGCGTGCCCTGTCACCGCTGCAGCGCCTCCCCGAGACCCCTGGGTTCCCAGGCAGTCCGGCTGGCATAGTGCTTCCAGGACAATCCTAAAATTACTGCGAAGTAGGTAGAGCAAGCGTCAGTGAGTTACCAATTTTTATAGATTAAAAAAGTCCTTTTACCCGAGGCCTTGTAGGTAGAAACAGGTCTTAAGCCACCAGACTCCCAGACCAGTGTCCATCTTGTTCTGACAAATCGCCTTAAAGTAGTCCATGTCTTTCCTACCTTGAAAGATTGTCCAGTATCACTGTACACAGCATATACACATGATGAAAACCAGCAGCAGGGCAAGTAGATTTCACCTTAATAGATGTCAAGCCAGATTCATTAGAAATTCTCATCTATATTATGAATTTCAGGCATTCTCTGGGGACCAGCAAAAAATTGGGTCCTGATTCAAGAGCTGGTCACAGAGTGTTCACACCTCACAGCTGTGTGCTGGGCAGGGATAGCCATATGGAAGGTGTGTGTGTGGTGACGATTCTAAACTTAAGTGTGAGATGTGTTTGTGCTTCCTTTTCCATGCACACTCACACCGAAACACACACACGACAAGCATGACATTTGTCTCTTGGCTGATCTGTTTCAAACTCTGCGCGGGGGCATTTTACCCTGATGTTCGTAACCATTCTCTCAATGAGGGGCTCACGGCCTGGCCACATAGGGTGACTCGCTCCATTGCCCTTTCTTCAAATCCAAGAGCTCCGTTCTCTCCCTGAGAAGGGCTGACGTGGTCAAAGTCAGGCTTCCAACCTGTAGGCAACCCACGTGCTGCCGTGCCGGCTTTGAGCAGAGCGGCAGCAGCCTTCCCCCTTAAACCATCCCACCATTTCACGTGCATTTTTCTACCTATTGCAATTTATCTTTCCCTTAAAGTTCCCATGGTATCAGCCTAACAGAGCCAGCCATGGCTTCCAGGTCATGTTTCTTTTAAGGTTGTATTAATATAAGAGTATCTTAAAATCACAGCCTCAGCCAGTCATAGGAGTGACCTGTCTTTGTCAGGGACAATTCGTGGGCTGCCTTCCCTGTTCACCTCCGAGAGACACAAAACCAGGACAGGAAGCAAGGAGCTGGTCCCAAAAACATCCCAGGGAGGAGAGTGCCTCTTGAACTCCTCTCCTCTCACTCAGGAGGTCCTTTTCCTCTAACTGCTCAGCGTGAAGACTGGGGTGTGAGGTCTCGCTCTGTTGTCATATCCATCAAATCTCTCGCCATCCATTTCCATTATCACCGCTGAGCACAGCTGGGCTTAATGATCTGGTGCAGCAAAATGAGTAGGGATGGAGGGCCATACAGAGCCAGTAAGAATGGATCAGGATTTCTTTCTCTCCACAGCAAACACCTCATGAGAGAGGAAAAGTGGTAATTTCTTTTTTATTCCTAGAATGAAAATCAAGCTAATAAACCACAGGTCCTAAATTCTACAGGAAGAAAGAAATTACAGTAATTCCTTATATTTAGAACTCCCTCTTTCAAAGTACCTTAAAGCTTGTAATAGGCTTTTTCTTAACCTTACATCCTCCCTGTGCTTATGAAGCCTTCTTGAACCATGTGGTAAGAGATTACATTCTTTTATAAGGTATCCCCTTATTCTCATATTTCTGAAACATATGGCCAGCAGTCACCCAGTCTTCAACTTTGGAAATGTTTTGTTTCTATTTATTTATGAGCACTAGTCCTTCTGTTCCCTTGGCCTTTAGGATTCTTCCCCTATGGCTTATTTTAAGAGCTCTTCTCTAAGAACATTACTGATGCTCTCTGAGAACGGCATCCTGATGCTTGCCTTATAAGGCACGCTCAGGGAAATCGAGACAAAAGCCTCGATTTCCACAATCCAAAGAGCTAGGCTCCGGTCCCAGTTTTGCTACATGTTATCTGACCATTATCTTTTTCACCCTAATTTGTCCGTAAATGAAGTGGTTGTCTCTCGTCAGTGACAGTATGTGATGACACAATGGCGCAGAAGTCTCGGCGAACCCCATTTCAGTCTGCATGTTTCTCTCCCCAGTTCCGAGTCCCTTGCTGTCTGGGAGGCTGCTCATCTCTGCCCATCAACCCAACTGTCATATTTGCCCTCCATTTAAAATCAGGTGTCTTAAGAGGTGTTTTTTGAGTTATTTATTACTCTGATTATTGATTGGATAAAAATATTTTTTTCCTCAGTGAATTGAATAAAAATGCTCTAATTTGAGCACTCTATTGTGTTGCTGCTGAGTAGCATTGACATTTCTTGACCCCCTTTGGGGTGAGGGGGTCATCCATCATCACCACGTGGTGCTCATGCTGTTGCCCTGGCAATTATCCCTGCGAAGGTGCCGCGGTGAGGCTTGGAGATCCACATCTATGTTCTGAGCTATTTTTAGAGGCTGAATTTATGAATGACACCTTTCTATTGTCTTTAGGATATACCTTGATTAAAAACAACTAAACAAAAGATGAAGGTTTAAATATATATTTGTCACTGGGATGTCAGGTACTGCATAGGGAATATAGTCGATATATTGTAATCTCTATATGGTGTCAGATAGGTACTGGACTTATCAGGGTGATCACTTTGCAAGTTATAGAAATGTCTGGTGACTATGTTGTACACCAGAAATTAATATAATCTTGTGTGCCAACTGTAATTGAAATCTGAAAAATTATATTCAATATATATATAGTTTTTATTTTTTGTTTTCATGGGTCATATTTTCCCTATAAATCTTTTTCTTAGACTTTTAAATCAGCTATGCTCTTTCTGGAGGGGCATTGCCTTTATATTGTTTTATAAAATATGTTCATGTTGGCATTTGAAGTGTATGCAGAATACCTGTCTTTGTAGAAGGAAATCTGTGCACTTTTTTTTAAGGTTTTATTTATTTATTTTTAGAGAGGGAAGGGAGGGAGAAAGAGAGAGAAACATCAATGTGCGGTTGCTGGGGGCCATGGCCTGCAACACAGGCATGTGCCCTGACTGGGAATTGAACCTGCGATGCTTTGGTTCGCAGCCCGTGCTCAATCCATTGAGCTATGCCAGCCAGGGTGAAATCTGTGGACTTTTTGCTTTTTCTCTCCTTTTCCCCCCTTTTCTCTTGCTTTACCCTGGAGTCGGGGGTTGAGTCTTAGGGGCCAGAAGAGCTAAGGTGCCCAGATGTTTTTGCTGACGTGACAATCTGAGAAAATGAATGGCCTGGCGCGTGTTGGGCCTGGCAGGTATTGAACGCTGTCTGTGGGTGCTTTCCTGAGCCATTTAGAGGCCTCCCTCCTGGGCCTTTGGATGCAGAGAATTCATTTCCTCTGCATGCTGACTGCCTTTGGGAGTTCAGTTCCCACAGACGATGTCTAACAGGAATGGCCAGGCCAAAGGGCAATACATGGGGGTCATTCTAAGGTAGACAAAGAATCACTGAACAGTACAACTCTGCATACCACCCATTTGGTGTTACTCAGAGTTTGTTATCTAATCGTTTGCTATCTATTTTTTTTGGTCAGTAGGAGAATGTATTCGAAGTGCAGAGATGTGCTTGGTTTCGTGAATAACCAGAAACAGACGTGAGGCTCGGGGACCTTTCCTCTTTGTCACCCAGATCCACTTCCTACAAATCCATGACCAGTGGGAAACTGATGGATGGAAATCATAATGGTAATGCATCTAATTATTTTTACACTTTTAGAATTGAAGACTTCATGTTTTTACAGCAGTGCTGGGTTTACAACAAAACTGCGGGAAGGTGCACAGGTTTCTCTCAGGCCCTCTGCTCCCACGCCTGCATCGCCACCCCTACTGATAGCGTCTTCCACCAGAATGGGACACTCGTTACTGTTGATGAACTTACACTGACACATTGTAACCTCTCAAAATCCATAGTTTGTGTAATAGTCCACCGTTGGTGTCATACATCCTATGGTTTGGTCAAATGTGTAATGACGTGTATCTATCACCATCTGTGTGGTGTCATACAGAGTATGTTCACTGCCCCGGAAATCCTCTCTGTTCTACCTCTTTGATTATCCCTAGCTCGAGGGGGAGAAACTGATAAAAACACAGGAATTCTGGCTTGACAGTCTAAAATCTTTAACTCTACACCCTAGTGTTTGTTTACATCTAGTTTGAAAAGTATCAGAAAAAGTCCCCGATGGTCTGTTTTGACTTATCTGCCTATTACTAGTCCAGTGAGCTGCATCCAGAGATCCAGAGTCCAATAGTAGCATGAATGTTTCCACTGGAAACCTGTGGCGGGAGTGTGAAGAAAGCATCATACAGAAGAAACGGGGAGGGGTGCTTGGTAGAGGAAACAGCTGGAGGCCTCTACACACCCTGCATTCTCACGGAGTAGTTGTATGGCATTAGCTTAAACGCCTTAGTGCTGGGTAAACCACCTCCAGATATAGGCATTCTGAGATATTATTTCAGAAAATTTCCCTCTGTGCTTTATATCAGATTGGAGATGCTGCTTCATTAGTCGAAACACATTAAACCTGAAATCCTTTGCTTTCTTAAGGTCTTTGAAATGGCAAATCAAACTCTAAAAGCGGCAGGACTGCGGGGTTCCAGAGTCCTTATGGTGCATTTGTTGCCAGAGAAACTGAAGATGAAAAGACCAATGGTGTAGTATTCCCAAGCACTTGAACTTCTAGGAGTTTTGTTTGTGAGAACTCTGTTTTATTTTTTATTTTTTTCTAAATGGAGGTTCAAGGTCAAGTAATTGAGCTACCTTGGTTTACACAAATAGAGGGAAAAACAGAATTGACTTATTTTTTTATGAACGTTAGATAGCATATTGTGAATGCAGCAAAGGGCAGTGAGTACCGTTCTGCCAAGGGAATGGGCATTGCTTCCCACTCTGCATGGCGGGCGGAGGGTACAGGAAGAGTGTGCCCGGGCCAGCAGCCACCAAGGGCCCATGAGGAGAAGTGACATCTTGGCTTTGCCCTTCTGAATGTGTTTGTGGTTTTGGTTCCCTAGTATTTCATCAAAAGCAGGACGCTTCTTTGTGTCTTTATGCAAGGGCAGGAGTAGGGAAAATGGGAAGGAGGGTTTTTGAGCTGTAGCTTTAGGAAAGCACTGGAGCAGGGTTGGAAAACCTGGATTTGAGCCCTGGCTTTGAGAGTTTATAATGTGGATTCCTTTCTCTCTTTATTAAGTGATTAGAATACGAGTAGGCCAGATGCTCTAAACAGAATTATGTAGTTATATAATTTGCTACATATAACAAAGTTAATCTTTAAAGCAATCTTTGAACATACTGGTATGTTTCTCCAGTTTAGAGACGAGGAAATAGACACAGAGAGGTAAGTACTTGCCAAAGTCACCGGCCTCGGAGGAAGAGCGAGCAAACGCCAGTGCCGGGACTCTAGACCCTCCCACTGAGCTCTAACTATTTTCCAATAGTTCATTTTTGTTGAGCACCTATTACATAAAAGATATTGTCTGATGTATTTTCTTCAATTTTCATTACAATCCAAATTAAATAATGGATTAGTCATGGATTGTGAGAGTCAATAAAATAACATGTTTCAAAGGAGTAAAGAAAGAAGTAAATGAAAAACATTATTATAATTATTGATACTTTTCTAACTTTAGAGAAAATGTATTAGGTGATATTTATACTTCTACTTTATACAACTAATATTTTATATTGTATATTTTATATTAAATGGTGTATGCAATTTTATTATTTTATATGTTGTATTATAAAATATATAACTAACATATTTTAAAACATTACATATAATATAAAAGTGTTATTTGGTACTATTATAACTGTTTTATGTCTAGTATTCACATAATCCTAAAACATACCTGTGAGATAACACTGTTGTTTTGCTTAATTCATTGTAACTGAAGAAACACAGGTTCAGAGGTTGGACAATAGAGTCAGGATTACTCAACTGCGATTCCTAAATCCAAGCTCTTAATTGCTCTAAGATTCTGGCCTTTTCTCTTTTTTCTCTTTTCCATGATCAAAATTGTACTTTCTACTTACAAGTGACAGTGAGCTAATTCACGCTAACGTGCTCAGCAAGTTCTAGCGGATCACGTGGTCCCTTCCACAGACGGTTGTCAAGCATGAGAATGGCCTTCACTGACTGAGCGCCAAGGCAGCATGCTAAGTGCCACGTGCGCATCAGCTGAAGGTCATCACAAAATGCTATGATGTTCGTATTCTCTCTCCATTTGTAGTTGAAGGACCCAGGGCTCAGAGAGTAAGGTTTTTCCTAAGGGCACCCAACTACTAATGGCAGAGTCAGCAACCAGACAGCAGTTCTTCCTCTTTCTTCCACAAAATTTGTTTGCTCCCGTATTTTCCTTTCCTATTGTAACGATGAAAGCAGCTTCCCTATTCGCAATGCCAACACTCCCCCCCATGCCCCCGTACTGGGTCTTCTCACACCTACACAAGGATTTGTTTACACTATTATCCCCTCTCTTCTCTGTGTCAACAATTTCTCCTACATTAGATAATTTCTGTTAGCACACAGTCATTCTCTAAGGTCCTTCATATTAAAAAAAAAAGTCCTCCTTTGACCCTATGCCATATCTCCCTCCATTTCTCTTTTTACTTTTAGTGGTAGAAGTCCTAAAAAGATTTATAGTGATTCTTATTCTCTTGTCATTTGGCTCCAAACAAGCTTTCAATTAAACTGCTCCTGTACACGTTGCTGTGGACTAGGCATTTTCAAAGCCACCGTCACTTTCGTGTGTTCCTTTTATTTGGTATGTCAGCCGATCTGCAATGCGTGCTCCATCAGACACCCAGCTGCTATTTGGACGTGGGTCAGATTTTAGGCTTGTTGGTCTATTTCTATCCTTGTATCAAAACCACTTTTTTAGTTATTATAGCTTTATAGAAATGCTGTGTAGCTGATGGAATGAGTAGTTTTTCCTCTCAATTTCCTGCTTGTTTTGTTGTTTTCTCTTTCTCTTCGACCCCTCCTGCTTCTTATTGGTCTTCAAACACCACTTTGTCAAACTTTATTCCTTCCAAAATAATTTTTGGACAGTTTTTTAAAGTTCAGAAAAAATCCTTATGAGAATTTTTTTGTTGAAATTGTATCAAATGGAGAGATTGATATGGGGAACATTGCCATCTTTGTGTTTTTGCTGAGACAAAAATATACCTATTATATGAATATTGTAAAACTCCTGATATTGAATCGGTGTGTCTTTTGTTTCTAGATCAATCATACTAGATTATGTTTTATTATTCTGTTTAAATAATAAACTTTATTTATAAGTGGTTTTTAATTTCACTAAATTGTCCTCCTGCAATTATAGTCATTCTTTTTATCTACTTAATTTTCCTATGTTATTCTTTGTCTAACTTTATCAGTTAAATGATAACCTCATTAATTTTCATTTATCTTTTTTTGCAAAGTGTATAATATTATATGTTCCTGTCTTGATAT